>NC_046315.1:47776182-48080974 GCF_009819535.1 Lacerta agilis | reverse complement strand
GTCAGTAGCATTTTTAGTCATAGTGACTGAATGCATACATTACTTGATAACTAGGACTGCCATGATATAGACTTTTTATTTAAAAACTTTTATTTAAAAAAAAATCAAACAATATACTTGTTATGAAAACTCACATACATTTTCGAAGAAGTTCCAGGTGGCTCCAAAGGATTTCTCCCCGAGGGACCCTCTGGAAGAAGTCCTCTTGACTGAGGCTGCACAACTCTCTCCCAGGAATGCTAAGAGTATTGAGATCTATGTCTGTCATGCTGAACTCCTTCATCACCCATACCACCCAGTGCAGTACCTGGTCAGTTGACCACTGTACTGGATCTAGGAAAGAAGAGAAATATTCTACTTATTTTTCCCAATGTTGCAACAGGCTATGTTAGACCATCATCAGCATGCATTCAAACAAAATATTCTTAAAATGAACATAAAAGCCCAACAGATGGCAGGTTCATGCAGCTGAAGCAATAATAAAGAAAAGGAATTCTGGTATATTATCTATGAAAATCTTACTTTCCAACTACTTTCAGATCTATACTTAGCTAAGTATCAAGTTTTCAGAAAATAGCTTTATTATGACAACCATTTTCAGAGACATAGTGGTAACTCATGGACTTGTGTAGTCTTTTTTCAAAGATCCATGACTACATCATTAAGTTGAACATATAAATTTATGGAGATGACTGATAGCTGCTAACTTCAGATGTCACAACAAAGCGCTTCCAACTGCTTCAGTCTCCCCTTTCCATGCGAAAGGAGGAAAATGCAAAGCTTCTTGGCAAGGTTTTGAACAAATTGCCATTCCTCTTTATGTCCGAATATACGAAAATATATTTTATTCTATCCACGGTTGGTCAACACACCAGGATCTGAAGCCAGTTTGATCCTGGTTTGTCTGAACTAGGTGTCACTGGAATAAACTACAATATCACATATTCAGATGTAGTTAAACCCTAAATAGTAACATTAATCTTTCAAACTTCCTCCCCTTCTATATATAGGAAGAAAGGATAGTAAACAACCCCAAGTCTCACACTTGCTTATCCTTGAAATGGTAAACTAAGATTTAGTTTTACATCTGAACCAGACTGCCAAGTCAATCCAGCTCTCTACTAGTGCTGTCTACTCTGAATGACATAAACTATCCAGTGCTTCAGTGATTGATTGATTGATTGATTGATTACTAAATTTGTTCACCACCATTCATCTGAAGATCACAGGGCAGTTCACAACATAAAAATGGTAACACAAAATACAAATCAAACAAAAACAAACAAATAACCATGCTCCCACAAACATTTAAAAGGCCATAGAATGTTAATCAGCTAAACATCTCGTTATAACGAAATGTTTTCACCTGGTGCCTAAAGATATGTAATGAAGGTGCCAGAGAAGCCTCCCTAGGGAGAGCATTCCACAAACAAGGAGCCATGGCAGAAAAGTTCCGCTCTCGTTTTCTGACCCTCCAGACCTCTCGTGGAGGAGGCACACAAAGAAGGGCCTCAGATGATGATCGCAGGGTCCAAACCAATCTCTCAAATGTTTAGCTACTACAGTTTGACAATTAGAAAATAATTACATTTTCATAGCTTGTTCCCCCTCCCTGAACTACTGCATACACCAGAGAAAATGCAAACCTAAACCTCAGCACAAGAGGTTATGAATTCCCCCTGCTTATATGGCATTCCCTTGGCAATGATGCTGAACTGACAACATGAAACGTTCACAGTAGAAACTGAAATGTGCACCATATTTATTCAACATCACTTTGTCATTATTACAAATCAGACATCTAAGCAGAGCTATCTGCAAATGGAGGGGGAGATAGAGAAAAGAACCACAAAGATATACATGTGCCATTGTATATAATTTATTACCATAGGGTATTCCTAGACGTTCCTGCTCTTTTCGGTAGCCTTCTAATGCTGCAGCCCAACGAGTTACTTGTTCAGATGTTTCATCAGAGATGGTGGTAATATGTTTCGTTCCATCCAGTGTTATCACTTGAGCTTCTTCAACAAGGTGTGCCTCAGTTTCCGTATGGTGGGCATCTGGGTCAATCACGACCTCAACAGTTTCTACTGGCTTTATAATTTCAAGGATGTTTAACTTTGGTTCTATTCCTGTACAGAGAAAAATAATTGAGAAGACACATGCAAAATGTAATCTACACAAAGTAGAACAGAACAGATTAATTGTGTTCTAATTCAATACAATGTAAGGAACAATATATTTTTTTAAAATTTGCTTCATACTGTTCTGATAAAAAGTTAACTATACTGTCCTGAGAAAGGTCATAGCCTCTCTTTATCTTCCACAATTATAAGATACAGTTTCCTTCCTTAGTCATGGTGCTGTTTTATAACTTTTTATCTGTTTTTATTATATTTTGCACATTGCCTTGGAACATATGTAGAAGGCAATTAATAAACAACAGCAATCATATGTTAACCAGAGAGTAAATAATTTTATTTCAGAGTCCTTTTAAAAATTAAATCTTTATAAATGTCATTTTAACTTCAATTTTAAAGGCTTCATTCCAATACTGTGTCATCACTTTAACATTTAAAATTCTAAAAAACGCCGTTCATAAATATTTTGTGAAATACAAACTCTGAATTCCCAGCTCACCAACTTTTACTGTATCTCATTTTCTACCCACAAACTCCCAATATCTACTTTGACCATATAGTTTCATCATTTAAAAAATCATATGCAGGTCATTTAAAAAATCATATGCAGGTCATTTAAAAAATCATATGCATCAACATCTATATAATCAATAAGCTGTGCAAAAGCATTTGCAAGTCTACAAAGTCCTTCAAATCACTAAAAGGAAACCGATTTTCCAGATTAATCATTCTTACCTGCTCACTGACATGTATTACTATGAAAGTTTACCCTGTGCAGTAAGTTCACAATAACTAAGCTGTAATGTGTGTATTTATATCCAACCATTGAGAAATAATATTTGAACAGAAAAAAGAACAGGTATTTGAACAGAAAAAACGATTACTGTAGGTCAATAACAAGGGCTGCATACCAACCCTGCCACTAAATAGTACTGTTTTTAGCATACATTTCCACCAGATGCAGGAAACATCATAAATCTACATAATTAGTTTTTTACCTTGCCTTGATATTACTTGGACACTAAGCTGCACTGTTCCATCTGTCTTGACACCTTGATCAAAAAGACTACGATCTGGATCCAGCTTGATAAATAGAAATTCAAAAAAAAGGTAGTCAACTTATTATTATATTATGAGTTTGTTCACAACAATCAGGACAGGACAGTTGATGGGAGAACACCCTCGGGAGGGATTTTCCAGGTGGATAAGTCTCCAAGGTTGTCTTCAGTGGCTTTCCTCTCTCCTGGAATCCTTCCCACACATCTGATAGGTTACCTTAATGGTATGTAGATATATCACATGCCCTTAACATACAGCACTTTTGAAACTAGTGTTGAACATGCATCAAAGATACGATCTCCAGACTACAATAGCCTTGTTTTGGGAGGCCTATTGAACACAACTGGAGGTATGCTCTGCAATATCTTTGACCATGCTTAGTTCTAGACTGCTCAATTAATATGTCTGAGGATATGGCCTGTGTGTTTCCAGTTAGCCATTTCTTTCCTGCTCCTCAAACACACACATATTATTTAACATTATATATCAATTATCCATATAAAATTATATGGGGGAAATTGCAATGTTTTATTTTACAGGCAGTGGCTAATTTTGTCTCCTGAGAGACTATGTGTTTTCAAAGCAAAGACAGGACTCGCCTTTCAAAACAGTTATTTAGGATAAACCAGTCTCTTTGCAGCTCTACCCTGCCCTCTAGCATGTATCACCTAAAAGGCAGGCCAGCTTACTTGTTATACAGGTAATTGAGCATTCCCATATTTGCTTATAAACCTGAATCTATTTTGTTTTCCTGAGCAAATTGTAGCTTGAATATGTTTATCTGGTTAGAACGAACTTACTCAGAAACTTTGATCATTCTAAACAAAAGTCTCAGTTGTTAAAAAATATGCTAGATATGATACAGAGGAAAAGTTTTGTTGAGTTAAATGAAAAGGTGGCCACGTATCTATGTCCATTTAACTCTTGACTGATGTGCATCCCCTGGTAGAGATTATTACTGTATTTTTCGCCCCATAAGACGCACCTGAACATAAGACGCACCTAGTTTTTAGAGGAGGAAAGGGGGAAAGCCCTGTTTTTTTTGAGGATCAGCTGAAAGTGGTACAGCTTTTATTGCAAAGGGGAAAGCCCTGCTTTTTGAGGATCAGCTGAAAGTGGTGCAGCTTTTTTTGCAAAGGGAAAAGCCCTGCTTTTTTGAGGATCAGCTGAAAGTGGTGCAGCTTTTATTGCAAAGGGGAAAGCCCTGCTTTTTTGAAGATCAGCTGAAAGTGGTGCAGCTTTTTTTTGCAAAGAGGAAAAGCCCCGTTTTTATGGGGTCCAACTCACAGTTCTGCAGCTTCTAGTCCTACAGCCATTTCTAGTTTCCAGACAGATAATCTAATCAGCCAGTCACAAGTCGCTGGGGAAACAAACAGCCTTCCTCTGCATTCAACAATGGAGGCCTGGGCAAGGGGCGGGGCTGGAAAGAGAGCCTTATCTCTCTCCCCTATTACTTGCTGAACAGCTGTTCAGCGACTTCCTTTCAATACCCCCTTCAAAAGCAGGATCTAATTTTGGCCCCTAGGCAATTGGCTCCAGGGACCATGCATTTGCTCCATACGACACACAGACATTTCCCCTTACTTTTTAGGAGGGAAAAAGTGCATCTTATGGAGCAAAAAATACGGTATATTCTATGCAATGTGTTCCAATCAAGATTGATAAATATATGTAAGAATAAAACCTAATAGAAAATGTACACAGAAGATCAAACGAGTCCTACTCAGTATAGGCCATCCTTTCTATTAAAACTTTTAATTGTAATGGTTTTGCTATACCTGTATATCCTGTAGGCAGATTTCATGTGCTTCCAAAGAACACTGAAGTCTTGGTTCCAGTAGTTTCTTAAGATTTCCAACCGGTTCATTGATATCAATAGCCTGACTCACAAATTCTGCAGTGGTGTAAGTTTGCTCAACAATGCTGAAACAAAAGAGTTTAAAAGGGGTCTTGTATTTGAACAAAAACTACTGTTACAATGTGCTAGTGCTAAACATTCCAGTAAGAGACCTAAACCTCATTTGGAAAGTTTTAAAATGGAACAACTTTTGAGTACATATCTGAAGCTGGATTTGAACTCCCTTAACTGCTCTGTGTGTTTTTCTGTAGTAATCTGAACTTGCACTGAACTAAAAATGCATTGGGACATAGAAACCATGATTTTAATGGGGAGTGGGAAGAATCTTACTGTTGATGCAAAGTTGCAATGACATCTAGGTCATTGTCATATCTGAATACTACCTGACTAATCATGCAATTAATGAAAAAATCCTAGGAATCTGCTTATTTTTTAGCAGAGTACAACTGGGATCAAGATAATAGCTATGTAACAAAGATACACAAATGGAAAGATATCAAGGGAACTGCAAGACATATATCACAAAGATTCCACAGGTTATAAGGAAACAGGCCAAGGACCAAAAACTAATGGCAGCGATTAAGCAGGGTAAAGCCCCTAAACCTGACTTACAATTAATTGTATTTTAAGGTAAAGAAGTATACCCATTAAGAAAAATATAGGCAGTATAACTGTAGGGAGGGAGAAGCATCTGTCCATCTTTTCCCCCTCCAATCTTTGCACACAAGCTTGTGAAACAGAAATATTATGCACAGATATCTTGCAGTTTTTATAGAAACATGAATGCAGTAAATGTTTTCTTAATTAAAAAAAAACCAGTTTGGTTTCTGCTATATGAAAACATCTAATCGCTATACAGCTGGAAAAAAGAAAGGAACAGAAAATGCTTTTAAAGTTGTGATTATTTATGCTCAGAGACTTCCAGAAGTTAATTTTTTTTGGCCCTTGGTCAAGTGGAGAAATTAGCTCAGTGGAGTAAGTATTGAGACTTAATCTCATATGGAGTATGTTAAATGAGCAGGAGTTTTCAAATGAAAATTCCTCGTTTGGCTTCTTTTGGTGAAAGAAGAAAAAGTTTCTATCAGAAATAAAGGAAGTAGAAAATGGAGAAAAAGCAAACAGCAACTTGTTATCTGATCTTCAACATACTTGAATTTTTCCACAGTGGGTGAATTTTAACGTATAGAACCCAACGTAAGAAAAAAGATTTGGGTTACTAAAAAACAGCTAGATACTTTCTGTGGCCTCTTTATTGCAACATTCTATGCCAGGGGGGCTAATCTGATTGAGCCCAAGGGCTGCATTCACCCTTTGCCAACCTTCCATGGGCCACATGCCAGTGATGAAGGTGGCCACCCAACACTCTCACATGAACATACAAGCATGCACAAACGCCCCCCCCCAACAGCTCAAGATGGGTATTACTGCTCCTCCCTGCTCATTAATGAACATCTGATGACTGGGGAGAGGTGATGTGCATCAATATCAGGGTGCTGGATTTAAATATTTGCCTTCCCAGAAATGTCTGTATTAACTTTTGATACCAAATTCAGTGGGTTTGGGCAGAAAAATTTGCTTGGGTGGATACATCAGGCCCCCACAAACAGCAGATTAGCCACTGCTGTTCTACTGCATGGGTAGGCAAACTAAGGCCCGGGGGCCGGATGTGGCCCAATCGCCTTCTAAATCCAGCCCACGGACGGTCCGGGAATCAGCGTTTTTTTTACATGAGTAGAATGTGTGCTTTTATTTAAAATGCATCTCTGGGTTATTTGTGGGGCATAGGGATTCGTTCATTTTTCCCCCTTCAAAATATAGTCTGGCCCCCCACAAGGTCTGAGGGACAGTGGATTGGCCCACGCTGAAAAAGTATGCTGTCCCCTGTTCTACTGCAACGCTCTAAACTGGATTTACAGTAAACACTCAGCTCTCTTTCCTGAATTTGAAATGCAGCTCCAAAACAGCAACAACAACAGCAATACATGTGTGCATTCTGTGGATTCAACCTATATACCTTTCTTCAGTGCACTCTTGTTTCTCTGTTCCATCAATTTCTATTTCTATCAGTTCTTCTGCTTCTCTTTTAGTCATGGCTGAAATGTTTCAAGAGGCAACCTGCAAAATAAAGCGTCTGTTTGTTTTTACACATTACATACAAATAGAAATAACAGGTTCAAAATAAGTACACTTTATTCATTCATTTACTTTTCACTTGAAAATACAATCTATTGGTCTAGTGGGGTTTCTGCATAGGTGGTTTAGGGCACAATCCAAAGCCTAAATATAGAGCAAGATTTCAACTGGGTGCTGAGCTAATGGTTAAGACCACTAATATATCAAAATAACATTGTCATTAAAATTATTCTGATGTTTGGTAGCGTGTGGATTCATATCCTTTTTTAAAAAATAATGGCTTATACAGTATAAAACAGATGTCGTTTTTAAAATATTGCTTTTTCAACTTGCTGTAAATCTCAAATGCTGGCTAATCATTTGTTTCCTTTCATATTTCCATTCCTCTGCTGAATTCAGAGGCAGGACATGCAACTTATGAATTATGAGTAATGTCTAGAAGTCAGCTTGAAGCAGTTTCTGTCTGAAACACTGAAGCAATGCACTATTTATCATTCAACTTTATATTATTAACTTTGCCACAGCTGGATGTTTCTCCAAAGAGAACTGGAAAATATAACTTTCAAGAAGCTGAGGACTTTCAAGATGTTATTTCATTTAATATAAATTGCTGCCAGATTTGGGGAAATGATCACAATATGATTGAAATATAGCTAAAGTGGTAAAAACCTTCACACTTCAGGGCAAGAACACAGATATTCTTAATAAAGTAAGCAATTTGTTTCTAGTTATGCACACTGCTGTAACTGTCACTTGAAAACAAAAACAAAACACTATGATTATTTGGACAATCTCTTCCTGTAGTCACATAATCATGGTTCCAAAGTAAACATAATGATGTCAAACTAAGGTATTGCTTTAAAGAAAGTAAAAACATCCCAATGTTAAAAAACACCAACAGGGAAGTAAGTTCCTGTTTTAATTGTGGAACACTTTTCGAAGTGTGTATACACTAGTGCATACAGAACTGCACCAGGGCAAACGGGATGTTGTATACTTCATAGTAGTATATTAGCCACTGATCAATATATTTTCATTCGTTCCAAAAATAAAAATATTGCATCTCAGCAGGTACCAATACTGCCTGCTTCACTTAATGTAACAAAACATCTATGAAGAGACCTAATCCTAGAAACGTGGAGTTGGAAGGGAGCCTAAGGATCATCTAGTTCATCCCCCTGCAATGCAGGAATATGTAGTTGTCCCGTACATTATCATGCTCCAACCGAGCTACATGATCTCCTGATCTAATCTATGGTACCATTTATTTGCATATTAAGGCACGCACAGAATAACCCTCGCCGTCGCATGTACACACTTCAGATACACATGGAGAGAGAGAGATGGATGGAGTTGTTGTGATGTTCCTTCGCTTTGAAATAACCCCTCCGACGTTTGACAGGAGGCCGAACAACGACTGAGATGACCCCGCCAGGTTACACGGACTGAGCGAGGCGGCGGGAAGGGTCCAGAAATGTCCGCCGGATCCTCCCGCCGCCGCCGCAGGGCCCGTCTCTTTCCCAGGGGAGGCGAAGGCGGTCTTGGACTCCGGCGGCCTCTTCCATGGCGGGTGACGAGCAGGGCGAGCGGGGACGGGGGTGTCTCTCTTTCCCGCCCCGCCGTTTGAGAGGAGGAGGAGGAGAGGAAAGAGCGCCGCCGCGGTGGCGATGGCGCCGAGGAGGCCCTTGAGGCGCGCAGGGCTCCATCCCGCCTCAGCCCAGGCCTTCCTCTCCCTTCCGCCCACGGCGGCGCCTCCTTGTTGTTTGAACTCGGAACGGAAATGAGGCTCGCGCCGCGCGGGGTAGAAAACGGAAACAAAACACAAGAAGCGAGGAAGCCACGAGACCCCCCCTTCCCCCCCGGATACAGCGCGAGGCGCTTCCCTTCCTCCCCCCCTCCCTTTCCAGCCGCGCGCCCCGAAGTCTCGCGCCTCAGGACTTACCAGCCGCCGCCGCCACCTCAGCCTCCGTCACAAAAACAAAACAAAACGCAAAACCCCGCTAACCCGCCAAAGCAAGCGGAGCAGCGTCCGCCGCTTCCCCTCCCCGCGCCTTTTTTTTTAAATAAAAAAAAAACTTTCCAGCCGCGACGGCTGGATTAGCCCCACCGGAGCCCCTCACGCCGCCCCTGCGGGAAGAAGGCCGCAGCGCGCTCACACTCGGGCAGAGAAAGCTGCGCGCGGGGCCCTGGCGGGGGAAAAGCGCACACACACAATATCCCCCCCCTCCGCGTCGGGGCGGAAACTACAACTCCCGGCGTCCCTTGCGAAACTACCGCCGCCTCCTGAGGAAAGCGCCTCAGTCAAACTCAAAATAGCTTTTGCTCTTTTCCCACTCGCCTACTTGAAGCCGGAAGTGAATCCATCCGTTTCCGGTGGAGAGGGGACGGGAAGCAAAGGAGGTACGTCGCTGTTTCTGAGGCGCTCCCCCCCCCTTCAACGGGCTTGCTTTCTCTTTTATGAAGGGCCAGTGCAAGGGAATCCGAGGCTTAAGTACGGCGAGGCGGCCTAGAATTGTGTTGGGGAGGAACGCGAAAGGCCGGGGGTTCAAAAGAGAAAACTCCCGAAGCCCTTTGCGCCTGGTGGAGGCGGGGCCTTCCCTGTGACTGCGGGCTCCGGCAAGGTGACCGGCGGTTCCTCTGCGGGGTTGAATCCGGACAGGAGAGAGCGCGGCGGTGAGGAGGCCGAGCGGGCGGGTGCGTTTGCTTGGGCCTTGCTGGTTCGCCTCAGTCGGTGCGAAACCGCCTTCGAGTTTAACCCGCGTTTAACCGCCTTCCCGGGCCCTTGAATTAGCCGGCTTCTGCGGTATCTCAGGAGGGGGAATGGTAGCAAATCAACCATAAGCGCAGCTCCCCTGGAGAATTTCAGTCTCCGAAGTGAGGGAGTCGCAGTACTTTCATGGGTCGGCCCTCAGCTTTACTGGACCTCCAAGATGCGAACCTATCTGATTTAGACTAGATTGGGCAAGGACGGACCAGTGCTGATTCCCGAGGGATTTTTGGGAGCTGGTGGTTAGCTTATAAAGGATGCTCTCTGAGTGTGGGTGCATTTCCTCCGCAGTCACCTGTTAAGAGGACAGATGAACAGGCAAGGAAATGCAGCAGCAGTATCGGGATTGAAAGTGCGCCCACTCCCCTGTAAAGTGGGCCTTGTCAGATGCCCAACAGCGCTGCCGCCCTGTATGCAAACGCTCTTGTTTTGCTTGTAGCTCTTGCTTAGTACTCTCTTTCTGACCTAGTTTCCCACTTGCCCCCAAACAACGCTATCCCTGAGAAGAACCAGAATGTCACTCTGCACATGAGCATAGTCTAAACTGAGATGTTTACTTAAGCAAAGCCATAGCTATGGGGGGAGGGGCTAGTCACTTTTTTTGCTCCAGGTGAAGCCTCCATTGGGGCCCCATGGAGGCGTCCAGCCTCTCCCTGTGTTTGCAAATGCGTGGGGTGGGCGCCCTGACTTAAATACCCTTAAAAAGCAGTTACAGAATTTTAAAGCATTTTTAAAGGAGTATTGTTTGAGTCAGGAGAATGCAAGAAAAGAACTTCATATTGATCCGTTGTTTTTAAAAGCTAAGAATGTTTCATTTTAGCCATTAGAATAACGAACTGTGGTGAAAATGTTCCATTCAAATTAATGAGCATGGGGGAGCAGTCTGTTGGAAATTTAACTTTCCCCATTAACTTCGGCTGGATGAAGGTGGGGAACCTTGAGCCTGGGGAGCAGGGAGGTGTCAAATGAGGCCCATCCGGCCCTGAGTACTCTTTCCCAGCCATCACCCATCACTGGACCTGCTCCACACCCTTCTCAAATGGTTTTGGCTGGCTGGATTGTGTCCATGAACTAAGGAAACCTCTGGTGTTTCCATTGTTGGAATGTAGTATGTTGTATTAGGTTAAGGGCTGCTTTTGTTGTTTTCCCCACTTATACTTCTAACCTTGCCCCCTTTTAACCTGTGCCTCACCCGTCCTCGGAAGGTTGCCCATTTGGTAATGTGGCCCTCAGGCTGGAAAAGGTTCTATACCTCTGGACTAGGTTATCTGTTGTAGTGTCAAGCATCTTACAAATTCTTCATCAAATCTTATATGCTGCTTGTCACCAGATAGTTTCAGAAAGAAATATTGAAACATTAAAACAAAACAGAAAATCAGTACATATTCCATTGCACCCCTGCCGCAAAATGGTGCAGTGCTAACTTAGAATGCCCTGCATCTGGTCAAAACTACTGTGGTGTCCCAGTCAGCTGAAACTTGAAAGTGGGCTTCCCCAGTGGAATTCCAACTGTTGGGAGGTTTAGATAGGAATAGAAGTGTGTAAGATGTAACTGATAGATCCTTTTGTCTTTCTAGCTGAAACTTCTACAAATACATCATGATTCTCCAACAGCTCTTCAGGTTTTCTTCTGTTTTCCGTTCCGCAATCTCCTTCCACTTGCATAGAAACATTGGCTTTTCTGCCATTGTTTTTAATAAGGCAAAGGAACTTGATCCTGTGCAGAAACTCTTTTTGGACAAGATCAGAGAATATAAAACAAAGAGCCAGTAAGTGAATGTAGTAAATGAAGAATTTCAAGGTTCCAGTCATTTGATTATCTTGTTGGCATTTTGATAATTTTCCATTTAATTTTTTATTGTTGGAAGTTGGTTCTTGGACAGGACTTGTAGTACTTGACTTCCAGTAATAACAGCCTGCTATGATATATATATATGGATATAAATGTATTTCTTACGTTAATTGTTTGCTTGTGGAAAGTACTCAAGTTCTGCATCATATGGTAACTGTTGAGTAAATTTATCTAAAGCTTTAAATCTGACACATAATTTAGACTTTTGAATAAGTTTTCAAAAGTTACTTGCCTGGTGGGGGCTAGTGGAGGAGCAATGGAAAGCTCTGTCTCTCCTCCAGCAGCCTGCAGTATTTCTATGCTGGGCACAGAGAATGGACAGAGCACTCCATTCCTCCTCCACATAATATACATCATATTAGGGCTGTAGCTTAAAAGTCCTTTAGTCCATAGCATGATATTGTAATTGATATCTCTTAACAGCTCCTCCCACATTGAGTTGTACAATGTCTTTTAAGCTGCCTCTAAAAATCTTTTAAATTGAAAGGTAGAGTGTAAATCTTCTTAAATATATAAAAGCAGACACCAGGAACCGGCAGGCAAGGGCCAGTTAGGACTGGCAGGGGTCCTAATTTACCATGACAATGCCGCCTACAGTATTCATAACAGTATATGTAAAGTTTGCTGCAGAGCAAGTAAGAACATGGTTGCAAAAGAACAACTGGCAGCTTAAAGTGAGCTTCAAAATTTTTTCTTTGCATTCAGGACTTGTTGATCAGCTGCATTAGGGGGCCTCCATTTGAGGGCACTTGCTGTCAGTACTGAATGCAAACCCCTTTGAAGGCATGTTTTCAGTGCCAACTGTCTGATCAGTGACACACTCAGCACCAAAGGAGCTCTCTGTGAGTCCCACTTCATTTGTTTACAGGCATGATTTGGATTCAACTTTGCACACAGCTTATTATTTGAAGTTGTTACCTGACATATAATAAAAGCAACAGAATGCTATTTCCCACGTAATGGTCTTGCACGCACAGTTGTTGCTACAGTCAGCCATAACAAGTGTTCATGGGATGCTGAAGTTATTCAACATTGAACTGTTGCTCTTCCACAAAGTTCACAAATTATTAGGTAAACAATAAAGTGCAAATATGGAAGTTGTGCTGTCTGTATTTTTGCTATAGGATTTAGTTTAGTGTAGGGGGGGAATTCAGCCATACTTATTTATTAATCCCATTTTATATCTCACTTTTTCTCCAGTGAGTTAAAGGCAGTATACATGGTTATTCCTCACCTTCCATGCTCTCAACATCCCTGCGAGGTACATTAGAGAGATTGTGACTGGCCCAAGGTTACCCCAATGAGTTTTAAGATTTGAGCATGAATTTGCTCTGGCTCTCCTTGGTCATAGTCTGACACTCTTAACCAGAGTTGTTGCTCTAAATGCAACATCATAAAGCTTAACGCGCCCTACACCACCCCAAAAAACCCATACCACCTGGCTGAAAATCTTCCCCATGCTCTTTCATTGTGGACAGCTGCTTATATTTACTTTTCTGCAGCTGTGCTAATATCAAAAGGAAGATTTCCTGGCTCCTGCCTCCTTTCCAGTTCTTTCAGATTTCATTTACTTCCACAGAAGGTTGTTGGTAAATAGTTTCCATAACGCTGTAAACTGAATACAAATCCATGGCATTTTCTGGCATTTTTTAACATCAGTCACAATATTGGCCACCTTATAAAACTATCATACAACCAATGCCTAGATTTGTTGTATGTTTATATTTTGTGGCTCTGCAGATTCCTAACTCGCATCAGCCCCAATCAGCATGGCCCATGAACAGGGACAATGGGAGTTGTAATCCCAACAATATCACACCCCTGATTTATATGTTCTTTGTGAAATTACTCCATGATCCCCCTCTAATTTTATTTTCACAACCATTCTAGAAGGTAGGCTAAAGTAGCTGTGTGTGTATATGATCAGTTCCCAGTCACCCAGTCAGCATAAGGGTTGAGTGGGATTTGAATTTAGGTCTCCTTGATCTAAGTCAGGGTGACCCAACTTTTCATACCAAGTAAGGCACAAGAGTACTCCAGCACAGAACCCGAGGACTGCAAACTGTCTTGCCATGTGGGGGCAGGGAACAAGAGCAAAATTTGACACAAACACACACTTCACGCTGCCTTCCCAAAGCTGGGAAACCACTAGGTAGGCTTTAGGAAGGAGGAGAGGGGACTCTAGGATCCCGTCAGAGCCCTCACACCTCCTTCTCAAAGCCCAGCACCTCGCTTACCTGGCTTTGAGAAGGCAGCTAAAGGGCTGCAGGGGGTGTCACCCAAGGGCCACCCAAAAAGGCCTCAAGGGTCTCATGTTGAACCACCCTGATCTAAGTCAAATACTCTCACCTTTACACATTGCTGACTCTCGCCTATGGAATCATTTGTCATTTTGTAATAACAGTTCTTAAAATTACTCAGTAACAAGTTATTGTAACTGTAACAAGGGTTACAATTCATGTAGTGTGAAAACTCATTATAGGCATCACTGTATACTAAAGATCCTATACTTGAATTGTTCTATTTGTGCTGCAAGTTCTCTGATTGCCAAGTGTTTGTGATTTATTTAGATTCTTTCCCCATCTGTCACTCTAGATATAACAAAGCTCAATTAACACTTGCATTTGTAGGAAAACTGGTGGCCCTGTTGATGCTGGTCCAGAATATGAAAAAAGCATGCATGAACAAATGGTCAGGCTCCAGCGGGTTTATGGTGGTGGAGATATGACCAAATTTCCAGAATTCAAATTTGAGGGTAAGTTTTTAAGTTTTATGACTAGTTTAGTAATGTAAAAACACGAGTGGATAATTGAAATATTAGAAATTGGCTGCTCCGCTAGAACAGATAAGAAATGTTACTTTACAACTCAGTAAATGAAACTAAAGCTGTTCTCCACCTACATTTGTATTGTGAAAATGCCATGTTAAATAAAATAAGTGCTTTTTTAAAAAAAACCTTTACTAACTGGTTGCATTCAGTAATCCTAGATGTTTTCACATATTTAGAGCATACTTTTGTGGGATGGGACTTATGAGATATATTCAGGATTGGCTTTTAGACATATTTCAGTAAACTAGTGAGAATGAGTGAGTGAGTGTGTAAATGGGCCCAAATGTTGTACCTGATATTTACACACACACACACACACACACACACATATATATAATGTTATGGCGATACATTCATATTCTTGTTCTCTACATAGTAATCTTAGCAGTCGGTTCTGTTTCCAGTAATATTGTTATGCATTCATACATTGTTTTTAAATTTGAGATCAACAAGCAAAAAGACAGTGTAACATCTTTATTTTTAAGCAATTTATTTCCTATTGGTTTTCTAGGTTTATGCAACTGGATGATTTTAATTATTAGTTCCTTGAACCATTTGTATTTTAATTTATTATTATTTCTTAATCTTTGGTATATTATATATTTTGTGTAGTAAATTGTTGTTGTTATTTGTATATTTTAATATAAATAGATATTTTTGTTGATGTTGTTCCTCAGTATTGCATTAGTGTATATATTTCCCCTGTGGTTGATAGGATCATGATGGCTGAAACAAAAACAATAAACTATACACATCCTCTCTATGCATCTCTTTGTAAAGCAGCTAATATTTACATGTGGTAGGAACTTGCCTTGGAAGCAAGTGTGGCTTTTGCACCATTTACATTGAAGTAGACTCTGTTCATCTGTGGACAACCTGCATTTAAAGGAATGAGTGTTATGCTCCAAGAGTGCTGATGGGTCCTCTCCTCTCTTGCAGATTTATGTAGCTAAAGCTGCAGTTCTTAATTTCTGGCAAATTGACAATAGAATCAAGTTGTAAAACTATTTATAAAACTTTATTTTGAAAATAAACTGACACTTCCTTTCATTTTTCCCATATGACAGAGCCCAAATTTGAAGAGGAGCAGAAGTGATGTGATAGCAAGTACTCAAGCAGCAGCAATGTGCCTGGAGGTGTTGAATAGGCCCACGGTTGTAATCTAAATAAACAGTTCAGTGTTCAAATGTGAATATTTGAATTCTGTCGAATATAAATCTGTGCCTTGTTTGCTCATTGGAAAGACAGCTTCATTCCACTGTCCCTCACCTTGTTTTCCTCCAACAATCAGTCTGCATTCTCAGACTTCATTGGGATGTTTCGGGTTTTTCCCCCTTTAGGATTAGGCAGCAGCCATAGTTGATTCCAGTCTCAGCTGTGTTAAAATATTGCTTCTGCCCCTTTTATTATCATTTACTGCTTTTATCGCACTCTCAGACAGAAACGGTCTCTCAAAGTGGCTCACTTCAATAAAAAGAGACTGTCCCTGCCATCAGGTTTACAAACTAAAAGAACACCACACACATGGAAAGGCAAGTGGGAGCAGGGAAAGGTAGAGGATAGTTTTCCAATGCCAGATGAAAGGGGTGAGCTGTAAGAGGGCACTTGTATCCAGTTCAAGTCAGGTTGATCTTCTCTTGCTGGTGTTCTTTCTTGAAATGAAATTGGTAGCTCTTGTTCCTTTGACCAATGGATGAGGTCAGAGTATTATATCCCCTTGCTTCTGCAGGGCAACTGGGTGGTTGGAGCTGAATATTCTTCAGTGGATGGAGGGTGAGTGCCTTGCAGCTCCTCCTCTGGCTAGTGGATAGGGCTAGGTGAGTCATCTTCTTACCATGATGCTATTCCTAGTAGGCAGGGTGGGGATAGCTTCCCAGGGGCCCTAGGTCTTCTGGCCAGTGGTAGAAGCCAGCACGCTTTCCTTCTACTCTCCAGTCCCAAGGCTGTTCAAAAATAGCTTTAGTGTTTTTAATTATCCTTTCAGGATAAGATGATTCTCTCAACATCTTTTTCTCCATCTTATTTTTCTAGCCATTCCATTCCCACCCCATTTTCAGCCTCTTTGTCAACAGTTGTATTATTCTGGTACTGCTGGGGAGTTTTAGGAGGTGGACTCAAGGGTTTTGTGCTTCCAAAAAACCTAGAGTTACACAAAGAGGTACCAGCACATTCTGAGTATGTGGTTGTTTCCAGTTGGTTACTATCACTCAATGAATTGAATTGAAATACAGGGTGAGTCAGTAATTAATTTCATTTAACACTGCTCATTTCTTTCATACAAGCAGAGTCAGGAGCCTGTCTATATAATCCTGTAGATGGAAAATGTGGTCTTTCAGACTATTGAATAGACTACATTTGTTAAAATAAAATTCCTCAAATAGTTGAAATAATATATAAAATGTTTTAAGTTTGTTTCTTTGCCTTTCATTGATTTACTGTTGACTGGCACCCTTATATAATACAGTGGTGCCCTGCTAGACGAAAATAATTCGTTCTGCGAGTTTTTTCGTAGAGCGAATTTTTCGTCTAGCGAAGCAGCAATGGAGCGCGGAGGTTTTCGCGCCAAATTTTTTTTTTTTCGTCTTGCGAGGCAGCCCCATAGACTTTTTCGTCTTGCGGGGCAGCTTTCCACTAGACGAATGCTTTCGTCTAGCAAGTTTTTCGTCTAGCGAGGCATTCGTCTAGCGGGGCACCACTGTATTTGCCTTTACTTAATGGATGCCATTGAAATGAGTAGGATTTACTTCTAAGGAAATGTGTACAGAGTTGGAGGAACACAAGATTAATAGTAAATGTTTTTAACTCCATACAGTGGTACCCCGTGTTACGCATGCAATCCGTTTCAGATCGCGCTATGTAACACGGGCATGCGTAACATGAACGCCACCCCCCAAAAAGAAAAAACCCAGAGGTTTGTGCGTTTTTGCGCTTCTGCACGTGCGCAGAACACTTCTGCTCACCCGTGCATCGCGCACGCTCCGCAGAAGACTTCCGGATCACGGGGGTCCATAAGTTGAATGTACGCAACATGGAGCGTACGCAACACGAGGTATGACTGTACTTGTTCTTGAAAGTTTGGTGGCATGCTTTAAAAACATGAATAACTGAAAAGTCCACACCAACTGGTATAAGCAAATGTGCTTGAAAATAGTTGATATATTAGGAAAGAAATTTGAAATAATTCAGTAGTTTACACAGGAAAATTGTGTAAATAGTACCTGAAGCTTTGGCCTACCTTTGACAACTTAATTACGTCATAGTCAAGCCTATAATGCAGATAATTGATTACTTGGTTGATCAGAACTGGCTGCATATTAATTTGAGATCTATACAGTCGTACCTCATGTTACGAACGCTGCATGTTGTGTTCATCACGGGTTACGAACACACCGAACCCGGAAGTACCGGAACGGGTTACTTCCGGGTTCAGCAATTCGCACATGCGCAGACATGCAAAATGACGTCATGCGCAGAAGCGCCAAATCACATAGTGCACATGCGCAGAGGCGGCGCTTCAGGTTGCAGACCTTTCAGGTTATGAATGGGGCTCTGGAACGGATCCCGTTCGTAACCAGAGGTACCACTCTATTTGGATCTAAGATTTTCCTATACAAGGTTTTATACTTGAAACAAAAAGCATCACATTACACTATTAATGCTTGTAGGAAGCATGAGGAACCTTTGGTCTTCTAGATGTTGCATTACTACAGCTCTCATCTGTGCCCATTGACCATGCTGTCTTGGGCCCATCAACAATCCAACAACAACTAAAGCATTACAGGCTCCCCATCCTAGCCTAGGAGTTGTAATCACATTTCTCACATCTCTAATAAGATACTTATATGGTGATGCTAACAATGTTGACAGAACAAAGTTAGGGCAAGAAACTAGCCAGTTGCGAGAGCTTTAAGGTTCTTGGGTGGAGATGAGAATCCGGCTTAGGAATTTGTCTGGCTTTTATTTATTTATTTAAGAAACCTAACATTCATACCCGTGTTTTGTCTTAAGCATCAGCATCGTGATCACACTAGTAACAAAGCATATGTGATATTTATTTATTTATTTATTTATTTATTTATTTATTTATTTATTTATAATACCATCCAAGAAATTTTTATAAAAAACATTAAGGCATTCATTAGTATTGAGTGGTGGAAAGGATTTCTTCTCAGGCAAAATGTACAGTCTTCAGAAAATAAATCATAAATAGGGTTTAAGGGGAGAAAAATGAGCAGTGGTAAGAATGCACCACACTTCAACAGACCTATACCTGCATAATTTTGTTACTGATTAGATAAACTGAAAGTGTCAAGACATTTAAATAGTGGAGGCAAAAATGGCTTTGAACAGTATTATTCTGATCTTGGCTGTTATAAGAACACCTATCATGTTCCACAAAAATTATGAGTAAAAAGCTCTTAAACTCCGGAGCTCTTTATTTGATTGATTCATATATTGCCTTTCCGCCATTAAGGCCTTTAAAGTTAGCTTACAAGCAGGCTGGAATAAAGTTGTTTATAGGGCAAAACATCACATGTAGATCTTGTACTCTAGAACAAGGAAAAATCCTCACTCACTCTTACACATGATGTCTTCTAAGGTTCTAGCTGTCCTGGACCAAGATGTAGGAGTAGAGAAAATAAGGTGAACAAGTCAAGACTGCTCCTACTGCACAGTTTTCCCACAGCCCGCTGGCTGACTTGATAGTAGAATTACCCTCTTACATTAACAAGTACTGTAACAGTTGCAGTTGTCTTGACCTGCACAATAGAGAAACGGACAAATCTTCCCTACAGGCATTATGCCCCAGCCCAAAACATCGGCCCTGAATAGTTAATTTATTTAAGTTACTAAATCTGTATCCTGCCCTTCCCAAGGGAGCCAAGGGCAGTAATGATCAGATCAGGCTACTTACTCCTGACAGTTCTTCCTAGAAGGTTGGCTTCATATAATCCAGTATCTTGTTTCCCAAAGTTACCAGCCAGAGACCTCTAGGTAGCCCACTGGAAGGGGTTAATTAGCTAACCTATATATTTACCTGAATGTATTGTTAGTCCAGTGAATGTATTAAGTATAAAAGTGCCCCTGTTAAGCTTTTCTGTATGAAACTGCTCTGTAAAGCTGTGAACTTTGATCTGCATTGTACTTCTCTCTGGCAAGCTTTGCCTTACTAAGTGTCTGGAGATAAGAACAGTAGACCTTACGCAGAGAGTACTGTAGCTGTCCTTCATTGAGAGGAACTGTTGTCTAGGTCAAGAGATAGGATGGCCTTGCTGGAGTGCACATGAACCAACTCTGGCTAAATGTCATTTGCCTTATATGTACAACAGGAAATGTTCCTTATATGGACAAGAGGAAGTTTTCCGAAGGTGGGGGGAATGAGTTGGAAAACTGTATAAGAACTGCTGGTAAACTGACTAACTTTTGTACTTGCTTGGCTATCTAAACACCCAGGTACCTCTGCATGCAGAAATTAAATCTTTCTCTCTCTCTGAAGCCAGAAGCCTCAGGTTTTTTTTTACTTCCATGTTCTCTCACCGGGCGCAACAATGGGAACCCGTAGGGGCAAATAAGGCTCCATAACGTGGTGCGTTGGCCGGGAACCCTTCGCTGTTCCCCGGGATTGAGAAAACAGGGAGTCCGAGGCGTCGCTGCACAGCAGAAAAGGCTCTCCTGATCTGGCGTTTGCTGGCCCCAAGCGCGCTTCCTGCCTGTTTGTGGGAAGGGACTGGCTTACCCCAGGGGGAGAGCCAAACTGCACCGTGGCGACGGGAGAAAGAGACAAGCGGCCGCAGGGGGGAAGGGAAGTAAGATCTGCAGAGGACAGGTAAGCTCCACAGGGGGAGCAGCTTCCCAGGGAAGGGGAAGCGCAGGATGCGATCGATCCTGCAGCGGCAGTGTGTCGTAGAGGGCCGCCGCTAAAATCCGGTAGTGTGCAAGTAGATTTGCCACCGGAGCCTGGCCGTGAGCCGTAGAGGGCCGCCAGAAGCCTGGCCGTGAGCCGTAGAGGGCCGCCAGGAAGGAGCCAGCAGAGAGCAAAAGAGTGCCGTTGGCTGTGGGGAAAAGAAGGGGGGTGCCCTCTCTGAGGAGAGAGAAGGGGGTTAAGAATTTTTCAGAGAGAGAAGGGGGTTAAGAATTTTTCTGTGATTTTACTCTGTGTATGGGAATGGTGTGGGGACGCTCCAGTGGATGTATTGAGTGAATGAGACGCAGGAACTCAGTGTCCCTAGCGAAGCGGAGAGTGTGTGCATGAAAAAAGTCTGGTTAGGTGGAAGGAGTGTCCCACTGTCCCAGGTTGAACCTGAGCTTGCTGAGATGGGGAATTGGAATTTTTGTTGCTGTGTAAAAATTTATGACTTGTAATAATTTTATGATTTTTCCTTCACTATGTGTGTGTTGTATGAGATCTGTGTTTGCAGTGATTGTGCAGTGTGATTTTTGTGAGTTTGTCTGTATCTGTAGTGCCTGTGTGTGTGTGTGTGTGTTGGTCCCTGTTTGAGGCTTGCATTTATTTTGGAAAGGTGGTGCAGAAAGCAGCCCTAATCTGTGTGTTCCCAAACTCTGTGTTCCTAAAATTGTTTCATTTCTTGCTGCATTGCCAACGAAGTCTGGGAAGTCTGTTTTTTCCTTGTATATGTGGCTGCACAATTTGTATTTGTTGTTTTGTTTTGCTGTCCCTTCAAGGAATCTGTTTGAACCCCAGGGTTTGGTGAGTGTGTTTTGGAAATTGTTTGTGTGCCAAGGTATGTCCCTTCAATAGAATGGGCTGTAAAAGTATTTCTCTGCAATGTTAAGGTGAATGTAAAAGTGTGTCTGAAGCATTGAAAGGAGGGCTGCTCTTGCAATCAGGAATGTTTGTTAGTTTGTTTTTAAAGTTGGTACAGTCTTATTTTGTTTCTTAATTGACCTTTGGTAAAGCAATGAGAGTGGGGACAGAAATGGAGAGAAGCCTTAGTTTAAACAGCAAGGATTTTTCTCTTTGCAGCAGTGAATCTTGCAAAGGAAGGGAATTTGCCACCCACAAGGGGGGGGGGAGAAGGAGAAGATTATGTCTTCTGAGCAGTTTGATTGTTTCCAACAGAAGTTGATTAGAGGGAAAAAGTTTTATTTTATATCCCAGGTTTTAAGTTTTTCGGGGAAGGTTTTGAAACAGAAGAAATGGCTTCTTGGCAGAAAGTTATTTGGGAATGTAGAAGTAGGTTTGTGGGATGTAGAATGAAGGAGAAGAGAATGTTGAAGTAGAATGGGAAGGGGCTCATGGTTAGCAACTGACAGTGTAGCCCTGACAGTGTAAGTTAGGATTTGGAGTAAGTTTGAACCTCAGGAGGAAAATGGGGCAGAAATTTTGGAATGATTGGAAGAAAAATTGATGATAAAGTGAAGATATACATATCATAGAATCATAGAGTTGGAAGGGACCCCAAGGGTCATCTAGTCCAACCCCCTGCTCAGCAGGAAACAATATTGAAGGCAATACACCACCCTTCATGCCAAGGTTGCAGAGCACATCTAGGGGGGTGCATCCATTGTCCAAACCATGGAGAGGACCACCAGGTTGTTGCCATGGAAGCATGAGACAATGAGAGAGGCCTGAAGATGGCTCTGCTTCAGAGGTGGTAGATATAGTAAGCCCTTCAAAGATTGTTTTAAAGGGGATAGGGGCTTTCCCTATTGCCTGTCCATAATTTGTTGTTACCTAAAAGAAGCCTGAAAATTGTCACTATTTGAATGAGCACATCAAGGGTTCAACTCCATTGTCCTAATGAAACACCGTTGTGAGGAGTTAGCAATTTTGCTAAGCTGGCCGCCATGTGTGAGATGATGAGAGTGACCAACCGATGGGTCTGAAGCGAGATAAATAGGCCAAGTTCTATTCTGTCTGACAACCCAACTCTGTCAGAATTTGTTCCCTACTGCCCTGTTTCCACCTTAAGTCCTCCTGAGGGTCAAAAATAGGTTGGTGGTGAGTTAATTCTTGGACACTAGGTCCTGATAGGCTTGGTGAGGTGGTAAGTAGAAAATTAGGTACTAAGGATCAATGGCTGGTGCTTGGATGCAGGAAAGAGAAGAGGAGGGAAAGTTAGTTTTTGATATGGCTGTTGGAACTGGTAATATAATTGGGATGGAGAAATGGAACATTAGAAAAGAGAAGAAGACAGTAAGGAGAAAATAGCTATACCCAAACACCCTAGATCATTTGTACAATGTTATATTGGAAAAGATTAGTTGCTATGTAAAAGTTTTTTTAAAAAAGGAGAATGTTCTGAAGGATGTCAAGATAGTGAGAATTGCAATGGCTCTAGTAGTGTGTCTGGAAGGTGATGTTGAAGAAATGGATCTTATTTGGGGAAAAATTGTATCTTTCTTTCTGTTCCCTGACATTAGCAGAGTTTTATGTTAAATTGGTCTGAAATTGTGGTGATAGTATGATTGTATTGTGTATTTGTTTATATTTGTGTGTATTCTAAGTTTAGAGTGTTTGCATGGATTGGAAAAATGAACTGAATTATTATTCTGGGCCAAAGAAGTAGACCAAAGAACCAAAGAGCTATGGGATAATTATTGCGGAAGAATATTGTATTTCGAGGAGATAGTGATTCGGCATGGTCAGTAATATCTTGTGAGTGTATGGGAGGCTGTCCTTATTTGATTGGGTTATTCTAGCTTACCTCCAACAGGGAGGAGGACTGAGGTGTGATCAATATCGATACCTGTGAGGTTAATCTGTGAGGCAAAAGAAAGGCTGGAGGGGCCCAAGACACCACCCTCCAAGGGCAGATATAATCTCTGTAACTATCTTCTATTCTTTTAGCAGGTGCCCTAATGCCATGTAGCTTTGCTAAGCCAGTTTTATCCCTATGCAGCGATTCTGAAACCTAAGTGGCAAAGATCCTGCAGAGTCTTTATGACAACACTGCCAGTGGTGAAAGTGGCTGGTGTCCGCCTCCTCATGTAGAGACAGGACCTGCCACAGTGTGCTGAAACATCCCTTGAAGATGAAGATCCAGGGAAGCAACAAAGGCCAAGAAGCAACAAACCTGCTGCCAATGCACAGGGGAGGGGCCATTGGCCCTGTGCACACCTATAGAAGAAAGGGAAGGAAAAGAACACTGAATGGGAGGACTGAGTGATCATATTGCCTTAATTTGTGTTGACCAGTTACCAGATAATGTGACCAGTTGAACAGTTTCTGTAATTAGTGTTAGGAATATTCGATGTAAAAGATCTTTAGTTGTATCTGTTGATATTGTGTCCCCCATTGTTATTTTGCTTCTAAGCCTCTGTATTCTCTGCTTAAAGCAATGCATGCATATGGTGATTTATAAAGTTGTGTCATGGATTCTTTAGCTCATTGCCCTTGCTAGAGAATATCAGTCATTTCCCAGGGACGCGCTGGAGAAAGAATTCCAGCGGTCCGAAGAAGAGGAGGGAATGGAAGGGGTTAATTAGCTAACCTATATATTTACCTGAATGTATTGTTAGTCCAGTGAATGTATTAAGTATAAAAGTGCCCCTGTTAAGCTTTTCTGTATGAAACTGCTCTGTAAAGCTGTGAACTTTGATCTGCATTGTACTTCTCTCTGGCAAGCTTTGCCTTACTAAGTGTCTGGAGATAAGAACAGTAGACCTTACGCAGAGAGTACTGTAGCTGTCCTTCATTGAGAGGAACTGTTGTCTAGGTCAAGAGATAGGATGGCCTTGCTGGAGTGCACATGAACCAACTCTGGCTAAATGTCATTTGCCTTATATGTACAACAGGAAATGTTCCTTATATGGACAAGAGGAAGTTTTCCGAAGGTGGGGGGAATGAGTTGGAAAACTGTATAAGAACTGCTGGTAAACTGACTAACTTTTGTACTTGCTTGGCTATCTAAACACCCAGGTACCTCTGCATGCAGAAATTAAATCTTTCTCTCTCTCTGAAGCCAGAAGCCTCAGGTTTTTTTTTACTTCCATGTTCTCTCACCGGGCGCAACAATGGGAACCCGTAGGGGCAAATAAGGCTCCATAAGGAATAAGGAAGGCATGAAGGCAATCGCCCTCTCCACTTATTTCCAGGCAACTGGCATCATAAAAGAGTATATAGCCATTGATAAGTCTTATCATCCATGAGTTTGTATAGCTCCCTTTTAAAGACATCAAAACTGTTTGCTCTCAGCAAAACCCACAAGTTAGCTATGTATGGTGTAAAGAACTATTTCCTTTTCTCTGTTCACTCTCCGGTTACCTTCACTGGATGGCACAGAAGTTCTGGAGTTATGAGGGGGGGGGCGGTACTTCAGCCACTTCCTCAACCATTTTATAAACCTGTCACCTTTCCTCATAGAGGAGTTGTTCCAGTCCTTTGATCTTTTTGGTTGCACCTTTTCTAGTTGCATGGTATACTTTTTTGTGATGTGGCAACTAGAATTGTGCACTTCATCACCTGCTCTCCTATCCTTTTGGGGACATTACACAGTAAGAAACCCCTTACAATTGCGTAATCTACAACCACCAGGTTAGAAAAGCACTATCAAACTACGTTAAAACAACTTCTAACAATCGCGTGTCTTCAGCTTTTAGCAATAGTGCCTTGGCTTTGCCGTTGGTTTATTTTTTGCATGTACCACTCTTAATATTTATATAATAGAGTCCGAGCATCCCTTTGATATTCTGCTCCAGAAAATGCTCATTTGGTGTTCCTCGGAGGGTGGGTTTCTTTTAAATAACAAAGGACTTGGTGTGTTTGAAATCCTAAGGAACAGAAAGAAGAACTGTTGAGATCATTCAGATAGTTGTAGAAGATTTTGTATCCATTCACCACCAATAATCATGAAAGCACCCCATATAGCATTACAGCAGGAGTAGCAAACATGGTGCAGACTCCAACTATCCCTAACTATGGGCAGTGTTGACTGATGCTGATGGGAATTGAAGTCCAAAGACATCTGGAAGGTCCTGTGCATTACATAAGGGGTAGCTAAGCCTGCGGCCCTCCAAATGTTGGACTACAATGTCCATCTGCATGGCTGATGGGAGCTGAAGTCCAGCAATATCTGCAGGACCACAAGTTATCCACCTCTGGTTTAGCAGTTTTCTGTGTCATCCATATCGCTGTGAAAAGAACTTTACCCCCTCCTACAAGCTAGCTCACATATGTGAAGCAAGCACTCTTTAATCCATGCATCCCCACCTGAGCATGAGATCAGCTGAATAAACCTCAATGTGGACTGTATCCTAAGCTTGTTGCCATTTCAGTGGTTCTGTGCTGTCATTATGATGGTAAAAAAATAACAACAAAGCTTCCTCCATGTATACAGCCTGATTCCCACTGAAGTCGTCCCCCCACCCCACCCCCACCCCGTGATCTTATATGTGGAAGGGAGTTTGGTGAAAACCATCCTATCTAGCCAGCTCTCACGGTGTCATGCAGTGTGAAAAACATTAGTATGGCTGCCATCTATAACTGCTTTGTGTGTCAACACTGATCATACAAGTCAGGAGTGGGGGGAAACAACAGTATTTAATATGTAATCTGGGTAAGGCTATAGAAATTCATGAACTTGCCACTAGATGGAGACGCACCTTCCTGAGAGTTGGTATGTATTCAGTACTGTATGTAACAAGACTGCTGGAAATAGCCTCTTTCTGGCAAATGCTCCTTTCCATAACTATAATGTATAGAGGAGCGAACAGCTGAGTAATATGCCAACAGAAATAATCTGATGCATCTCTTGCTATTCTCTACTAGGTCAGATGGGACATTATATGGGACATAATTCAAAACAACTTTCTGTAAATAATAGCCATGCATAGTTTTCTTCCCTAATATGCTAGCCACCTTTTTATGGGACACTTTTATATGGAAGAATGTTCAAAGTTAATTCCCTCCTTGCTCCCTGCATCTGAATTGCTGCAGTCCAGTTGACCATTTTGTCTGGGTGGATAGCTGTGCTCTAAGCCATTCTGTACTTTAGAGTTGTGGCATGAGAAACACAGGGAAAGTACATTATCTCCACCCTTCCCGAAGCAGACATAATGGGTGAATGAATCCTGCCAGTGCCACTACCGCATGGATACAGAATGCTCACCTTTTCACTATTTGCAGCTTTGTTCTTCCTGCTAGCAAAACAAAAGTGGGAGAAAGTATACTGTTATATCTGGGCATTTCATGCACCTTGTATAGAGCTTTGTTTTCCATACATTCATGTTTCTACTGAATTTGCTTGTTAGTTTGTTTGTTTTTTAAGTTTGATTCAGTGCTTAGAGCAAGGATAAGGGAACCTGTGGCTCTGCAGATGCTGTTGGACTCCAACTCCCAGTATCCCCAGCCTGCATGGCCAATGGTTCAGGGATGATGAGAGTATAGAGTTCAACAAGAACTGGAGGGCCACAGGCTCCCCATCACGGGAAATTTGCCTGCATGTAAGAAGTCAATTGTATTATTTCTAAATTTAGGGTTTAACATTAAATTAATTTTTGTCTAACTGTTACAGAAAAAAAACCGACAATATCACATTATAAATCGCATTATAATTGAATTAAACCCTATACTATTTTTCATTTAAACATACCGGTAAGTAATTTTATCCAGATACATCTGTTACATGGGTTTCAAAATACAGTATAGACAATATTGCTTTACCAGCCCTATAGCAAAAGTAGCTGTTGCATTGTATTCTTGTTAACAAAGAAAACATCAGCATATATACATATGAACTTTGAAAGAAATTGCCTTGTACATTTTCAGTGAGGGAAGTACTGAATGTGTACGGTGTTTAGTTTGGTTCTACTGAGAATGCACTCATTTAAATCTGATCCACTGGTTTCAGTGAGTCAGTTCAGAGAAGGGGGTTGGACTAGATGAACCTTGGGGTCCTTTTCAACTCTACAATTCTATGATTCTATGGTGGAATCCCTAATAAGGAAAAGTGTTCAAGGCCTCCTTATTGCTTCTTAAAATTAGTAGCCTCTATTAAAATATTAGCCAACTGACCCCAGCTTTAGATATTATAGGCTAGGAAATGAAATGGCTTGGATCCAGATTTTGCTCCGGCTAGCAAAAGGGGGAAAGGGAATTTCCCCCCCCCCCTACATCCCCTTGTGCTTTCTGAGGAAATGCTTCAGGGAGTTGTAACAGGCAGACATACAAGCAAAACAGTGAGGGAGATGGTACTGGAGGGGGATTGGCAAAAGTTGCCTCCTCGCCCTCTACTGTCAGCTGGATCCTTCCATCCAGGATCAAAAATCACCTGTGGATGGAAGGAGAAGTTTTGATCCGACCCGATATAACCGATGCAAGGGATTGCACACAATAGTAGTTTCCTTGGATCAATAGCTGCAACTCTAGTTAATGTTTCAGCTGTTCAAAAGTGGCAAACAGAAAGGTAAATAAATATACTTACGCTGAAGAATGTGCTTCTGGGGGATTAAAAAAAAACAGGAAAAGAAAGATAAGCAAGTGTCATTCTCCATACTTCACGCTGCCTAACTGCACACTTTACAACATTCTATCTGGGACAACTGCCATAAAAATATGATCACATATTTCCTTCTGATCTTGCAGAGATTTACTTTCAGACAAACATCACGTTTTCCAGATATTCCCAATCAGATCACCCAGCTAAGTGTTAATAAAAGTTATATGGCTAAAAGATTTATTACAATTTAAAGCATACAATTTAATACAATTTAAAGCATGCATTTCCATACATTCACCCACCTTTTATGTAGTTCTCCTTACTCTGTGAGAAAGATGTGGTTAAATAATTTGAAGCTAATTATATTATGTGATCTGTAGTTTACTTCACTGCTTGATCTGATGTAGGCTTGTGACTAGATGTTCAGTCACTCCCTCCTGCAGCTCACTAGATTGCTGCATGTGTGAAAAAGTTTGCTGACCCCTGTTCTAAAGTGAGAGAAAAATCTTTTGGGGACAGGGAGATGCACTCTCATTGTTACCCAGCAGAGGGAGCTGGCTAATCAAATTCTGCAGAAATGTCATATCAAAACTTGCATCCAAAAATCAGCAACGTGGTATAACGGGCAGAAACCATGGTGTTTGAGCTTTTACTGAAATACTGTCTACATGTACTGACTGCCTTTTAGACAACTGAAATATATTTCGTTGCATATTGCAAATGAACCCACAAGAAACTGCTGTCTTTTCTGTGTGCTGATGGTTTTTTTACAATGGCTGTGGAAATGTACTAAACTTGACTCGGTTGCATTAAGCCCACCTCATATGCAACTTCAGCAGCAGCTGGGAGTCCCATGCTTCAGTCCCACACTGCGCCAGTAACATCAGATACAGAGAACAGCAACCATTGTGAAAACAACAATTTCTTTTCCATGTGAATATTGCCAGGTAGAAATCTCTTTGCTTGGGAGCTGCATTGTTCTCATTTCCCATGTGGATCTTCCATACAGTTATATGCCAACTGGCATGAAAGAAGACCATGAGAACAGGTTCCCAGCCTGTTGCACTGATGCCTGAACTGGCTGCAGGTATCTTGGCCTTAAAGGGTACCTAAATCTAACACCTTGTGAAAAATCCATCGAGGTAAAATTCTGCAGTCTATTGTAGATTAAGATTTAGTGTACTCCAACCCATGACTGTTTGTTATTGAATGGTAGTCACAGGGGCAGCCTGTCCCATTTTGCCATCTGAGGCAAAATGGGAATGTGGCCCCCTTGTCCCCCTGTCACTGTGCCCTCCCCCCTCCGATTTCCATTGGTGGCGGAACACCACCCTTGCCAACACTTATCAAGAGGGAAAGCATTCCACAGTGCCTTGACACTCATCTTCTCCACCCCAGGGGCAGGGTGGACAAGCGGCAACACCAAGTACCAGAAGTGGTGGGGCAGGTGGGATACTGCCTTTTGTGATTCTGCCACCTGAGGCAGCTACTTCACCCTGCCTCATGGGTGGGCTGGCTCTAGGTAGTCAGCTAAGTTTTACTCAGAGTACAGTCACTGAAATTAATCAACATGACTAAGTTAAGAGCATTAATTTCGATAGGCCTACTCTGGATAAAACTTAGCTGAACCTCGCCACAAATTGACCAGTTACAAATATAAAATACCCAACATTGTTTAAAGGGGGGGTGTCAGAAAGCAATTCTAGATTTTCTGAGGGAAATTGCAATATTTAGACATTTTGCCACCAGCTTAAAGATTAAAAAAAATTAGAGCCTTCCAATAAAGACTCAGAATATTGTATATCATAAGTTCTCTACCCACCCTCTAATAAAAACTAGGTTGAAAACAGAACACGCAACGCTGATTCCGACTCTGTTATTACAAGGGCAGCATCTTTTATTTACAGGAACTGTTCATTATCCACCCACATGGAAAAAACATTAGCTTTCAATGCAGACCAAAAGTACTGCTTTCTGGCAGCTGGTTCTGCTGTTATTTCCAAGACTAAAGTTGTCTTTCCTTTTATTTTCCTATCACCCCCTTCCATCTGGGATGTGTGCTAGCTCTGCTCCAAAACCACCTTTGCTTCTACCGGCCCGCAACCGCACACAGTTCACAAATATTTAAGCACGGGGACTTACTGATCAATCAGGGAAGGATGTAGTTTCACTTACTTGAAAAGTAGCCCTTCTTTTGTGCATAATATACCCCGAGACCACAGGAAGCCATTATCAAAGCCACAATGACCACCGCAGCAATGATGCCACCTACATTAAGGTCATCTAGAATGGAAAGCAAAACAAATAAAATTTCAAATTGGAGGTTGAGTATAGAAGACAATATTCACGATATATATACACTCTCAAATAGGGCATGGTATAGCCCTGGCAAGAGCGTCTGTTTGTTAAACTACAATAACTATGGCCGGATAATCACTCTACACAGCTGGTCCAGTAACAGAAGTTAGTGAAAATATATGCTCCCTGTGTTTCCATCTGCAAAGGTGCATCTAAAGGCATTTCAAGTTGCAATCCTCACTACCCTGGATCCTTCCTTCTAAAAATGGTGTTACACTGACCACTTGGATCTGGGGAGGCCACCTTCTTGTGGCGCAGCTGGGGGAGGTGAAGTTCACCTAGTGATGCCCACTTCCAACCGCATTAGGCTGCCAGGTAAGGATGGACAACTCTTGCCAAGCCAATCAGAGGCAAGGGTTTAGGGGCTGTGACCTGCCCACTCCTAGCCTATTTAAGGAAACGATTTAGGTGCAGGCCGTCCTCTTAGGTTCCCCCCCCCCCCAGTATATATTTTTAAGAAAACTTACTTTAAATTGTGGCAGTGTCCTGTAAAATGTATTTTTTGCTTAAAATATTTTCTCTTTTTTATTAATCATCCAAACTGGCCCTTTAAAGATGTGCCACATAACCGAGTTTGAAGCTGGAAGGTGAGCTAACACTTTTTAGTTTCCTAACTCTGTCCTGTAATTAAGACATTCTCATCTCAAGGTTGGTTGGTCACATTGGAATTTGACATTTACCAACTTGCATTCGCTTCACAGAACATTTCTGAGGCCGTCCAACTTTATTGTCAGCTTCACAGTAGTACTCTCCAGTGTCATTCTTTGAAACAGAATTGAATAGCTGGTAGAGAGAGAGAGAGAGAGAGAGAGAGAGAGAGAGAGAGAGAGAGAGAGAAGTAGAATATTCCAGCTTTTTAAAAAATGGGAATGAGCAGTCAAAACTGAGACAACATTTCTAGTACATTATGCCATTGCAGCATTATTATTATTATTATTATTATTATTACTATTACTATTATTATCACCAACATCATCAATGAAGTGGATTTAGAATACAGTTGTACCTTGGAAGTCGAACGGAATCCGTTCCGGAAGTCCGTTTGACTTCCAAAACGTTCTGAAACCCAAGTGTGGCATCTGATTGGCTGCAGGAAGCTCCTGCAGCCAATCGGAAGCCGCGGAAGCCCCGTCAGACATTTGGCTCCCAAAAATAGTTTGCAAACCGGAACAGTCACTTCCAGGTTTGCGATGTGCAGGAGCCAAAACGTTCGAGAACTAAGCTGTTCAAAAACCAAGATATGACTGTATGTCACAGTTTTCCAGATTGCAAAATGATTGTCCAGTCTGACAGTGACAACTGATCTAAAGGATGGGAGAAGGTGGCCAAAGGAGTGCCAGCACATCAGTATTTTTGGCCAAACTGCTTTCAACCTTTTTTGGGGGGGGGGGGGGGAGAAATGAAACAGTTCTGAAAATCGGGGTGTAGCAGAAATAAGAGGTGCTCATGGAACAAACATCAGTTGGGTTTTCTGCAGGTTGACATTTGTTCCAATTCAGCAGTAAATAGCAGGTTTTCCTGAGGAAACCTCTTAGATTCATACTTAGAAATCGCCAGACAAACTGAAGTGTGGATGAGCCAATTCAGTTACTGCAGTAGACATTTGGTGAGATAAGTACATATCTCTGCTTTGTAAAATATATCCCATTTTCCTAACATTTTCTCATACTCGTCAATCTATTTTATCATCCTATGGGTGAATCAGCAACACATCATACTGGTGCTGAGCTATACTGTATATCAAAAGATATACAACCTTTAGGATGCAAGGGGACTGAAAGAGGTCCTTTTTACTATATCTCTGCAACTGTGAGGCTAAAAACCCCAAAACAACACAGTAGGGTCCTGATACTATGTTGAATTTCCTCAGTACTACTTAGCCTTTTCTTGGCTAAGTAAAGTCCAATGATAAGTGGTATTGTGCAGGGGTTCACTAACCAGAGTTCCAGTTGTAGCATTCATGGTGTAAGGAAGTCTCTCTTTTTTAATGCTCCGCAATGCTGGGCTTTCTGGCAGAAGAACACCATTCCTATACCATCTGTACTTCGACGCAGGAACACCATTGTTTTCTTTACAGCGTAGTTCCACTACTGTCCCCGTCATAGCTGAGCTGGGCACTTCACAAGCAGGAGGAGCTGGTGGGACTAGGAAATGACATGATCTGTTTCAAAGTAAAATATCTGAATGGCTAAACCTGCCTGTTTGCTCACAAGTTGCTCTAATAAAGGCAGCCAGACTGAGTGCTTTATGTATCACATTGTATGCGTACTGTTCCTCGCCTCTGGCATTGTCCAATAGAAGTTTGATGTAAGCCAGTGTTCAAGATTTTTCAACAATGAATCAGCAAATGTAATATAATCATTAGTTGTAAACGAAATACTGATCTGAGGTGCATTATGTCCAGACTTTCTATTCCACAACTAGAGATAAATTATAATCAGTTGTATCAAACTAAATAATACTACTCAGAGTAGACCCACTGAAATCAATGTACCTAGTCATGTATTTTCAGTGAGTCCACTCTGGATACAACACCATTCATACATTTTAAATAATCTATTTCAGAATGTCTAAAATTAGTTCCAAGCTACTTTTCTCTTTACAAAATGGTTGGCTTTAAAGTCCGGTTCATACCATTAATTTAACGAAAAATATCCCAGGCCAAATGGATGTGTACATTTCAGATAACAGTAAAATAATGATATAAAATGAAACATTATTTTTAAAGAGGGTTTATTTTAAAGACAACACACACACACACACAAAAAAGACTGGGTACTTTATTGTACCCCTTCTGTAATCCGGTGGCAAACAAAATGTAAGAAGAAATGTAGCTGTACTACTGAATAGAGTTACCTCAAAATAGCTTTGTTTAGATTCTTACCCAACACTAAGAGAGAGACTATAACTTCCCCTATTTGTTGTCCATGTTCTGTGGATGCACTAATTTCACAACGGTATTTCCCAGAATCCTTTCTAGTCACATTTTTAATGCGGATGCTTGATTGCACTGTTTCTCCTCGATTTTTAAAATCACCTGCAAAACAATCAAGACAGAGAGTGATGGCTAGAAAGGAACTTCCTCAAGTTTGCTTTATAAATGTATAGAACAATTAGGGGGGGGGGAGAGACTGGTTTTCCAGAATACAATGCCGGTTTGGCTTTCTACCTGCCATTCCCTACAATATTTATTTTCTCCCGAAGACCCTTCCAAGACTACATTTCAAATGAGCTAGTTTACTAAGGGATTTGGTGTCTCAAACACATATTTCACATGCAATTTCGATATATTGTAAGCTTTCATACGTTGCAGCAGAATGTTTTCAAATGAGAACTATCAGCCACTATCAGTTATACAGCTGTTACAGGCACAAGTACCCTGTTTATTATCAATGCCAATATTAATCCAAATGAAGGCCTTTGTGGGTGCCATGATTCCCAGGCACTGAGTTGGCAACCTCTGTTATACGGTATATCCTAATCATATTACTCCTTTTCTGGGGGGGAATTGTCAGAGCAAAATAGCAGCTGGTGGTTGTCAGGATATGTTTTGTGGTTGCTGCCACAGGGCTGTGACTGCTGGCAGTATCCCCCCTTTAATTCCTCATCTCCTGATTTCCCACCCCATTATCTCCCCCATACAGATGTTTAGAGCATACTCAAAATGGCACCACTGAAAGCAGAGGAGCCATTTTGTGCAAGACCTAATTTGTGACTTAAAGGCAGGTTCACACATGAGATGCATGCTTTTCTCCTTTCTCCCTCAAAACCGTTACAACAGCAGACAGCACTACAAGACAGAGTAAGCCAAGATACAGATGGAGTGGGATGCTTGAGTGTGGATGTTAGCTGTTTGAAAAAGGGTTAGCCAGGACAGTCAGGAACATGAATGGAAAATGGAGGAAAGCCACATATGTGCGACTTTGCCTTTCAAGTGTTTGATCAACCCTTGGGACAAAGGATGGGAGATTTTCAGTGACACACAAGAACTCTACAACAGCAGAATGCAATATGTATGTTCTGTTAACTAGTTACTCCACACACAAACACACACATACAGGGAATGTCATTCAATTAAATAAATCTTACGTCAGACAGTCAAATCAATTTTATTTGATTTATCTATTAAGTCTTCAGAAATGTGCCTATGACTAAAAGGAACCCACTTGTTCAGCAAAGTAGGCAGCAGCTATTTCTGCAGTTGATTGTGATGTCACAATCATGGAAATGGCTGCTAGCGCTACAAGCTCAATCCATGAGACTCGGGTTCAAATGCCCTCTCAGATTTGAAGCTTGCTGGGTGACCTTGGGCCAGCTGGTAACTCCTAGCTTAACTTAACTCACAGGGTTGAGTGAAGATAAAATGGAAAGAACAATGTACATCATCCTGACCTTCTTGGGAGCAGAATTGGATAGAACAGTAAAAAATAAATCCATGTACAGTGTACATCCTGTGGTTTCTCCATGCAATCCTGAACATGGGAACATTTCACATGGAGGAAACAAACCCTCAACAGCACAGTAAACACACACAAATATATATGTAAGCATTTTCTTACCAACAAAGGAACCTTTAAAGTAGACGAATATAACACCAGTTTTGGTGATTTTTTTCCATTCTACTCTTGTAGTCTCCTTCCCTTCATTGTGTTTACAGCTTAGAAATGCCTCTGCAAAGGGGAAAAATACGTCATTGTTTGTGCTCTGAGTTGGCATACACTACAAACAACTGGCACACTTTCAGAACTAACTTTTGTAGAATGACTCTCCAGATTAACGGTCCATATACATTTTGTGTTTGTGTACACTGGGGTACAGAATGCACAAGCTTCTCATCATGCCCAAAGTGTGCACCCATTCAGGATTTTGGCGCATAACCCTTAAGATATCTGGCCCCAAGCCTTTCAGATTCTGCAGGTGGCATGGGAATTTTACACAAAGAAGTCCATATAAAAACACACCATGGGGGATGAGAAGTGCCCCTAAGTTTACAGCAGTACAAAAATAAATCCAAAGAAGCCATGCAGTTGCTAAACATCAGAAAAGCTAAACATCAAGAGCACTAAACAAGTTGTGAATCATCAAGCATTTTACAGTCTTCATCTTTCTCACTAAGACCATGTTGATTATTCATCTCTAAAGGCCAATTGATACTCAAGAAGCAAGGAATTTGAAGGAATTCATTGGCAGCAGGGCTGGCCCATCCATGAGGCAAGGTGAGGCAATCAGCTCAGGCAGCAGAATCAACACCAGCAGCAGATCTGGGCTTCAAGAAAAGGATCACATGTAGATTTTTATTCACCCCTTGTTCCTAATGTACAGCTTCACTCCCGCCTTTTTCCCAGGCAGGGAAGGGGCGCTATTTTGTGCTTCACCTCAGGAACCAAAATGTCTTGGGTCAGCCCTGATTAGCTGTGTTCACACATGATGGTAAACCATGGTTAACGTGTACTGTGAACATGCAGACAGGCTCCCACTTTGCTCCCTCTCCTATCACAAGCAGGAGCAACAAACCACAATCTCTGATTTAGGATTATGTCAGAACCAAGAATTATAGTTTGCTTGACTCCAAACAAACTATGATGTAAAGCCAAGGTTCTTGGCTTTCTGACTGTGGTCTATTAGTGTGGGGGGAAACCCACAATGTCTCAACCTGCAAAGGTAATAGTGGGAGATGATCTTGTACCCAATAGTTTTTACTCCCTGTTTATGCACACATGATGTGTGTGTACAGTGGCAGGTACCAGCAGTGGCCTGGCCTGGCTCCCCATAATTAAAGTCTAACTCAATGTAAAGTCTCATTTCTTCATTCACACCTACAACTTTCCATGTTGCAAATGTTCAAAGAATAAGAATGAAAGACATACAGTACTTAATGACTCTGCAATTACACATTCTGAGCATAAAAGCTGCTACAAGGTTAGGTGGTGAAATTGGCCAGCTATTATGTTATATTATTAATGCCTGCAAATTGTAGCAGGACACTTTATTCACACACGCACTATTGTGGCCATTTTGGAAACTTTCTCAATCAATTAGATGTAACCCCATATTGCTCATGCAATGTGCATGTAAGCCCCATATGACACCACTCAAAAGAACATTTGTTGCATTTCAAAAGCATGTTAAAAGAAGTTCTAATAATGGGATCTTCTCCTGCTCCAGGAAATCATAAACAACATTCATATGACAGACTTCCACAGCAAAGCAGTGGAAATGCGCTTGTTTCCGAAGTTGTGATTGAGCGGAATAGGTGGTGTCTTTCCTGAAATGTCTGCATCAAGTAGTCTTTTCTTAATGTTTTATTATGCTTTTGAGAAAGAAAGTTACAAGACCACTGTGTTCTATTCTTACAAGTATTTTCTTTGGCTGATTCTCCTATTTCTAATATTATAGGATTAAAAAGCGAGGAGAGGGATATGGGATTTCAGAATTACAAATCTTTCCTCAAATCTGCACAGTGGGGAAGATATTTTGTTCTTGTTCATGCAGCCTTTTCAAAGATGGTTTCTCCCTGGCATTTCTCCAGGGGGGGAAAGGGTTCCTAAACTTTTATATTTGTATTGGGAGAAAGATAAAAGCACAAAACTGTAGATGACAGGGACACACACACACACAAATGAATAGCTGACATGGGTGGTCACTCAAGAAGAAAAACAAAAATGCAAATCTGAGCAGGGTGTGGATGAGAGAATTGGCAATAAAGATAAAATGGAATGTGGATAAGGACAGATGGAAATATTTCTGGGGGGGAAACAGTAACAAATAGATCCAGAAAAGACATAAGAAAGAAACTGTCAAGAGGAAGTACAATGTCTAAAGATTCATCTTCACTTTTGTTTGTAATGTGATTTCTAGGAATAAGTCTGGGAAGTTTTTCTTTTGCTCCAACACTTTCCCCAGGAAAACCTGCAGTTTACTGCTGAATCAGAACAAACATCAATAGGGTTTTCCGTGGATTGATGTTTGTTCTGATTCAGCAGTAAACAGTGGGTTTTCCCAGGGAAAGCAGCAGAATGAAAGAAAAACTCATCAGACCCGTGTGTAGAAATCATGCAACAAACGTTAAGTGTGGATTTAATATTTTTCAAATCAATCACAGCAAATGCAAAGCCACTAACTCAGAAAATGATAGGACTAACACAATTACTGACTCTTCCATAGAGGACCCATGTTCTTTATTTCACATCGGGTCGTCTATATTTGTTACAGCTGAACAAAGTTGGCACACTGTACTAGTTCCCATTTTGTTCTGGCAAGGGGAAATGCTGTGGAAGGGGATAACAGCCTAAACGATGCCAAGTGACCTTTCTTGGCAGTCCACAGCAGAACAGCCAATAAAGATACTCAAACAAAACAAAACACACATGGGTGGGAAATGAAAAGAAAAATACAGAAAGAGAGAGCGAGAAAACATTTGTTCACAGATTAATTGTTAAAACAGACTCAAAGCACATGATTCTGACAATAACCCAAAGCTCTACAGGGTTGTGTACAGAGTTCCATGCATTGCAAGTCCACGTTCCCTTTATAGCTTCTTCTCATTATATTAAAGGCACCTTGTTGCTTTTGTCTCCATGCCACATGTCACGTACATGATTTTAGAGTCATCGCCTAGCTTTTCATATTGACCTCTCTTGTCAATGAATCCATGCACATCTGCAATGAAGTCTGTCTATGATAGGTGGGGGACCTCAGACCTGCAGCCAAATATGACGCCCCACACTCTGTATCTGGTCCATGGGATTCTCCTCAACTCACACACCCTCTCTAGCTACACCCTCACACCCCAGGCCACAGCCCTTGTCAGCCCTGCTTCACACCTTCCTTGACTGTTTTTGCTGGGCTAGAGTAAGTTCTTTAATTCTGGTTGTGCCTCTTGCTTGTACAAATGGAGGACAGAGAGGGGTGTGAGAGTGTGTGAAGAAGCTAGCCTACTGTGCAAATACAGAATTCACATTTATCACTCTGTTTACTTTTGCCTCTGGCCCTGCCCATCACTGGCATCTGGCCCCTGGAAGGCTGCCCAGCAGGAAATGTGGCCCCCAAGTTGAAAACGTTCCCCCATCCCTGCTGTTCATGTTACAGATAATTCTGGAAGCGTTCCTGGGGGCACATTCCATTCACGAAGGGCAACAGCCAAGTCTGTACAGTTTTACCTTTACGCTGCATGAATTGTGACCCTAATGAACATTCTCTGTGGCTGTGCACGGGTAGAGAATATTAATAGTATGTGTACAGAGGCCTGGAGCCAATCCTTCATATTTCCTACCCCCTAGGTTCACAGCTTGAGCCAGTTCTTTTGTTTGTATTTCAAAAGTTTCAGAAACCGTAGGTACTAAGCATAGGTCCTTATAATTAATGCCCAATAATTAATGAATTTCCCCCCAATTTGGCCCTGTAAAACGCATTTGCGCCTCACTTTCTCTCACAGAAATGCAAATAATCCATTTACCAGTATTGTATAACAATTTTTAAGTGACGTTAGGCAGAGTGGGTTAAAATCAAGAAGAGGTGTATAGTGATAGAATTTTTTTAAAAAAAGTGGTATGATTAGAAAATTAGATCACTTGAAATTCAGAACATAAAAGAGGGTGTTTCTAAAAGGTTTCTCCCCTAACGCAGGGGGGAGTAACATGCCTCCATTACAGAGTTCTAAGAGTCCCTTTTCCCTGGGCTCCAGGGCATTGGAAGCAAGCAAGCAGTCACCATGAGTCCACGGTACATGTTGCCTAGAAGGACGAAAAAACAACACACTCCAAAAAAGAAAAGCCAAACTGAATCTGAATATTCCAGCAAAATAAATTCAGTAGTGGGCAGTGTGGTGGGACATAGAAAAAGCTAAGGCCTTCCCAATGGCTGCCCCCCTCCCCAGAAATTGGTTGGATTCTTAATATTATAATCCTAGAAATCTTTTCTGTAATTTGTGGGACGCTCCCAAAGAACAATGATATGGACTTGTCTGTTGAAACTTACCCAAAGTGGTTACAATGTGACCCATGTCGAGCACTATCAAATCTTAATGGTTTCAACTGATGGGGTTAAGCATTTATTGCAATTTCACCCATTAAAATCAATGGAACTTTAAAAACTGTTAAGTCCTGCTGGATCAGATGGGCTGCAAAAAAAAGGGTTGTTCTGAAATCTCAACTGTATGTTGTTGTTGTTTTAAATATATATATATTTGGATTTGCCCCAGGAAATAGTACAGGCTGGCATTTTGATGCCAATTATATTGTATAGACATTGCAAAAACGTGAAACATCAGTTTCACACCAAACACCTGTCTGGAAGCACCCACAGGTTTGTATGTAACAAAGTCACCCTGTTCATGCAAGGACTTCTGCTTATGCAACCAAAGTTATTCCTGCTTTTCTCTCTCTGAACCCGCCCCACTGCACATGCACACAAAATCTGCTCCGGAGGCTTGGGAATAAAATAGATTTGGGGCACTCAGTTGAGGGGGACAAATGGGATTACTTTTTTAAAAAATACAATCCAGAAACTTCATTTTGTTGCCACTGTATCACTCCACTGCACTTTTATCAAATAGCCTTTTAAAAATTCATTTCCGGACCTTCACTTATCCATTGATATAAGACGTACACAGTCATACACATACTGTACCCTCAAATTCGTTTGCTGTAACATCTTTCGTGTCTGTCTCTACGACAATTCCATATGCTTTATAATCTGAAAGGGAAAAGAAATCCTTTACATTGCAATGTCCATTCACTGTTGTTGTTTTTTTTAATCAAATAAATGTCCTCTGCAGTCATACAGTTGGGCTGTTTGCTTAAATCATGTTGCCTACAGTTAAGTTTTTTTAACCATGCATGTGCAAATGTATTTCAGAGTCCTATTCTTCTTTTAATCTACAAGTGTGATTCTTATTTCCATACACCTGCATCAGTGCCAAATGTCCACTGTATTTTAACTCTAGGTACAGTTCTGGATTATAGTATTTAACCATCAGATGAAACGTAAATTGCCCTTAAAAGGATCACTCAGGTTACAGCAACACCAGGGATAAGCAGTTTTTTTTTACTGTTGCACTACACAGCATCCTTTCCCACAATTCTCAACATCGATACTTCAACCAGCTAAAGAAGGCAGAGGGAGGGGAAGGTTATAATTTTCATGTTATGACTACAGCTCAACAATGATTCTAAGTTGCGCGGCCAAGTTGTGCAACTGGAAATGATATTCTCTGGTCTTTTCGGGGGAAGACTGAGGATTATCCAATAGGGATGGTGAAAGTCTTGAGAACCTTTCAATTTAGGGTGCTGCATTTCAGATCCCATATTATGATTCGCTCCCATTTACAGCTCAAACCATGCCAAATGTGGTGATTCCACATGGAATATTAATATAAGCCCTCCCTCTAATGACACTCTGCATCTGAGTGTGCTAACAGCTCTGTTGGATCCAGGCCAAGTTTGTTGCACTTCGTTCCCACTGAAACCAGTCTGGGCTGCATGCATAAGGCTTTTTGAATACCAGCAATTCATCTAAAGGTTACTGCTTCTAAAGATGACTACACGTTTTCATCTAAAGTTCTGAAGCATTTTTTCTGGCTACCCCTTCCCCACTATTTTTCTACTTTGATCTAACATAAATAAATTATCTAGGAAATGTGTGCATGTATTTGTGCATTAAGTAAAATGTGTGTTTCCACTATGCAATTTTTCCATTAGTCTTGCTACCGCTATTAAATAATATAGGCAGTTAAATTAGAAGGAAATAAATATACATATATTCAAAAATCAGCATTTTTTCTACTACTATTCTTGCTGGTTGCTAGTAAGTACTCTTCCCCACCCCCACCTCCCATTGAAATGGTTTCCTGTTTGCCATTTTCTGGAGAAAAAACAGATGCATGCAAACTTTCACCTTTGTCTTCAGTTACTTTGGAAACATTTTTAGGAACTATGGGTGTGTTCCAGAATTCTGAGCAGAGACATTTATAAAAAAAACGTAACTGGAAGAGTCCTTATACACATCACTGAGAATTAAATAACAAGAAAGCTCAGACAAAGGTGGGGTGGGGAAATTTTGACTAGAACTTTTCAAAGCTAAAACAATTTTTTAAATATATTTTTTGCAAATCCAGTAGGGCAGACCTCACATGAACCACCTTTCTGAGTGCAATACATGCACACACAAAATCACACGGAAGGTAAAGCATTTTTTAATATATGTATTTTAAAAGCATCCTGGACCTGAGATGTATGTGCACTGTTCTTGCAGGCTTGGACCTTTACCAGCACACACTATCAACCACTAGGATGGGGAAGAAATTCCGCTTGGTTTGGATTTTAATCTGGATCTACCCAATTCTCACTTCCCAAAAGAGCAAGTAAACTGAAGCACAGCTATCCTTTGTAATTCACAGTCCTGCATATTTTGCAATGCAGTTAACCAAACTCCCCCCCAAAAAGGTGTATTAAAAATGTGCATATCAGGGGAAAACATACACAAAATGCATTACATTGGTGAAAATGCCAAAGAAAAAGACACCCTATAAGGCAAAATTGCATGCAAAGTGTATATTAAGAGAAATCTGCACTAAAATACATATTTTCAAGAGAATTTTTTTTTTAAAAAAAAACCACCACCACAAACTGATATAGGAATGTGGTGAAATGAATTTAAGACGGAACCGGGGTGGGGGGGGGTGGGGGGTGGAATGAGAAACTGAAATTTCAAGACCCATCCAACCTCATTAACAACTTGTTTTCAGTGTGAGTTACACTGAGTTCCTTGAGCACAATAGTACTACATATACCTATGAATTAAGGACACAATTCAGTAACAGAAAAACTCTGAAGATTCTGCACAACTATCCTTTTTCTTCCCACAATGCTTTTGATTTATAAATTGAATAAATATTTTTCAGATTCTTTTGGTAAGTATCAACAGGATAAAAATGCCCAAACTTAATTTTGAACCAGGCTTGAGATTTTTGCTGCCTCTTCTGTTTCTTGGCAATGAATAGGAAAATGGGGGCCAGGCATCTTTTAAAAAGCTTAGTGTCTCACAAATAATCGACTTACACTGCTATTGTAAGAGCTGCACAGAGTTTATTGACATAGCAACAAAGTTATTGGAAATGTTGCCAATTTATGAAGCCTAAAAATGCAAATGTTGTCCAAATGGCTGCAAAACTAAAATGCATCATGTCTTTAATTTTTTTTTTTACAGGAATGCAAGATCCACTAGGATTGCAAACCCTGTTGCACCTTTGTACAACACATGTATCATGCGTACGATAATTGTGTAGAGGAAAGAATTTTGTGTTGGTGCATGATGTGCTGGGGAAAGATACAGTGGCCAGAATTTCCTCACCTGTACAACAGCTACGGATATAAGAACTACTTCCTCATTTGACTATAGCCATCCTACACACTGCCAAATTGCTACACCTCCCAGGTACTTTGTGTGTGTGCACATGTGCGTGCAGAATGCTACTTGTACAATCGGGTTTCCCTTTCTTCTCTCTTCTCTGCACAACCTCATAATCTGCTCTGGGGCATGGAGTTCTCCAATTCCCTGGAGCAGATTTTGACGGTGCATGGGAAACTGAAGAAAAGGAGAGAAAAGTCCCATTAGTGTAGTCTCCTGTGCTAGTGGAACAGCAGTATTTGATGAAACCCCTTGACTAGATTATGGAAGCCATCTGGGCCACAGCACAGAGGCTCTCTGGCTTCAATACACAGTACACTGGACTCTGTACACGTTATACTGCTCATACCATTGGAAACATCAAACCCAGAACAGCTTCTTCAGAGGCAGCAACCCACCAGACGTCTCTTCTACAGCTACGCCATGGAAGATGCTTTAACTAGACTCGAGCAAGGCTAGCCAATATGGGGCCCTTCAGATATTGTTGGTGCACTGGTAGTGTTGTGTATTGATTCAAGGGTTGTCATATCTGTATTACTATTGTCTGTATTCACATTAGGGGAAAGTAACTGCCTTCCTGTTCCAGAAGGAACAGCTACTATTGGTTCATTCAAGTTGCTGCATTTGGATCCTCAGTCTTATTGGTTCCCACCAAAAGGCAGCTTTGTGACTGCTTGAGATTGTTCTCTCGAAAATGTATCCTTTCTAGCCAGATCCCTATAAATGTAGCTTCCCTCTCCTCAGTTCCCCAGTCTTGTTCGCCTGAATAAAGAGTGTTACATAAAGAAGCTGTCTCCTGCCTGCTATGTCAGAGAGCTGGAATCACTTGCTGAAATCATTATCCCCACGCTACAACAAGTAGTCAGTAATTTATCAATTCCAAAACAGACTGCAGCCAAGCTGACTCTGTTACATATCTTTAGGTGCCAGGCAAAAACAGACCTCTTTTTCCAGGCCTTTGGCTAATTAAATAATCTAGGGCCTTTATACCTTGGATGTTGTTGTTGTTGTTGTGTTTATTATATGTGATTTTTGCGTTTTTATATTGTAAACCACCCTGTGATCTTTGGATAAAGGGCGGTATAGAAATGTAATAATAAAAATCATAATAACTAAGCAACCAAAATGTCACCCACTACATCAGGGATTGGGAACATGTGGCCTGCCAAGCATTGTTGGAGCACAACTCCCATCAACCCTGACCATTGGCCCTGCTGCCAACATTTGAGGAAGCCACATTAGCTGTCCTTGAAGGAGACATATGGGGGACTGAGCATTGGACTATGTGCTTGCAAAGCATGTGATCCAGTGTGGAGCTACAGCTTGCCTTCCGCAGGCATTGCAGAGCCCTGAACTGTTGTTGGAATCTAGAATTAAACCCTTAAAGTTTTACATAATAATGCAAAAACAACGTCATGTAATCTACCTTTTTTAAAATAAATAAATAAATTTAAAAACAGAAAGCAATGTTTGTATGATAAAGATCAACTGGCACCTTTTGTAGTAAGCTAACAGTTGCAAACTTTCAACTCAAGCCTCTTGCCCTTATTTAGGTCTTTTTAAAAACAACTGTTTATACAAAAAGCGAACGCACACAGGGCAGATAGGATACAGATGACACAGAACAATGGCAAGGCAAACAGGAAAACGCACAGCAGCACTGCATTTTGCTCTGTACCTCATTTGTTGGGTTAACAGTGCTACTTTTAAGTGGCATCAACTGTTGCATTTTTCACTTCCGTTCTTTTATACAAAAGGAAGAGCCTGCCGCTGAAGGTGAATCTCTAAGGAAGCCTCTGTTGCTATGCAGCTCTCTGCTCCAAACACTTACAAAGGCAGTAAAGTAGAAAAACCATTCATGAATATTAGCACGCTGACCCAGGATCTTACAAAGAAGAAGAACACCAACCTTCATGGCTTTTTCCCCCTGCAGGGCTTTAGACTCAGGAAGCTGCAGCAGATTGCATTACTTCAGGTTTGCAACAAAACTGGGCAATACAAAAAATGCTGAGAACTTTTCTTTGTTCAGATTCAGGATTAGTATGTACTTAAGAGAGCCCATGAAGCTTCTCAACAAAGCAGAAGAGAATTGTACTCTACAGTACTGTCAAATGTAGCAAGACTTATCCTGGTTTACCATATTTATGTAGCACTTTTAAGTGTGCATTATTTGACAACCATTATTATCATTACCATCATAATATCTTTTTTTACAGTTGAAAAACTGGAGATTGAGAGTTAACGGCTTGTCAATGCAATGCATCCAAGACCCTGGCAACTACTAGCCTGGCAGAATTTGAAAGTGTCCATCAAGTTGGTAGCATTCTTAAAAATAGTAGTAGCTAGTCCATTAATTTCTGTGATTCTCCAGTGGTTTGACTTCACCTTTGGAGGCACACTCCATTGTCCCCCCGAGAAAGAGAGATGCCAACAACAGCTCTGAGTAGAACTTAGCTGGATACAGCTCTAGGACTCTCAAGTTTTACAATGGATGCATTCCACTGTGGTGTCTTTATGATAAATGGTTTATTTACACACATATAAAACCTGTGCCTACTGTGGAGGGGGTTTCGTGCATCACATCCCAAGTGGTGCCAGCTTCTTCCAAAAGCAGCATCAGCATCCCTGCAGCTTGCCTAAGGCCAGTCAGAAAGACAGAGAGAGGCCCACTTATCTGCATTCTTACACCTAGCTCTTTGATGCTTTGTTGTGCTAATGGATCATTACCCCCCAGGTTATTGCCTCAAACAAAACTAGCTTTGTGTTAAAAAAAAAAATCCTTCCAGTAGCACCTTAGAGACCAACTAAGTTTGTTCTTGGTATGAGCTTTCATGTGCATGCTCATACCAAGAACAAACTTAGTTAGTCTCTAAGGTGCTACTGGAAGGAATTTTTTTATTTTTTATTTTGTTTTGACTATGGCAGACCAACACGGCTACCTACTTGTAACTAGCTTTGTGTTGATTGCCTTGGATTAAAGAGGGTGGCTGATACACAACTTCTGTACTTTGCCTAGGTTAATTAACTCTTCACATATGCTAATTCCAGAGAATTAATAGCAGCCAACACACAACTTAAACACACACAGGTCTTGTGACTTCCCTGTTCCAACAGCCCAACCTTAATTAAATTCTAACACCAATTTAATCCAGAATTCAAGGTGTCTTGCACCCATAGATTCATAACAGTACAATTTGAGCTTATAAACTTTGGATGGCTCTGGAACAATTATTTTCTGTACAAAGCTTAATTGAGATTTAAATCACTTCCCAACACAATATCAAAGTAATTTGCACCTTGTGTGAAAAATGCTATGAGGAAGATATCTCTCATTAATAGGTGTAATCCTGATTTATGGAAGGATCTTGGGACAGGGAAAATGCAGAGGGGGAACCATTTCTAAAATTATATTAAGCCATCAAAACAGAAACATATCAAATCTTCCAATAATCACATCAATTTGAAATCACTACAGTGTACAAGTAAAGGTAAAGGGACCCCTGACCATTAGGCCCTGTCGCAGACGACTCTGGGGTTGCGGCGCTCATCTCACTATATAGGCAGAGGGAGCCGGCGTTTGTCCGCAGATAGCTTCTGGGTCATGTGGCTAGCATGACTAAGCCACTTCTGGTGAACCAGAGCAGTGCATGGAAACGCCGTTTACCTTCCTGCTGGAGCAGTACCTATTTATCTACTTGCACTTTGATGTGCTTTCGAACTGCTAGGTTGGCAGGAGCTGGGACCGAACAATGGGAGCTCACCCCATCACGGGGATTCGAACCACTGACCTTCTGATTGGCAAGCCCTAGGCTCTGTTGTTTAGACAACAGCGCCACCAGCGTCCCTCAGCGCCACCTGCATCCCTCAGACAGTGTACAAGTACAAAGTACCAAATCTGCCGGGAATTAAAGCTTAACAAACTTACTAGTCAGATATCCGACATATTAATACACATTGTTTTCACAGCTGTGTGGTTTGGCTTCACCTATCTGTGTTCAACAGTTATTGGGTGGGGCATTTTTCTCCACTTCCCCCCTCTTATCTTCATTGAAGTTATATTTATCAAGAGAAAATAAAAACAACCCCCCCCCCATATGTTTCATAACCCTCCTAAAAAGGAATGAATGTTTCGATTCCTTAACCAGTTTGATGTGGATGTTTGAAGATGTTGTTATACTTTTAAAGCATATCTTCAATATTTTCAGACCTAGGGCCGACTTTTAACCCAAACATGCATTTGGGGAGCCATTTCTTAATCTTTTACCATACATTTGCAGGGTGGTAGTGCTCCTGTTGCAACCCACCTTGGACCAGGCTGTGACCCACGAGTTGAAGACCAGTCCTTTGGAGCACTGTTGTTTGTTAATGGTTGCTGGGAATTGCTCTGTGAGGAGTAAATTACAGTGTCCATAATTCTGTGAGGGAAATAATGTGCTTTGAATGTGCTTTAAAGGCAGTGGCCGGTGCCAGGTTATTTTGAACCCTAGGCAAGACTAACTACATGCAACTCTCCCCCAAACGGCTAACTTCAATTTTCAAAAACAGGTTTCTTCTAGAAAAGATGAAAAGCACAAAATCTGAAACTGCCGAATTTATTTTGAATTGCAAGATTAAGTTATCACAACAATGCCTGATTATCTTTCTGAAATACAAAAGAAAATGCTTTAGCGCACAAATCATTTTGAATAATCTTGTGAATTGCGGTATAAAATTTTAAGTCTCTTAAAAGTTTCAGTTTCAGGCACATCAAAATCTCACTTTTTGCACCTTTCCCTTTGCATTTCCCCCCCAACAATTCCTTTAGGTCAAGTAATAAATAATATAGTTGCCAAGCCAACGAGTCTCTCTTGTATTTCTTCACACAACATACAACCAATATGTTCGATATACATATTTTACTTCCAAGTCAACCACCTAAGGCACATTTATCAGAGAGCAGGTTCCATTAAACTTTAGGTTTAGTCCCAAGTGAGAAGTTTAGGTTCATGGTGCATTGCTGCAGAATCCTATACTTGGGAGTAAGCACCACTGAACTCAGTGGAACTTCAGGTGTGCTTACTTTACAGTCTTAGACTACAGTGGAGTTAGTTCCCCCGACAGTGCTTTTCACAGCTTCCCCCACTCCAGTTGTTCACATCTGGGCTTCAATTTGTGTGAGTATGGATTTACAACCCAGCACTGGAAACGCTGTGAGTCCACAGTAATCAGGGGAGCAAATCCAGTCTTAAGGATTGTGTGTCACAGCTGCAATCTTCCATAGGAATAAGACAGGCTTCCTTAGCCTCGGCCCTCCAGATGTTTTGAGACTACAATTCCCATCATCCCTGACCACTGGGTCCTGCTAGCTAGGGATCATGGGAGTTGTAGGCCAAAAACATCTGGAGGGCAAAGGTTGAGGAAGCCTGGAATAAGTCTTATAGCCAGATCCTAGGCATGTTGCCTCAGAACTTAAGTCCCACTGAGCTCAGGTGAGCCAACTCGCAAGTAAAAATGTACAGGATTTCCCCTCTCCTAAACAAAGTAGAAAAATAAAGCCAGATTTCTATGTCTCAAAACTGCAAAACAAGGCTTTTAGCCACTTTTAACACACACTTTAGAATAGGGCTGGGGAAACTGAGGCCTTTGCAATTCTACAACTCCCAATAGTCCTGACCATTGGTGATGTTGGCTGTGGCTCATGGGAGCTGGAGGACAAAAGCATGAGAGCCACTGGTCCCCATCTCTCAAATACCCCAAACTCCTTCTTCATAATATTTATCTTTACCCAGATCCCACAGTCGGTGTGCACAGCAATCTCCTTCCAACCAATTCTCATGCAAGCTAAGAAGCAAGGCAAGTGTCAAGTGACACGCCCATGCACCTTAAACGCGGTGGGTCTGACGCCTTGGGTTAATGAGCATCCTAAGATTGCAGCTTTCTCAATTAAAGCGCGCATAGGGAATTGACACCAGTTGACCCCGGTGCCCTCCTGCTGCCCTGCCTGGTTAACAGACCCCCAGCAGGCGCCGCTCCGCTATAAGCCTCGGCTTCCCCGACGCGTGCGCCTGCCTCCTGGGCCGCCAGCGCGTTTCCAGCCGGCCTCGCTAATCAAATCAAATCGAGCGGCGGCCGGGGCGGGGGAGGGCGAGCCCCGTCCTCTGCTTCGCGGCAGTACAGCCTAGTGGGAAGAGTCAGAGAGAAAGAAAAGACAGCCCAGAAAAACCGGGAGAGGCGAGGTTCCTCTTCCCTAAGGTGGACCTTTGTAAGCGAAAAGAGAGGCGTCGCTCCCTGGAAAAAAACAACCAGATGCTCCTCGCGAGAAGGCGGCGGCGGCGGCGAACTTGGCTGCGCGGAGGCGAGGAAGGGCTTGGGGGGTTTTCCGGAGAGCTGAGCGCCCTCTCCACCCAGGAGAGAAAGAGGGAGAGCCGCTGCTCTACGGGGAAAAGAGAGGCGAAGACAGAGAAGCGACTTACAGCCCAGGAAGCCCAAGTGCCAGAAGAGCAGCCAGAAGACGCGGTGGCTCGCCATCTTCGCAGCAACAGCTGGCTCGCCTCTTTTCCTTTCGCCCCCACGAGGGAAGGGGCCGGGGCGGGGAAAGGGAGCCTGGCGACGCAGCTGGACGGGGCGGGGGGTCGCGTTCTCCTGCTCCACCCTCCCTCCCTCCGCCTGGGCTGGGCACCTCGAGCAGGGGAGTGGGACGGCGCCTCTCCTGTCGGGCCGGGTAGATGGGCAGGGGTTTCCGCTGGGTCCTAGGCGGAGAGGGACGAGCCCGAGCTGCTCAACCTCCCCCTTCCCTTCCCCTCGCCTCCCTCGCCCCCGCCCCTCTCCCCCTCATCTTTGCACATCGACGGGTGTTTCCTTTAACTCCGAGGCTGCTGCCAACTTCTCAGCAGAAGGGGCGGCCAGAAGCAGCCGAGGAGAGTGAAGGGATCGCGCTGCTTTTTGAAGGCGCTGGAGAGTGGAGAGACAGCGCTTTTTGCCGCTTTGCCGGGCAACAAGCCCATACCAGACTTCCTTGTTGCATAGATATGCCACCTTTTCCTCGAAGGAGCTCGAGGTAGCGCACGTGGTTCTCCTGCTTCTCATTAAATCCCCACACCAACCCTGCGAGGGAGGTTAGGCTGAGCGGCAGTGACTGGCCCAGGGTCGCCCAGGGAGCTTCATCATGGCCGAGTGGGGATTTGAACCCTGGTCGCCAACCAGCTCTTAGCCCGACACGTTTCACCGCTGCACCATGCTGCGTCTAGCTTCCCATTCAATCGGGTATTATTGTTCTGTGGGGGGCTTAATTTTTATCTAGCATGTTTTATTTTATGTAGTTATAGCCCAGCTTTTCTCCAGTGTGGTGTAGTGGTTAAGAGTGGTAGACTCCTAATCTGGGGAACCGGGTTCGTGTCTCCGCTCCTCCACATGCAGCTGCTGGGTGACCTTGGGCTGGTCACACTTCTTTGAAGTCTCTCAGCCCCACTCACCTCACAGAGTGTTTGCTGTGGGGGAGGAAGGGAAAGGAGAATGTTAGCCGCTTTGAGACTCCTTTGGGTAGTGAAAAGCGGGATATCAAATCCAAACTCCTCCTCCTCCTCCTCCTCCTCTTCTTTCTCCCTTTACATTTTTGCCTCACAACCCTGTGAGGTAGGCTGAAAGACGGTGACTGGCCAAAGGTCAGTCCCCCTTTTCTAAGGCCCATAAAAGAAGCAACAGGTATATATTGAAACAAATGATCAGGAGCTACCATTATCTCCTGTGCACCTTCAGTTGCATCCCATTGTTTCCAGTGAGCATTCTTGCTGTTCCTCTTAGTACACCCTGCCAGGCAAACCCCATCACCTTTGATGGTCCACCTTGCATCAAAATACATGTTAAAAATATGAGAGAGAGAGACATTGCACATACTTTTGTAAATCAAGAAACCTTTAATAAAAATACTTCAAAAAAAAACAACACCAAATTCTCATTCCCATTGCCTAGAACACCACCAGTTTCCTTTCCTTTGTGTGTGTGTATGGTGCTCCAATAAAGAAAGCAAGACTGGATTCTCTGGTCCTGGAAGACTGCGGCTGCAATCCTAACCTCTGTCAACTAGCATTAAGCTCCACTGACATCAATATGACTTACTTCTGAGTAGGCATGGTCAGGATTGCATCAGAAATGGACTAGGGATTTTAACATGTCAGAGACACACTTCAGTTAGCTCTCCAAACTTCAGCTCTTGGGAGGCAGCTATCCAACTTTGCCATGTGCTGGCACTAGTTGAAGTGCACAGTGCTGCATTGACTGATGGCGCTGGATTCAGTCCCATGCTATTTTAATGCAACACGAGAACATTTCTCATTTTAGGAACATAAGAAGTGCCTGCTGCTGCATTGGGCCAATGGCCCATCTAGTTGAGCATCCTGTTTCCATAGTGGCCACCCAAGATGCCTGTTTGAAACCTGCAATAAGGGTTTGAATGCAAGAACATTCTTCCCTCCTGTAGAATGCAGCAACTGGTATTCAGAAGCATCACTGCCTCCAACTGTGGTAGCAGAGCAGAGCCACCTTGGCTAGTAACCATCAACAGCCTTCTCCTCAATGAATTTGTGTCTGATCCTTTTTTTAAAGCCATGCAAATTGGTGGCCATCACATACTGTAACGGTACAGTTGTCTTACAAGGCTCCTCCCAATGACTTGTTCACTGAACGTTCATCCCAATTTGCTTGCACAAAGCCTGAAGTTAGACTATATCTGGACTTCATTGAGCATTCATCCTGATTTGCTTGCAGAGTGTTTGATTCGTTCATTCCCCACATTTTCATTCATTTCCTCAATACTTTTCTATGTTTCTTTTCTAAAGTGAGTATGTTTTGCTAGAGAACATGGATAGCCACTGTGGCATCCTCCAGATGTTGACAGACTGCAACTCTCATCAGCCCCAGCCAATGGTCAGGGATGATGGGAGTTGTAGTCCATCAGCATCTTGACGACACCACATTGGCCCCACCTGTACCAGAGCAACAAAGTGCTTTAATCCATTTTAATTAAAAATTTAATTATAAATAAGTTTCTATATTAATATTTTAACATATTAAGATATAAATAGGGTGGAATCCAACACTGCACAAACAGGCTTCTTTCTGTGCGATGGGAATTCATCTGCCTCTCCTCCAGCCTATATGCTTCTGCACACCCTCAAAACCTGCTCCGGAGGGCCCCCTGAAACAAATACACAAAATCCCCAAACAATAATTAGCCCTCTCTGCTGAAAGCAACTAATAAAACCCCAGAACTTAAGAGAAAGGAAAATAGCCTTAACCTATTCATAGTGAGGAAATAAAAGTTTTTCAGCTCAAGGCCTTCCTAAAGAATCAGGTTTTGGCAAAATGCCTAAAGCCATAAATTGTCTGCCACTTGAAAAAGATTTGGCCTGGATGAGAAATAAAGGAAATTCACTGCTATTGGGTGTTCCTGCACTAAATGATAACAAAAGACCAATGTTTGTTCTTGTCATTGGGGGCAACCTCTTCTCTGTCGAGGGCACCGTTCCCCTGGGGTTAACTTCTCAGAGCTAAAACTGGGTTTGGCACCCCCCTTTTCTCTCCCCACCCAACCTCTTTGCTTTCTCTCTTTTTTGTCACTCCTTCCTCTCCAACTTTCTGCCACCCACCATTCTCTCCCTTTATGTTATCTCTTCTCCCCTTGTTCTTCCCTCCTTGCCATATACATGGAATCAAGCTAAGGGCTGCATGAAATTGAGCCAAGGGCCACAGGCTACCCACCTGCCTTCTGTGGAGTAGGTAAGCCTTGACCTAGAGATTGGGGAGAAATTTGATTCAGTTCATATTTAAAGGTGAACCTGCCTATTTCACATGTTCCAAAACATTACATGAGAGAAAAGACAGCCAACCATTCTTTGAAATTCACACATCTCCAAATCTGGCAATGCAGGTCACTGCAAAATGCATGTGGTAGGGTAAAGTGTGCATGAAAATGTTTTATATTCATGAAAAGAAGGTATAAAAATGCACATTCGGGAAAGCTGCTTATATATGCGTACATTTGGAGAACTAGGCTCTTTATCACAGAAAGCCAGAGGCTAAGAAAGAACAGCAGAGGAGGAGCAACAAAAGAGAGCTGAGACTATAACCACTGATGGGTTTGTACTGGTGCGCCATGAGAGACAACCTGGGGGTAGTGGTGAAAGGACACTATATAGGATGAGAGATACCATTGTCTGAATTTGTCCCCATAAATATATTTACTTGTTGCCTGCAAACACCTGAGGTGCCAATTTATTTACCCAGCATGGATCCAATGGATACTTGAAATTTTGAGCTATCTACTCCTGATCCCAAGACCACAGACTAGCAAGCCATTCCTGTATTTTTATAAGGAAGAGCGGGGCACACTCACAACTAACCTCTAAAAAACTGCCCTAGCTACACATTAAAATATCAAACCATGCCATTTTGGTTCCTATTGTGGTCTCCATCCTGTAATCAGTGGCTGACTTTTGTTATGAGGTTAGTCAGATATGCCAGCTGTGGTACCAGCCAAACTGATCAAAGGCTGTTGGAACTTGGTCATTTTACAGATTGTGTTGGGAGAATTTCTGCATAAGAATCTAAGGTAAAAGGCAAATATAATGAACAACTTTTGTGTATGAGCATGAGAAGGAATAATTTTAAAAAGAATTAATTTTTTTAAAAAACCCTGCAACAATAAAAGTCTATGAAAAGAAAAGAAAAAACAAGTTTTATTTTTTATTATATAAATTCAAAATCTCCAAACATTACAATTATTATAATATACCGTAATCCAAATATATAATGAAAACAAACTATTCAAAACAAACTCTTAACCATGAAAAAATTTGTACCATGGAATTAAGAGGTGCATGCCTAAATGAAGGTGTGTGTGTGTGTGTGTGTGTGTGTGTGTGAAACAATGTCTCTTAACAACTATATCACTTTTTCTGCTGGTGTGGCTGTTTGTCTTTTGCCATTCAAGATGTTACATTTCTCCATCATCTACAAAAAGGCCAATTTATAAATGCTCCACTGATTATTGCAGATTTGTCCTTCATAAAAAACACACCTCAGTGTCGTCCAGGACATAAATATTGACAAACAGTCAAAATTTCAAAAACAGTTCTATCTCATGGAAGTTGTGAAGAAGTGGTCATTATTTGGGGCAAACATTGGCTTCCTTTGGCTCATGGAAGTTGTTTCTTATTGTGTGATGTTTTTTTAATATTCTGTTGGGAGCTGCGCAGAGTGGCTGGGGAAACCCAACCAGATGGGCGGGGTATTAATAATAATAATAATAATAATAATAATAATAATAATAATAATGACTTTGAGTATATCCCATTTGTGACATCATACAAGACATTAGAATGCCATCTTTGATTTAGTCTAGGATATCTCCATGTCAACAGCACTGAGCAGCAAACCTTTGTAACTGGATAATGATCAGGCCCATTATCTAGCATCTTCAATGTTTATTTTGGTCTCCTAAACTAAGGCTGTGCACATTTATTCCAGCTGCAATGTGCTCCCACCACTGGGGTTTGAAGCCAAGTACACATGATGTTAGCCACAATCCATATGTATCCTGTAGTTTCTTGAAACGATCCTGTAGTTTCCTGTGTTTAGATGTGTTCCCCCTCAAACTAGCTTTCATCTGATCTGAAAATTTAAGTCACAGTTAAGCTGAAGTGTGTACATTTGAGACAGTCATTATGCATGAGATGACAGCTCCATTGGAATTTGGTGCAGGGCAACCAATCAGGTAATACACATCAGGTGAAGAAATCCTCACCCCCCCCCCCCAATCTGGTATGTACAGCAATGTTAAAAAGCAAATTTAAATGTTGTGTGATTTGGGGAGGGGATGACCTCATTGTCTTTTAAACTGCTAATGAGTACATTGCCTTTGTCTAAACAAAATAAAATAAAAAATTCCTTCCAGTAGCACCTTAGAGACCAACTAAGTTTGTTCTTGGTATGAGCTTTCGTGTGCATGCACACTTCTTCAGATTGCCTTTGTCTGACAGAGTTGTGTGCAATCTGAAAACTTGCTTCCAATATCCAAAACTGTCCAGCGCAGTTGATCCAATTTAATGGTGTCATCTCACTTGCTGTGTGTGACAATGCAGAAGTCAGATATAACTGCTTGAATTTACATTCTGTTCTGAATATTTATTTTTTACCTTTCCTAGTTGCTTCATGCTCTGGATAACATGGAAGCTTTCATATGTACAGTACAGTTCTATGTACAAAGGTTTTGTCCCTGCAGACATTCACACTACGTACAGTCAGCAGCACACCATGGGATCTAAAATTTCAGCAACGCCTTGTGTGATGCCAAAATCTGGTGCCCCTCCCACCTCTTGCTCTCCATTCTAAATAATAGTTGTCGCACCCCCCTGTAGCACCCTTAAGGCTCCACGTCCAGTGTGACTGAATTGGTCAAGCTCCCTTAAATCCTTGTTGGAAGTAACAAAAAGGCAAGTGAGGTACAGTATGATCAGAAGTTTCTTCCCCGGCTTGCCAGATTTAGGCTGCAATCCTGTATACCTGCTTTCCTGAGGGTAAGCCTCATTGAGCTTGGTGGGACTGAGTAGACATTTATAGGATTGTGCTGTTAAATGCCCAGTTTATGAGTCATTTGTGATTGAATTATGCTTGTTTTTTTTGGTGGTGGTGGTGGGACACAAGGACACATAAGTATGCCTCTACAAACCAGTCAGTGCTTATATAATGTATGCCAGGAGTTCCCCTGCCAACTTTTTTGGGAGTGCTGGGTGCGCCAGTTGCAAAATAATTGTTGGGGGGAGGGAAATGGCATTACATGAAATAGTTGCCATGGGGAGCCTGGCAGAAGACAAAATTAGAGACAGCTGCTCCTGATGCTCCTTGTGCTTACCATGGGATGTCAGCTATGTTCTGCTAGTCCTGGTTGTGCATGTAAAATAAATATTGTGGCGATTTCCACAAACACTGTTGCTGTTGAATAGCAATAGGCAGCATCCCCCAGTACCTGGAAAAATACACAAAGTGGCCATGCCACACACACTCACATTTCACAGAAATCACTTAGATGGTACCTGCACGTTTTGCCCTATAACTTTCTAGGGTTACAGACTTTTTCTTTTTAAAGAAAGCTCAGCGTCTAGGGCACCTGAGGCATCTGTGAAAGCCTTTGTGGGTGCCAAGGCACCTGGTTGGTGACCAGAGCCGGATTTAGGTGTGATGAGGCCCTAAGCTGCTGAAGGTAATGGGGCCCTTTATATGCCCAGCTGTCCTTTGTCAACAACAAATTGTTGCAGTTTTTTGTGTTGAATATATGCTATATGGTAATTTATGGACCTAATAGGTATCTAAAGCCATTTGCACATGTTGATATGCAACCAGTCCATGCAGAATGTAGGCACCCTATATAAAGAAATGAGCAAACCAGTGATATTTTAGGGAGCAGGCTAGCAGACGGGGTCCATTAGTTACATCAGGGGTTGGCAAGGCTTATGAGGGCATGGGCCAGATCTCTCCCACGGAGAGCGTCCGTGGGCCGGACTGTCGCAGTGCGACACCGGAAATTGCGTCTGTGCATGTCCGCAGCGCCGGAAATCACTTTTGCCCATGCCCAGACACCAAAAATCGCACCTGTGCAGAAGCGATTTTCAGCGTCTGGGCATGTGCAGAAGCGATTTCTGGTACCTGCATGTGCAGACGCGATTTCTGGCACCGCTTGGTGAGTCCCCGCGCCATGCTGCACCAGTTTAGCACAGCGCACGGGGGACTCTCCAAGCGGGCAGCTCGGTTTGGGGGTGGCTCGTGAGTCGGTAAAATGGTCTTCGTGGGCTGCATCCGGCCCATGGGCCGCACGTTGCCGACCCCTGACTTACATCATAGGAGCCAACACAACACAACACAACACAACACAAAACAAAACACTGTAGCTGTATGGAGATTTTATTTTATTTGTTTTTATCTTATATTTTGGAAATGTACATCCAGTTTTTTCCCCCTTTACATTTTTTGGGGGACCGCAAGAGAGTGGGGCCCTAAACTATAGCTTATTTAGCTTATATACTAAAGCCGGCGCTGTTGGGGACCACTATATGAATAGCGAAAGGGCCTGTTTGCAACCCCTCCGTCTCCTGTCCAGTTTCCTTGCAGCAGCTGCACAGCGGACAGAAATCAAATAGGCATGTAGTAGCCCTGCCCACTGCTGCACCTCTTGCATTTCTGCCTGTCGAGCTGCAGCTGTCAAAACGGGCTGAAAGAATCGCTCGAGCAGGCGCCTCAAGCCCGCTCCTTCCAAACCCATAGCCCACGAGGGACCGTTTCACGAGCGCCCCCCCCCCCTCCTCCAGAAGCTGCCGGCAAAAAAAGAAGCCGTTAACGAGCCGCGCTGGGAAAGAGAGGCGGAACCTTTCTTTCGCGGCCGCTGTTTTCCGGAAGGCGACGGCTGTTGGTGCTCCGCTTGCGCCGGGATTCGAGGGGCGAAGGATCTGCCTGGCGATGGCTTCTCTTTGGAGGAGCCGCGGACTGTGGCGAGGCTGCAGCAGGAGTGAGTGCGCCAGGGAATGGCTGGGTCAGGCTGGCGGTGGGGGGGGGGGGAGAGAAACGTTGCCCCTTCCCATTCCCAGTTGATTTGCGCGTCCCATTTCAGCACGTGGGGAGCTGCAGTGCTTTGCTTTCCCAAGAGATAAATGCTGGTTTCCCACCCACCCACCCACCCCTTTGCCCTTCGAAAGCATCATTCTTTGCACGCTGAGGCCCGGTTGTATCTTTAATTTTTTAAGCCAAATGAGGTAGGCGCCTGATATATTTCAAGCTGAACCCTGACGGTTCATAACGAGTTCAGAGGTTTTGAGCTTTGAATCCAGTTTTGCTCTTTGTGGGTGGCGCCATGCTCCTTCCCCCCCCCCCCCCGAGATTACAGCCGTGTTGGTCTGCCATAGTCAAAACAAAATATTTTTTTTAAAAAATCCTTCCAGTAGCACCTTAGAGACCAACTAAGTTTGTTCTTGGTATGAACTTTTGTGTGCATGGTATCTGAAAAAGTGTGCATGCACACTTCCAAAAACAAACTTAGTTGGTCTCTAAGGTGCTACTGGAAGGATTTTTATTTTTTATTTTTTATTTTTCTCCAGAGATATTGCAGCTTGGTAAACCTTATGTTTTGCTAGGTTTCAATAGGACGAATAGGAAATCTGATTTGTGGATAGGGCAGTGTGTGCTGCTGGGTAGGGCACTTTTTGACGTGCTCTTGTGCAGAAGCTTTGTGCTGTGAGCAGGGCCCATCCTTTTTGTATGGCCTGAATAATTTGACTGGCATATATTAGTGGACAGATAATAGTGGCACCCTAAACATTTACAGGGACATGCCTGCCTTTACAAAAATGCATTTTGTTTTGTGCGCAAGTGGGAGGAGGAAAAACACTGTGATTATTTCATCCCACAACTTTAAAAGGGTTTGCCATAACTCCTGCACTATTTTTCGGACTTTGAATTGTATTTTATGTATTTCTTCCAAAGAGCTCAAGCTGGTACATACCTCTCACTTCCCAATTATCCGTACAACAGCCCTGTATGGTAGTTTAGGTTGGGCAGTGTGTCTTGCCCACAGTCACCAAGTGTGTTTCATGATGCGAGTGAGGATTCAAAGCTAGTTCTCCCCAGTACTAGTTCAATACTGTAACCACTACACCATGATGAAAATTTCCTCCCTTCCTTCAGTTACAGCAGTGAACATATTAATAGTAATTTCCTCTACAGCACTGATACCCCTCTCCCTAATGTAGCATGTGGTGATAAGGCTATTAATCTGGATCAAGTTAGTTCTAGCTATGAAAATACGGATACGTGGAAAGGCCCTTGAATACTGGCACAGCAGTATTGCTTTTAGATCCGACTTGTTGGTAAGGTCTAATAGATTTGCATATTTAAAGAACATGTTTGAATTTCTGAAAATATGAAGTACTTTTTTCTTATGCTGTTTATTCATTATAGATATTGATAGTGAGTAATGAACATACCTATTAGTTTCAAAACTTGTCAAAGACTTGTTTACTGCAACATTTCTTGATAATATATAAATTATCTACTATTCCACTTAGAGCTTGCTCCCAAGGAACTGTTCTGGAATGGGATTGTTTTGTTTACTAAAATGAAGCAATATGCTGTTTGATGAGGCTTCTTTTATTTCCAGGACTTGTTTCAACAGCTCCTGCTCCTGCTCCTCAACTCTCAGTAACTGAGATTGCTCAGATGCGCAATGAGCTCTTCACAAAAGAGAAAGAGAGACAATTGTCACTTTATCCACGAATTGAGAAGATTGAAGTTAAATATGTTGGCAAACCTCATCCAGGCACTTTATTTATAATGAACAAAGGGCTTTCCACTCCTCACACTTGTGCTATGCGTAAGTACTTGCAAATGGAGGGCTGTAGTTGTGTCACCCTTAAGCCAAATGGCAAATCAAAACCACACTTTTTAAAAGATGGACAGCACATCAGCTAATCTTATATGACGAAGAATGACCTTGTGATAAATGTTCCCATTTTAGTAAATCTAGTTCACTGTTCCAAAGGGAGTACAATCAATTCCATTACCCAGTTGCTCCTGTATCCCATTCAGAAATCTCTTCCTCCATAGGTTACCACGAATCCCTTTATATTTTATCATCTATTAATGGGGCCTAGCAGTCTGGTATGTTGAGAGTAGAGGTTTCCTCCCCTGTCATAGGCCTCCATTCCTTTAGGAGTAACCTGCCAATGGAAGACAGAACCACCCTTTCCTCTCTCTTGCTTTCAGGTGTTCAGTCTTTCTCTCCTGCATCCTATTCTTCCCTGCCGAACAGGTTGCTTGCATGGGGAGATAGACTGCTCTTCCAGGGGCTTGAATGATCCCTTCCAGAAGGCTTTTGAAATTAGGCTGAGGTACAGTGGTTTCCCACCCTTGTTAATCTCCAATATTGTTAGTTCTACCTTTCCTTGGCCATCATAAGGATGCCTGTCTGAGTTTTAATTTCACATCTATCCGGAATTCCTAACAAGCTAAGGAGAAGTATACTCTGCTCCATCCATCCAGTTTCTTTACAACATTCTACAAGGTGATCTGAAAAAAAAATAGGCTGACTAGGTCCTCTCTTTTCTCGTTGATGGTTTTGAGCTCTCATAGTGTCTGACAGAGAAGGCTGTGCAACAGCTGGTCCATGGAGAATGCTCCTTTTGCTCACTCTTTTTTAATTGCAGGTTTTTTGTTTGGCTGATGATTGTAAACAAAGTACAATTATACTATCATAATTATTTTGCTGTACTTTTTGTACTTTTTCTCCATTCCTAGATTTAAGTGAATGGCACAGTAAGAGATCGGTACTTGCCCTTGTAGATGGACAAATCTGGGATATGTACAGGCCTTTGACTCACTCCTGTGAAATTCAGTTTCTTACTTTCAAAAGTGAGGATCCAGAGGAGGTGAACAAAGTATGTTTGTACCATTTTTCTTCGCAGTGTTTTCTTCCCTTTGAGTTGAAGCTTTTTTTGAATGAAACCTTACTGTTTTACCCAATTTCTTCTTTACCCTGTGTGTCCTGGAAAGCTCTCCAGAAAATTGTGAGACCCTCTGGAATAGTGTGGGAAGCAGCTTGAGGAGCCAGGACAAAGGAGGAATCATTGAAGATCGCTTTCTCCTTTCTCTCTATCAGAGAGTCTCTGTTGGATCTTGGTGCCTTCCAAAAATGGAAAGTGCCTGGCCATTCCTCTAATGTGAAATCTGGATCCTACCATATAGCAAACAATTTCTAGAAAGATCTTGTATGTGTGGCTCTGTTCTAGAGGGCTTCATATCTTTCAACAATTACTAGCCCTACACAGTGCGTGGAAATGGAGGACAGCTCCACTCCTCACATTTCCACTTCTCTACCAGCAAGCAAACTGTTTATGTCAGAAGCAAGGTGGAGAGATATCCATGAATATTAGCAGCTGTCTTCTTGCATCTTTTGGGACTTTTACACTATGTTTGCACTTGAACTGAACTGTCTTGGCATAGCATGATGTTTGAATAGATAAAGTTTGTTTGAAATCCTTTGTTACAGGCCTATTGGCGCTCTTGTGCTATGATGCTGGGCTGTGTATTAGAACAGGCATTTAAAGATGAATACCCAGTCACTCTTGTTAGAGCTCCGGAAGTGCCAGGTACATGTTTTGCTGTTGCAAACTTTTATTGTTATTGAAAGTTGATGAATTTTATATTGGAACACATGTAGAAGCTTCTTTGATTAAAGGTCTGCTTAATATATGCATTTCAAAAGCTTTGGTAATTTGGGGTAATTCTAATCTCGTAGGAATGGACTTCCCTACCCTCTCCCCAGCCCTGTAGTGGCCCCCTGCCCTATGTGAGGAGATTTGGGGAAAGAGAAAACCTGCTTCGCAAATGGATCAAATCATTTTTATCTGTTTGCATCATTAATGGCCATTGCCATATCTTGTAGCAGACAATTCTATAAGCTAGTTAGGATTGCAAAATAAGTTTAGTTCAGACTTAACTTCAAAAATTAGTCATTTTCTTTTGGATCTTGACTTGCCATGCAGTGATATCTGGAGCTTTTTGCTACGATGTAATCTTGGACAGCAGGCTTGACGACTGGAAACCAACTGTGGTAAGTATGATGATAATTCACTAGACATGTTCCAGTGTACTCTTTATTTGGGGGATAATCGGTTATTCAATGTTACAAAATACAGGGAAAATTTTCACTAAACACAGGTCTACTTGCCGGCAAATACTGTCCAGCAGACGTTGGCTAGGATCCTAAAGCTTGTATCCAACATTGCCTGTTCCTTTTTTTTATAATAAATTTTTATTATTTTCCAAATATATCAGATTACAGCCAATTCAACATCAAAATGCAATACATTTTAAACAATGCTCTGCCGAGCTATTTACTCCCCTCCCCCACGTCAGCAGGTTTTCTTGTCCATTCTTGTCGCGCAGTTCACAATAAAACAGTGTTAAACTATGTCAAAGGTTTATTCCAATCCTACAAGTGTCTTCAAACTTCCTCTGTTCAATCTTAAGAACTCCAAAAATTTACTCCAGTCTCTTTGAAACCTCGAGTCCTCCTGGTTTCTGACCCTGCCGGTCAGTTTTGCCATTTCCGCATATTCCACCATCTTCGTCTGCCACTCACCAACTGTTGGTAATTCCTGTAATTTCCACTTTTGGGCAAGTAATATTCTCGAACATTGCCTGTTCCTGAGCAGAAGAGAGTTCTGCTTGTGCATCAGGATTTCCCCTTCCTCTCCTTTCCTCTTCTTCATGCCCTTAAAATCTGCTCTGGAGGATTGTGGGACCCTCCGAAACAAATCTTGGGGGCACATAGGATGCTTGAAGACGGAGGAGAGGAAGAGGTGAGAGGAAAGCTGCTTATCCATTGTTGCAGTCCACCATGAGTTGGCTCCCACCAGCAAAGATGACCTGCCCATTTCCTTCTTCCATCCCTTGTCTCTCATCCCCAGAAAATCTGTTCCAAAGGTTCCAGAGCAATATGAGAGGCAGCACAGAAGGTTGCAGGGTGGAAGGAGAAATAGGTGAAAAATGCTTATTTCTCTTCAGCGCATGGGGTCTTCTATTGGATCCATGAATTCCAGAAGCTCTTCTGTTCTGTTCTTAAGATCCAAGCCATAGCATTGAATTCAGGCTTGGAGTCACATCTTGGGGAAATTTAGGTCTGCATTGGCAAAACTTTATTTAGGCTAGTCCTTTTCCAACATACCTGTTATTGACTGAGCAAAACAAGGCATCTGGAATTACTCAAGCATTTGTATTATATGGTATAAGGATAGCAGTATACTGTGTACAGGAATATACAGGGTATATTCCTGTATACAAGGGTAGCAGTATATTGTGTACAGGGTATTGTGTATGTGCACAATATGTATTACATATATGCAAGGAAACACAAGTGTACTGGTTGGATGCTAAAATGCAATCTTTCCCCAGCCTCCAGGCAGTTTAGACTACAAGTCTCATCATCTCTGGCCATTGAGCATAGAGAGGCTGGGACTGAAGGCAGTTGGAGTAAGCTGAGGAAGGCCGTTACCTTGTGATGAATAGGGAAGCTCACCTATTCCTGTTATTGCTCTGGTATTTGCTCTAATTAGTGATAACCCTGTGGATGGCTCAGTCAGTAGAGCATGAAAATTAAAATCTCAGGGTTGTGGGTTCAAGCCCCATGTTGGAAAGAAGTTTCCTGCATTGCAGGGGGTTGGACTAGATAACTCTTGTGGACCCTTCCAATTCTATGATTCTAAGCATTAAAAGAAATTGATTTTAGACCAATTTTGTACACAGCTAAATAAATGCAGAAACAAAAAGGCCCCCAGATAAAGATCAAAATAGCTATGCCTCATTTTATAATGTGCACAGTAAAAATGATTCTCTAGAAATGATTCCTCCCCTTGTATTTGTATTAGTTTCAACAGTGAAAATGAGAATTAATTAATTACAAATTAGTCTTTATAAACTGAGATTGACCTTCCCATGCAAGAGCTTGTATAATAGAGAAGGTCTATTACAGAGTTTTCTGAACTTTCGTGTCACAACACATTTGTGTCGGCTGCAGTTTAACCTCCGGTTTGCTAGTAAAACTGAATTACCATGTCGCAAAATGATGTATATCTAAAAAGTATGTCACCAACATGAAGAGTTTGTAAAGCTCTTCTCTATTATTTAATCTGTAAATGCAGTTTCAGGCTGGTTCCATTGTGACTATTATTTGCCTTGCTTGGAAGTAAAGTAGTGAGAGCACTTTTCATGGGTGGCTGTAAAACCAAAGAAGCTAAATAATTTTACAGTCTATGGGGGGGTGGGGAATGAAACATTACAACCAGGAAAAATCACTGGGAACGGTTAATATTTACTATATGTGTTGTCTATATACTGCATCGTCTTCCAAGGCTGAGCATAGGCAAGACTTATCCTAATTGGTTTGGCCTTGGAAAATCCACTGGAGGATGAGGACTAACCCTTACATGCCATGGATTTCAGTCATCTGAGCTAACTTGCATTCTGTATTCCTTGCTTGTCTGTGTATACATATATTTTTTCTTCTTTTCCAAGGAAAGTCTCCATTCTCTTACAAAAGATGTTAACAAACTAATTCATAAAGACCTTCCATTTGAAATGCTGGATGTTGATGCAAAAGTGGCGCTTGAAATTTTTCAGCATAACAAGTCAGTATTACCATATTATGTTTAATAGCACATGTTGTTTAAAAGCAGGCCACCTGTATCTTCTGCTGAAATTGTGTATTGTGTTTCACAAGATAAGTTTTATATATAATTTAAGTGAGTTTTAAAGCTGGTCCAATTGGTTACATTAAACAATTACAGTGGTACCCCGGGTTACGTACTTAATTCATTCCGGGTTACAGTATGTAACCCGAAAAGGACGTAACCCGAACAATTCGTACTGTGCATGTGCAGACCGAAAAAACAGGAAACAACCGGAAAAAACTGCGAAAACGCTCTGCGCATGCGCAAATCGCGCGCACGTCGGGTTGCACTTCTGGGTTAGCAGAGTTCGTAACCCGAAAAGTATGCAACCCAAAGCGTACGTAACCTGAGTGGTACCTCGGTTTACGAACTTAATCCATTCAGGAAATGCGTTCTTAAACCGAAACCGTTCTTAAACCGAGGTGTGCTTTCCCTAATGAGGCCTCCCACTGCCAGTGCTCTTCCACAGTTTGGATTCCGTTCTTAGACCAAGGTAAAGTTCTCAAACTGGGACACTACATCCGGTTTTGTGGAATAAGTACAAGTAAACCGAATTGTTCGTAAACAGGACTGTTCTTAAACAGAGGTTCCACTGTTATGTTAATTTTCAGTTACTAAGGTACTGACCTGAAGTTTTTCATCGTTTTTGCCAGTAGATGGCACTACAGTCTGTTGCTGGTAATTAAAGGAATGTGGAACAACTCAGGTCAACCAAGCAGCCATATACGGTATGTCATGCATACCTGTGAGAGAGCTTACACACGTAACTTACTTTTTGCTGTGTAGTAGATAGTCTAAATTAATCTACTACAAAGAGTGTTAATGAGTATAATTAAAGGGAGATGTGTTGTCTAAGAGAAACAATGTGCTTAAGCCTGAACGTATTGGTATCTATAATGCTAGAATATTGTGGAGCTTGTAACGCCACAATATTAACTCCACTGTCGCTGTTTTTTGTGGATTTGAGTAGTTAACAGGAGGAAGCCGTCTCCTACTGCTTACCCAGGACTGGTGGACTGTAAGAAAGATGCTCTTTTGGCAATTCCTTGAGAAGAACTCATTGGAAAGAGGGCAGTTGAACCTAGTAGTTAGGAAGGAAAAATATAAGGTTATGAATATGCAAAGAAGTGTGGTGTAATGTGTATTCTTCCAGTTTGGTTATGATCTTCCACTTTATACCTTGTGATGTTGAATTATGAGCCTCTTTTCTGGTTCTGTAGGTACAAAAGGGAGTTAATTGAACAGCAAGCTTCACAGAACTCTGAAAGAATAGTAAAATTGCACAGGTGAGCAAAATCCTGTTTGCCTTTGTTTCATAACTAAGTTTATATATATATATAGAGAGAGAGCACTAGGATTCCTTGTAACTGTGAGCTACCTGTCATCAAGTCACAAAAATTATTTGAACTTCCCCAGATACAATGAAGGTACAAATAGGCAACTTGTTTAACAGTTTTCAGTCGTATTCTAGTCATGGGGTGAGACTCTGTGGGAATATTTTACATTGAAGAGCGGCATAGAAATGAATCACATTTTAAATGTGTTCGTATGTAATATTCAGTACTTGTGAGTTGGATCTAGAGTTCCAAGAGCAGATCTCTCGGGCTTTGACTTCTTCTGCCTAGAATGTTCAAAATGCCTTAAACTGACTTTGAAAAATCAAACTGCTACGTGTCAGTTGTCCTATTTACTAGATTCCATAGGCTAGGTTTATTATGGTGTTACCACAATAATTTGGTACCTTCCCTTTTGGGTTCCCAAAAGATGCATCTCCTCTGCCAATGCAGGTGACACAGATAATAGCACATATACTTCTTGGTTCCTCCTATAAACAGCTTCACAACATCAGGTGTTCTATAAGAACAGTTCTGAAATCTACTGACTATTGGTGCATCACATTGGCAGGACTTTTGTTTTGCAGTAAATGAGACAAATGTTGTTTTTTGGGGGAAATACACTTTAAAAATAATAATTAAAGTTATTAATCTTTCTTTGTTTTTGCTTTCAATCAGGTTAGGTGACTTTGTAGACATTAGCGAAGGCCCGCAGATTCCCAGAACCAGCCTGTGTCACCAGTATGAGGTGACAGCTGCTCATAATGTTCCAAGCGCTGAGTCTGAGCTTATGCGGAGATTCCAGGGTCTCTCTGTTCCAATTTACTTAAAGGTAAGTCATCAATTTGTTTATAGATATTTGTGATTGAAGTAAGGGACATAAAAGATGCTTGTTATGTGGATGCGTCTGTCTTACTTTCCCCCCCCATGATCAGGGCTTCAGCATAAGGGGCTTCAGTTATCCCGTTAGACATGAGATATGGCACTTTTAGTTCCAATGTGTTTACCACTACTCTTTTTCTCAGAGTAAGTAGAAACTCTTTCATTAGAAACCTGTGAATTATAAATGGCACGAAGAGGAGGAAACCAAAAATTGTTATACAGCAGTCATAGAAGTGCTGTTTCCCTCCCACTGTTGTGGAATTACAAATCCCATCATCTCTGACTTTTGGCTGTGCTGGCTGGGGCTGTTGGGAAGTCCAACAAATTGGAGTATCCGCCCCCATTAAACGGCTTGTTTTTTAAGTTTTGTCATAGGGAGCCTTCCTGTGTTAATTACATTTCTTTTTAACTTAATTGTTAGGTTTTTGTTCCTTTTTTAAGGGAAAGGCTGGGTGCAAATGTTATTTAATTAATTAAATAAATAACAACTTGAATCACTTTCAGTATATAAATATAAATTTGATATAGACGACCATCTGTTCCTTTTAATGACGCATAAAAAGCAGACAGCCTCTTTAAGGTTCCTAACCTAGATGCCCTCTGCAGCAGATTTTGGGCAGGGGGCAGGCAGGGAGGGTATGAGCAGAGAAGAAGGGGAGGTCCTGTCACACAATTGAAATTATGTTTATTTGATGTTGGATGCTTCCCTAAAGGGGTCTGTTCCCCACTTCCCCCAACCAGACCATTTAATACTATTTGTTGGTTGTCCATTTGCAACAATAGTTAGATCTTTCTTGTATAGCGTAGAGAACAACCTTGTTAAAGGTGTTAAACAGCTTGTGTGTGTTGGATTAGTGCTCCCTTGGCAGTTTTTGTCGAGAGCTGAAAGAAATCTCTCTGTACATACTTAAATAAATTTGTTACAAGCATGTGCTTGCATTTAGGAATCATTTTATGTCCACACACACACACACGCACCACAAGTGGTTTTTATTTATTTGGGGTTTTAAAAAACTCAGTTTACAAAGTTGCTTACAATAAAAGGCAGCGTGATGCAGTTGATACAGATATTTGAAATAAATTGATACTCTTCTACAGTCACTTAAAGTTAACTTTCCAAAGTGTTACTTACTTTCCCTTTTTCCATTATATTTTATTAATAAACAAAATAAACCAAATACATGCAGTATAAAGAAATACTGTTACATTTTAGGTTTTATCTTGCTAAATCATACTGGAGAGAGCCATTGAAATCAGTGGGCTTAATTTAGTTATGGCTAACTAGTCCATTGATTACAATGGGCCAGCTAAGAGTATGACTAAGTTGGATAAAACCCTTTTGAGTAGTAATTGTGAAACTGGAGTGACGGAAGTTCTTGTTAGAGTAGTTGTTGTCATAGGCCATTAAAGTAGACATCTGTCTGGCTATATACTTGACTGTACCCTTTCACATTCCAGCTTCATCACACAATATGGCACAGGTTGCGGGAAAGGTCTCGAAACCTAGTAAGTCTATTTGCAATATTATTATTATTATTATTATTATTATTATTATTATTATTATTGTAATTTAAATTGTTGACATGCTATCTTTGGGTTTTTAATGTTTTATTTCTTAGAGGGCTAAGGATCAAAATGTATACAAAAATGCAAATTTTAAATTATTGGTTTTACATGATCCATATTAGCCCATCTGTTGAAAGTTTTGCTGCTTATTTGTACAACTTCAAAAAGTATGGGGACTTTGCTTTGCAATCCCAATTTGCATATGTAACTAAAACAGAACTGTAGTTTCCTCCAATATGGTGTGTATTAATAGAACAGTTTTCAGTGAGAAAGTGTTAATGCCTTAAGAGGGAGGAAATTAGCATTTCCCAGGGGAGGTAAAAGCTATGCTGTGTCTTTGCCATTCATACATCAAATAGCACAGTTTTGTTGAGAAATCTCCATGTTGAGAAAAGAGTGGCTGCTAATAGACAGGTTGTTTAATATGAGCGCAATGTTTCTTCATTTGCTGTAAATGAAGGAGCAAGAATGACTAGGAGCTGGTACAAGTAGCATATGAGAATATATGCTTCCAGTAAATTATTTACTGTGTTTTGCAGATCAGTGAAGACAAAATGAAAGAAGCAAAAGATGAAAATGAAATCTCAAATACTGAATCAGCTTAAGACATTCTAATTTGCATATGGGTAAAACTTGTCAACATTAAATTGTGTTTTCTTTGTAAAGTACCGTTTCCTTATTGAATCAATCCCCCAAAGAGGACTTCTGACGGTAGGTTTTCATAGACTCGGACAGAAAAGTATTTGTTGGCCCTTGCTCCTACTTCATCAAATCAGAAGTAAGGAGTAAATGTAAAAACATCAATGAAAGTTTTACGGATGGGAAAGTTCACTGGATAGCTGAGCTGGTTAGAGCATGGTGCTGATAATGCCAAGGTTGCCAGTTCAGTCCCCATATAGGATGGCTGCATATTCCTGCATTGTAGGAGGTTGGACTTGATGATCCTCAGCGTCCCTGCCAACTCTACAGTTTTCTAAGTCTATGTGTTGGCACACCTGAAAGCTTCCATTAAATTACAGTATGCCAACAGAATTGCTGCAATAGGAATTGGGAAAGTTGGTTTCAAATCCAGTTAGATAATGATGTCCCCTCTCATCTATAATGTCTGTCCATAGCATGTAGTCTGAGCACATTTTACAGTTGATACATGTATGTACTGGGTTATGTATGTATTTTATATTACCATGGGATATGAAGCCCTGAAGCATCATCACCAAATGAGGGCCATGAGAGTGACATTAAACTATACGTTCTCTAGAGTGGTAACTTGGTGACTTAAACTTCTGCGTCAGGAATTGTGTTGAATGAGTTCAAATTCAGTTCATGGTAGATGTTGCTGCTACAGTGCTGTCATGGTGGATGTGTTCTCTACAAGTCAATTAAACATATGCATATTGCAGTGTTTTAAATAAACCTGAAGGACACATTCAGATCCAGCCGGAGACAATCAGTCAAAGAAATGATGAGACTGGAACACAGATCTGTCTTTCAAAAATGCAAAGGGCAATGCTGTAACCTGTCGTAGCAGTAGAGTGTATTTTGAGCAGTTCCTGCCCCCATTTTTCAGTAAGACTGAACTTTACCTCCATTTCCATGTAATGGCAGATGATGACTGACTCCATCACTCACCAACCCCAGCCATCATGGCCAATGGTCAAGGATGATGAGAGCTGTAATTTAGCAATATCCAGAAGACCACAGGTTCTTCATTATTGCATACAGAATTGGCAAGCTGGGTTATCAGCTGCAGCCCTTGATATCCCTGGAAATAGAATCCATGCTAGTGGGACAGAGGGAGATGTCTGCCTGAGGTTTTGAAGAGCTGATGCTGGTCATTGACTCACATGGTAAAAATCAGCTCTCGTTATATATGCAGACCAACTTTCACTTTTACCACACAGATTTGTTTTCCCAGTCATGTTCTCATCTTTCCCTACATACTATTGACTCATCAGCAGTAGTTGATCCCTCTTGTCTGCCTCCTTGTATTGTGGCAGCATCTATATATCAGGTGCATGGCTGACACCATTTGTTGATGGGGAGGACTAACCACCTAGCCCCTTAGCCCTCCTTACTGAGGAAGGTGACTGGTTGTGAGGTTGAATTAAAATTTTAGTGGATCATTGAGGTAGACAGCTCATTGCATCTCCTGCTGCTCAGACTGTCCCGTTTAGAACATACCAGAGTGGTTTTCCATTCATGGGCATGTATGTGAGAACTTGTTGTAGTTGCACATGTACTGTAGATGCACACATCTGCATCAAGCCTTGGCTTACTCTGAAATCTGCACTAATTTTAGTACCCAAAGCCCACCTTCATTTCCATAGTGGTGGGCCTTTCTTGCTGCTGGGTCTAGAGTGTAAAGTTTCTGGAAACTTTGAAACAGTTGAAGGGGAAAAACTGGGTTTATTTAGGGGGTGGATGACAGAAATGGAAATCCTGCAATATGCAATACTTTTTTCCCCTTGAGCCAGCTCTGCAGCTATCACATGATGGTAAGAAATGTGTTTTGAGCATTTTCACTATGTCAACCTGAGAGCTGGTGTAGCAAAAAGGCATTTTTCCTCCACTCCCGCCCAGGCCGATTTGAACAGGGGCTGTGAATGCAGTCGTTGCTATGCTGCTCCATTAAGCCCAGCCACTTGGATTGTCTCTTTAATTTTTTCCACAATTGTATGGAAATATATATTAATTTATCTCATGGAGAAGATGGAAAAATATGAGTGAGTGGGATGCAGAGGCTGTATTTGACCATCATGTTGCAGGAACAATATATTTGGCAAGCTCCTGAGATTACTCTCCTGCGCCATATACCTTTTTAAGTTACGTATCTTGCAGTATTTGAAAGAACTTCCCCAGCATCAAATCCTGAGTTACTTGTTTACTAATGCAGACAAACTCGGTAGCAGTGCTGTTTCTCTTTCCTTGCCCCACAGACGTGATATCTGCTTTGTAAACACATGGGCTACAGGTAGTTGTGCTTGTATTGTGCCCTATTGTGGGTATCCACTTCTACCTTCAGGTGATGTTCAGTCGTCTTAGGACATTGGTACTGTCAACAGTGCTTATGCATACTGTGCTATTGTAGAGGAGTATGGCAGTTGCAATGTTCACATGTTTGTATTCAGTAGCTTTATATACCAGTGGCCAACCAGATTCCTATGGGAATCCTGAAACCAAGACCTGTGTGCAACAACACTCTACCCCCCTTACAATTCCCAGCAACTGGTATTAAGAAGCATATAGATTCTGCCACTGAAGGTGGAACATAGCTATCATGGCTAGTAGGCATTGATAGTTTGATCCAGTTGGAGCGTCTTCAGCAGGCCCAAGAGAGTAACCCCACCTAGACTGCATTGCAATAATGAAGTCTTGAGGTTATCAATGTATTAATCACAGTGGCCAGAATAGCCTAGTCCAAGAATGGATGTAGCTGGTAAAAGGTCTCCTATCTACAGAGGCTAACTCAGACCCCAGTAACAAAGGTCGAACCAGGATCACCTCCAAACTGTAAACCTGTTCTTTCAGAGGGCATGCAAATTCACCTAGAACAGGCAATTGATCAATCTTCCACCTACTGGAACCACCCACCCACAGTGCTTCGCATCTTCCCAGGGGTTAAGCTCAGTTTATTGACCCTCATCCAATCCACCACTGTACCCAGACAACAGTCCAGATCATGCACAGCTTCCCCTGACTCAGATGTTACGGTCAATTAAGAGCTGTGAACATACTGATGACACTTCACTTCTACACTCCTAATGACTGCACCTAGTGGCTTCATGTGGATACTGAACAGCACTGGAGACCAGATCATGGCCAGATGCTCTCTAGCACAAGGACCAAGGGGTTGAAACCATCTCCCATTGCTGTTGTCTGGGCATGACCATGTGGGTAGGAAAAAAACCCACTGTAAAACAGTGACTCCAATACCTATCCCACAGAGCCGGTCCATGAGCATACCATGGTCAGTGGTATCAAAAGCCACTGAGAGACTGAGAAGCAGAGATGTATTCCCCCTATCTTGCTTTCGATCAAGCCTCAAAGTAATGTCTGAGCCTGGATTGAACCAGATCTCTATAATCCATGTCCTTCAGGAACTTCTGCAGCTGCCCAGCCACCATTCTCTCCACCAACTTACCAAAGGAGGGGGTAATTGCAGCTAGTAAAAAAAAACATATAGTACAGTGTGAGCTTCTTCAAAAGTGGATATACTACTGCCTGTTTAAGGACAGCAGGTGCCACTCCATTGCACAAAGACACATTCACCACTTCATGGATCCACCTGGTCAATCCCATCTCCCAACCTGAACTACTTTTCACCAGCCAGGATGGACAGTGGTCAAGAAAGGAAGAAGCCAGTTGCATGATTGCAAAATTATTGGCGTGTGTGTGTCTTAAGTGCTGTGGAAATGTCATGGGGAATATCTCTGTGGTTACACTAGTGCCTGAAATCCACTTCCAAGCATCAGGCAAAATGAAAGATGCCCAGTCACGTGACTTGAAAATAAAACCCACATTTTATCAAATGAATAGAAAAAGTCATAGTCACTTGTGCGTGTCCGTGGTCCTAATAAAAGATTTATTGAGAAAGTGGTTTCATTCTGTTGTGGGAAAACACATACATTTGAGCAAACAAACCTGTATGTGAAGTAGTTATTTTCTGTCTTCCCAGCATCAAGGTGGCCCACAGTGGGTGTTTCTTGCTTTTCTTCCACCAATGGCAGATGTTTTTCCATCTCAGTTCTGGAAATAAGCACCACACACCACTAATGCTAACACGTAGGAGTCAGAAATAAAAAAAAACCCCTATCACGATTAGCATTAACAGCATGTGGCCTGAAATATGAAGTCCTGAGCTGCTGGAGCTGCTGCAGTCTTCTCTTTGATTTTACCTATAACATAAAAAGAGCTGTGAACTTAAGGAGGAAATGCATTCTGGCAGGAAAAGAATTTTGGTACAGGGAACAGACTTTATGGGCAATTATTACTCCTGTTGCAATTACTCGGGAATGGGTTGCACCTCCCTACTCACAGTATACCCTGAAAATAATGGACATTAATAACTTAGGTCCATCAATTTCAGTGGGTATACGCTGAATAGAACTTAGTTGGCTACAACCTATAAAAGGTTGTAGCTAGCCATAGTCTATAGAGGGCTAATATTTTTCCCCTCCCTTCCCAGCTTCGGTCTTGCATTTGGGAACCTACTTGCAATCTTGACCCAGGTTTCAAAGGCAGCTTGTGTGCAGCTGGGCTGACCTCAAAGTTTGCTTGAGGTGAGTTTCTTGCCATCTGCCTCTTGGGTGAGTGGCCTGCGCCTAAATTGCTGTGCGGAGCTTTCACAAAGTTAGTTGTGAAATAATGCTTGTCTTCAGAAGTTTTCCTTTTCTAAAGGAAGTGAATTGCATATAGTTTTCATAGCAGCCCTTAAATCATGACTGAAGAGCAACAAGGAAGTGGATGTCATGTTAAGATGCGGTGAGTTAAGCGATAAATGGAAATTGCCTCCTCTTTTCAGTCTAAATTAAGCCAGCTAAATGCAGTCGCAAGACTCAACTCATGCAAAGGCCCGGAAGAGGCTGTCGCCAAGCATGAGGAAGTCATGTAAACAAATGCACTGCAGGTGACACAGCATCTGAAGGGAGTGTCAAATAAAGTTACTAAGTCAATGCTAGGATTCAGAGTCACCCATTCACTGACAAGGAGATCAAGGAGGTACTTTCCCTCCCCTTTCTCTGTTTTATATTGTATTGTTTTTCCTTTGAGAAACTTGAGAAATTAATTATTCTGATAAGCAGAATAACCAAATTTCCCCGTACCCCCCACTCAAATGCATTAATCACTTGGCCCTCAAAACAAAATAATTTTTTTCCCCCAGTAGCACCTTAGAGACCAACTAAGTTTCTTCTTGGTATGAGCTTTCGTGTGCATGCACACTTCTTCAGATACACGAAAGCTCATACCAAGAACAAACTTAGTTGGTCTCTAAGGTGCTACTGGAAAGAATTTTTTATTTTGTTTTGACTATGGCAGACCAACATGGCTATCCACCTGTAACTTGGCCCTCAAAGTCATCAAGCTTCTCTTAAGAACAAAAGTCACTGGGCTTCCTCGGGTATAGCTAAGATGATCCTCACACTCATCCCAAAGTATGTGGTGATCTACCGCCTCACTCAGGCAGATGGGAGGAAAAGAGCTGGCCTCATGCTACCTTACAGCGCTTGCAAACAAAAAATCCCACAAAAGAGGCGAGGCTTGCATGGCTCCATTAAAACAAAACCGGCCAACTACTGTGTGGGGGAGATGGAAACAGTGGATTGTTTAGTCCTAGTGAAGAAAATGTGAAGATGAAGCTCTCCTTCCACAATTGCCACCACCACCAGTTCTGCAGCTCAGATGCATAGGAATTCACCCAAACAGGTCAACACCTTATTTTCCTTTCATAAAAGATGGACTCTGGGGCTGTTGTTTAAATGGTATAGTTCACCTTCCAGGGGCCCTGGCTGGGGCCCTGTTGAAATGAGTGGGGCTGGGCTTGACTGGGGTACTGGAGTATAATTGGTCTGGATGCACCCAAAGGGTTCTATCCAGCAGTGTTTTTGTGCTAGCAAAAAGCACATGTGCAAGGCAGATGCCACAAATTTCACTGGTTTCCTGTTCCCTACCACAATTCTCCGCACAATGTCTCATACTCTTCTGGAGGATCCTCTGACTCCCCCCCCCCCTTTTTTGCAGGTAGAAAGAGCTGCAATGGGTAGGAGGCGCCACTGAAAACCATGTGCTGTACTTGGAATGGAAGTGTAGCCTTTGCCAACCTGGTGCTCTCCAGATGTTTTGGACTACAACTCCTATCATCCCCAGCCAGGATAGGGTGTGCTTTCTGAAGCTGATGGGAATTGTATTCAAAAAACCCCTGGAGTTCACCGAGTTGATAAAGGCTGCAGTACTAATGCAAATCCACCATGAAAAACAGTCCAAAGTGCATTTTTAAAATAGGAAACCATGGTTTCCGATGTTCTTTCCTCGCTAACCAAAGCTTAAGGGCTAGCTGAAAGCATTCTGTAGAATCAAGTAGTAAAGCTGTGTCTAGGATATATCATTTCAGGTTGCAACATGGAAAGACTGCATTTATCTATACAGTACTGCTTCAAAGAGGAATGAATCTTTTCACCTATAGAATCTCAGCATGTCTGGGAGATGGATTCATCCTAGTCTTCACCCTGGCGTGTTAATTTTCTATTTATATGGAGTCAATTTCCACCCATTTAAACGTGCAATGCAGCCAGGCTCCTCTCAGTTCCAATTCAAGCATGAATTGGTATTATCCAGGAAAAGTTTTACTACTTGATTCTGCTGCAGGTATAAACTAGTCATTAGTTATTTGCTGGGGATATTTCTCTAATATATGTCTCTGAATACATTATTAAACATTATGTGACAACAATGTACTTAAAACTGCATTTCCTTACCTTTTGAAGTTACTTTCATTAATATTTCAAGCACAAAATATGGGCTTAGCCATGCTTACTCAGGAGTAACCAGCAAACTTACAACCTTCTTTATCATAGTAAATGCTCAACCGGTACTTTCCCCATAAATCAAGACACTTATGGACTGAATTCACTGTCTTACACTATAAGAAACCTCTATGGGCATTTGGTTATTTTAATATTATAAATCATGTTTTTGTAAAGATCACCCTCAAGATATAAGTATGGTTACATGTTCTAAACGAGTTTTTAAAGGACGGTTTTGATAAAGGAATGATGCAACCAGGAGTCGCATCTCGAGAGGACCATGCATGAGTCCTGTTAAAATCAACAGGGCAAATTAGTTCCGACTACCTCAAATCCCAATAATTCCCATGGGTCTTAGTTACATCCTTTGTAACTGGATCATGGTGTACTGATTTGTGGTCCTAATATGTAGCAAGCTAAAGCAAACTTGTAAAATCACCTTATAAAACAAATAAAATATGCTGTGTTTGCATAGTCACTTCTGTAGATATGGTCTAATGTTAAATCACCTGCAAGACCCCCAAGGCTGTCTGTTGCTTGTTACTTTAACACAATTCTTTAAAACAAAATAAAAGATTCTTTCCAGTAGCACCTTACTGTTTTGACTATGGCAGACCAACACGGCTACCCACCTGTTACTGGAACAGTTCTTTAAAGCATTGCCCCTAGTTCTTGGCTTTATTGACATAATGTAATTTATTGACATAATATAATTTAAAGGGCACCTCAAATTATATACATTGTTGGTTTGTATAACAGTCCCATATTATTAAGAGCTTATTTATATTTATGTTTTCATGTTGTCTTAAGACTGTCAGTTCTACATATGTCTGTGCAATCGCAGGGGTTGATTTTTAACCACCTTGACTCTTTCCCCATGCACTAGTTCCTTGGCCCACTCTATATTTCATTGTGTGTTGTATTTTTTAAAAATCTCTCTCTCTCTTTTAAAAAACATAAATACTCCTACCTGTTTGTTGTAGGCTGTTTCCTCAGATACATGCAGTTCAGCAAAGAGGCCACAGACTTCCTTTCGACCCACTTCATGCGCACCAAAAATCACACAGTGTGCTTTTTCTTTTCTCTTTCTCCCTCTCTTGAAGGGAGAGAAAAAGAACAAAAGCCCACATACACAAAGAAAGCACATGTTAACAGTGCCCTGGAAGTGGCTGGCATTGACCCTGTGCTGTGCATCCTTGTAGCACAAGTTAAGCAAAGAAAGCCAGCCCTTCACAACCTTGGGACATTTTATAAGTCATGAAGGTGACTCATCCCCTTGCTTTCAGTAAATCCCCTGACCTCTTTTTTCACTCTTCTCAGAATGTGTGTGTGTGTGTGTGACAAAAATCCCATGCAATGTTAGAAAATGTACTGTGTACTTTCTGTAGACTATGTACTTTCTGTAGGCTATTTTAAAAAAGAGTAATGAATACAAATGGGTTGCTTCTATTTATTATTTACTTTAGACATACATTTCTAAAGCACTAAATCAAGAAAAAGAAAAATACGTTCTCAAAGCAATGTACATAAAACCAAAGGTAAGAATATAAATGGGCAAAGATCAGAAGAACATAATACTTGGTCACATGTCAAGGGTAGTTTGGGCCAATAAAATATGCCTTAGGTTGACCTCTTAAACTAAGCAGCTAAATCGTTAATGGTTCTCTGTAAGCGATGATCTGACCTATTAGCTCCCTTCCTTGGAAATATACAGAGGAAGGTTGGAAAGTCATCTTCAGGTGTCATGGGTTGATTTCAATGGGACTAATGCATGACTAAGGTGGTCATGTGTCCTACCTTACAAAGGATAATCCCCTCATTGGATGGTTTGTCAGAGGATAGCTCTCTATTGGAAGGTGTCCTCTATTTGAGGACTATCCAGTCCAAGTACGGTTAAAGAGGAGGAAACAAAAAAAGGACAACAGGAGCCTTGAAGTTGCTCATCAACAGTTAGCAGCACCTGGTCAGCAGACAGGTCACCTGGACACACCTTTCCCCGTTATGGTGAGGTGCATTGTATTTCTATTTATAGTGATTATTTCTAAATGTGTGTCTATACTTATAAATTAACACATGGTAACAAAAATCCTTTCCTTTTTTTCTGCAATGTGTGGCTACCCTAGATCAGAACTTCCATCAAACCGAAGAGAGTGCTACCTTAATATTATAAAACAGTTTAAGGGAGGGATTGTAATACTGCATTTTTATTTTATTTTGTAACCTACCCTGGGACCTTATGGTGAAGGCCAGGTAAGAAATGAGAAAAACGCAGAAAGAAAGAATGCCACCTTGGGCTCCAAGATGGAAAAGGTGGGGGATGTAAGAGAAAGAAATTATACATACATACATACATACTAAATCTGGTTCAACAATCATGAAACATTTATTGTTGCAATAAGAAGGAAGTTGAGCTCCACATAAGAATGATGTGATGTTTAATTTGGCAAGGCTGTTGGAGGTAATACTAAAGTGCCAATATATCTAACGGGTCCTTTCCTGCTTTTCCCAATTATGCTAGAATGCTAATTGGTTTGACGTTTCAATTTACTTGGACACAGATACAGCACCAAATGTCTACCACCATTTGTGATACTATCTGTCACTTTAGCATGGATGGGTTCCCCCCAAAATCAGTTATAGCTTGAGTTTTTGTAGAGTTCTTTGCTCCTCAGTTCAGCAATTGCAAACTGAAGCTGCAATTCAAGGCTCACTTTGCCTGCGAGTAAGTCCCATTGGGATTGTGTCCAAGTCACCATGCATAGTTTTGGTGCAATGAGCAGAATTTGGAACCAAATTGATACTTGGTAATGCACTTACTCCACAACATTCACCATTTTTTTGGATGTTAAGGCTTTAATTTCCATCTTAATTTCCAGTCAAATTTCCATTCTTGATACGCAACTGATAAACCACTCAGTGATTTTTTTTTTTTAAAAAAATTGTTTTCTTACAATGCTTGTTAACCTGTGCAAGAATCTTGTTCCTATGAGCTGTTACAATGGAGATTAAGGAGGAATGTTTTTCTAGTTGATCTAGTATGAATACGACATCATCAACATCATCATCATGGTCATCATGGTTCTGGTCCAGCTTCGAATGTCACGAGCTCTCTGTTCTCTGTAACCATCCCATGGCAACCCACCTGCCACTCTAACCACTTTATGATGAGACTATTAACTTGAATCATGTACATTTTATGAGAGATGTAGTTTCTGTCTAGTTTGGGCATCCCAAACTTTCTAAGATAATGAAGAACATGTGTGGAAAGTAGCCCGATTTTGATTGATGCTGCAATGATCTTCTGGATCATTGAACCTGGGATCTTCTGCAGGGATGGACTTTGGTCTTTCAGATGTCAGCGGCACCCTATGCAAGGCCCAAATCCAGTGCACCTCCTGCCTCTCACCTTCTGTTCTGCTTATTTAACTACATCATAGTTGTGACGCCCTTTGATGCCCAATGCAGTGGAACCAGTTGTGCTGCCCTAAGTCTGCCTCTGCCATCTGCATACCAAGCAGACTGAGCTACGGTGCTTCCCTATCCTTAAAGTGTATCCTTCTCTGTATGGGAGGAGAAGAAGAGGGTAGGTGATGGGACGGGTGGATGGTGTGATAGCTGCAACTTCCCCATGTGCATTTGAAAGTAGGCACCAGATGAAGACCTTCTAAATCCCAATAGTATTTAAAGAAACTGAACCAGCACTTTACTATGCATGCTGTTCTTGGGATTATCAGCCTGTTTGAAGGTGGAGGTGGTGAAAGGTGCTGGAACAATTGCATTACAGGACAGCAATTCCCTTCTTAAAGGTTATCACATAATTCTAGGGTTGGAAGGTACCCCAAGAGTCATCTAGTCCAATGCCCAGCTATGCAGGGATCACAGCTAAATGGAAAGAAGAGAGTGATGAGGAAAGCTTCACCTTCTGAACTTCTGTCTTTTAAGCGGATATTGAGATCACAGTAGGATAATTCCATAGTGACCAATGTAACATTTCCATGATGTTTTGTGTTTTATCTAATATTATTTGAACTAAAATTAACATTAAATTATTTCCATGTTAACTGGATTGATTTTCCTTCTCAAAACAATCAAGAGGTAATTTAAATACTTTGTTTTTATTGTGTTTTAAAGAGATGTGACCAGTGTAACAGTTTCGCAACATCACAAATCTATTTGCAACTTGGGTACAGTAATTGTTTTCTCTAAAAGTATGGACCCCCACCCTCCCACCATGCGCCAGTATACATAAAGAGCTAACGTCACATGGACAAGTGTCAAACTGATGGTGGCGATTATTGGGAAAAGGTTTCCTGGCAAATGGTCTCTGACCAATATAACACAGCCGACGTAACATGAGACAATTCATTGACAGACACCCTGTGCTTATCACACTTCACTGTGCATTCATACGTTGCAGGTCTGTGGCAAGTTCGAATGCCCATGGGAATTTACACTTAGCTGTGGCAAAACCCTAATGACTTGTTTCTTTTCAACCTAACATTTATTTTATCATTTCCAGGGAAGACAAATGTCACAGAAACCCTGCTTTTTTTTAGAAGAGAATTTCTTACTAATGAAGAGCATCACTTGGCCAAAACACACACAATTATTTTCAGTTTCCCACTCACATACTCAACAGTAACAAAGTTGCCAACTGAGGCCAGTACTTCACTGGTTGTTCCTGCTTGTGGACCTTCTTTCAGGATAATTACATTTCCAATGTATTTGTGGTGTTTATTTTGAACTACGTATGTTAAAAAATCATTTACCTTTTGTGTTCATTATTGCCTTCAACCTTTTGCAGAATTCATTGTATTGTTCCTTGAATACATTCAGCTCCTGAGGTGAATTTTTGTATCTCTAGATTGGGGCTGGGGAACCCGCACCCCATGGGGCAAACTTGACCTGCCAGGCCTCCCCATTTGATCCAGGAGATCATTTTGGGCAAGGTACGGCTGGCCACCTTGCACCTGATGTCATACACATAATGGGAGGGAGACCTTGAGTAAAAGGGCAGGACTTTCCTACCTTGAGATGATTGTGTACATCTCAAGGTGATGTACTCCTTGACTTTTAAAAGACACCTGAAGACAGCCCTTTTCAGGGAAGCTTTTAATGGTTGATGTTTTACAGTGCTTTTAATACTTTGTTGGGAAATGCCCAGAGTGGGATGGGGCAACCCAGTCAGATGGGCGACAGATAAATAATAAAATTGTTATTGTTGTTGTTATAGCATTTTCTGTCTTCACTGGGAGAAAAAGGACAACACCGTTGCTCCTGTTTGTGATCTATCTAATGGTTCCTTCTGCAACAGGCAGGTGTTAGTAAAGTAGAACATATGTTTTTAATTTGGGGTTGTGTTTGTTGCCATAGCAGTCATTTGTATGTGCTGCTGTAGAAACCATTATTTAACAGAGTTTGACCACACCAGTTAACGCTAAATGACTAACATTGCCCTCACCTCCTGCACTGTTATCTTAAGGCTGGGAAAACCATAGGAACTTTACTATCTGTTGTTTAATGCTAAAATACAGTGCACTGGCATTGTATATTTTCTCTTCCTGTAGGGTATAATGATATTTTCTTTAAATTCTTTTTCATTTCCAGTTTTCTGTTGATTTATATCAGGTATGATTATGGCCTAATTTTGTGCAGGTGGGTGGAGAATGAAAGGTAGGAAGGGGGGCAGAAGGGGGGGAAGTAATGGAAGGAGAAGGGGATGCGAAAAGCCTTATGAAAGTGCTCAGCTTAGACTTCTTGGAAGAGTGATCTGCCCCTCTGTTGGCAGCCCATGGGTTGGGAGAGTCCAAGACCTCAGACGCTCCTAGTCAAGCACCCCCCTGCTGTCAGCAAGGATCCTCTGTCTTTGGAGGAGGTGACTGAGAGTAAGTCAGATCCTGAGGCAGCGCCAACCCTGCCTCTGACTCCAAGGGCATGGAGATGCCAGCAGTGGCACCAACAAACCTGGAGAGCCCAACCCATTGAAGGAATGCCCATTTGCTTGCCGATTCCTGGGATGTGAGTCACTTGCTGCACTGATGTTGTGCCCACCTCATCCTTCAAAAGGAAGGTGAAGGCTGCGTGTTGGATCAGCATGTGAGCTTGTGCTTAGCCATACATCTATATCTCTTTTGCATCTATTGCTCTTGCTGAACCGAGCCTCATCTATGCAACATTCTGATTCATGCATTAAAGCCTTTGGTAGAAACCAAGCCCGTAGTCCCTGTTCTTCATCCAGCAGTGAGGGCCAAGACACCAGCAGTAAAGAAGTCTTCAACATGCATGCATATTGGCTATTCTCTGAACAAACACTGGGGTGGGGGGAGCTCAAATAGCATGCATTCACTGCAAATTCACATTAGGATTCTCCTGGGAAAGATTCTCCAGAGGAACCCCTTTTCCTACATGTGTCCCCACAACTTGCCACTGTCACTACTTTGCAATGGGAAACAACTCTACATTTTAAAAAATGCAAACAGCAGCCAGAGTAGATTAAGAATGCAGGGGTTGGGGAGGAAGAGTTTAGCTCCCCACCCCACTGTTGTCCTGATGAAAGCAACTTCAGAGGGGCAGTTATCTGAATCAGAAGGGAATCCACCACTGGGACCTATAGAGGCTTCTTTCCCAATTCAATAGCAGGTGGTGGGGACTTTCATCAAGACCACAGCAGCAGAGGAAATGTTTCAGCTCCCTCTCCCCCTGTAGTTCCGATACAGTCCAGCTGCTATTTACTTTTTTTTTTTTAATGCACAGGCCAATTGAAATTTTCACAATTAATGGCTGATTTGGCCCTAGTTGCATAGTTATTTCGATTCTGTCTAATGCTCCTGTGTGTAATGTGAGGGATTACTCTCATCTAAAACACAAAGTAAATGTTATGAATTGCACTGTGCGTCAATTATAATTGCAAAGTTACATAAACACGAAAGATTTCATCCCCCCTCACCCTGTACAGTAGTGCTGTGCATATATTAGTTTAGGGAAAGGGTTAATTCTCTGTATGTTTTATCTGACATACATATATCTTTCTACGGGAAGGAAGCTGAGCTCAAATTTCCTGAAACAATAAAAAGTTTAGCTCAACTATATTTGGCACCACACAAAGCAGGTATCAAGCAAGAAGGAGACAGAGGCGCTTGGTTCTGTGTACCCATGTAGGTGGGGGGATTTTAGATGCTACTCACAACTTGAAGAGCCCCATCTTTAGCTGCTGATAGCTGGATTTGTAAAGTACAGGGGATTTTTCTTGCCAGAAATCTCTGTATGATGGCATAGTTTGGTAACTGTGCAAGCTGTGGGGTTTTTGTTTTGGAAAAGGAGCGGGCCCCTCATCAGCTGGCATCTTCGTAGCATTGTGCAAGTGGCTTTTGGTCTACAGAAATCCCCTCTTTCTTTTTTATTTTATGTTAGCAAAAAGATAAGAAATAAATGTTAAGCACTCGTTCATGATCTGTGTTGTTACTGACTGTTTAAAAGGTCTGTTTTAAGTGTAAGCAAGCAAAGACCAGCCACCTGAATAGTAGAAGGACTAACTCCTAAAAAAGAAACAGTAGGGGGCATATTTAAAAGAATGAATGAAATCATGCTGGTAGGTTGTGGTTAAATTTCAGATCAAGAGGGTGTGTACAGTGATTGTATGCACTGATGTAAAGGTGTGAGGAATTTGTCCACATTAGACTTTTCCCCCTGGCTCACGATGGATTGGTTTGGAAAATAAGTTACTTCTTTTAAAATGGAAATAGCTCCACTTAGTCTCCAAATCCAATCCAACCACAGAAATTTGCACACCTCCCAGTTCAACCTGTGCTCCAAATCCCTTCCTCTTCTGTTTCATGTTTCATGATTGTAAGCAGATGGTTTCTATACACCTATACAAGAATTTTTAAAAAATAGTTTTGGTAGAATTTTAGGGTATACAATTAATTGATCAAAATCTAAACGAATGCCAGTGGGCAATTGCAGATTATCTATTTTGTATACTAGTAGGTGATTGTGTTGCTATTCATAGGTCTTGACATACTTAGGTATTTTAATTCCAAGAGATATTTCTCAAATGTTTAAGCCGAATCCAAATAAATTGATAAAGGGGTTTTACTCTGATTTGGAATTATGGGCATTATTTATATTTAGCATTTGAGGTAATGTTAATGGTGCAGGGTTTAGGTCGTGAAGAGGACCAGGGAGATCCAATTTCAATTCTGACTTAGAAGTCCTGGATTTGGATACAAGTTTCAATGAGAGACCCTTCCAATCTGAGCAGCCCCTTAGTAGAAGCAAGCAGGGCAGATGATAAGAAATAGGCTGTGGACACATATAGCATCTAAAACATATGGGGTTCCTTTTTCACACTCAGCTTTTGTACATAGTGGTTTGCAAGTGTGTATATGCTTGCTTCATGTAATAATGTCCTCTAAAGTGGCAACTACTTGCCATGTAATAATGCACAAAATATTATTTACTCCCCTCCCTCCAAAATTACTGTTTTCTCCTGGGGATGGGGACTCTTGACTGTGCTGGTCCTCAGGAACAATTTTGGCAGTCCTCTTCTCTCCACTCTCACATATTTTGTGTGTTCCTCTCCCCGATACTGCAAAATACTAATAATAATGTTGCCTGCTGCCACTTTCTCTCTCCATAGCAGATGATGTTTTCTCCCTTCATTTCCATAGCAAAGAACGTTAGGCCACGGAACTTTTGAAAGCATTGCTCACCAATTCTTAGAATTCTTGATTCTTCCTCTTTTTCATGGAAGCCGCCGTTAAAATCATATGTCAGCTATGATTAATATAATGCAGGTTAAGCATATGAATATTCAGTTGGTCCTAAACTTACATGGTTTATTCTTGATGCATCCTTTGTTTTCTTGGTGCTGGGTATATGGGCACATTCACAAGGTTCTAAAAGCATCACACCCACCTTCCATTTGGGTGTGTAATATCTAAGTCTTCTATTTTATTTGAAGAAATAACATCTGATTTTAGATTCCCTGAGAGCTATGGACCGCTTCACACATTTTAGGGTAACAAGCCAACATTCTCCTCCAAGGATGCAGTTGCCAGAGTATTATGTACAATCTTAGCTGAGTGAACCTATATAATATACACATCTACATTTCTGATGTGTTCATACATTGCTTTGTTTAAAGCTCCCTTTTAGGGTTAAGAGTTTTTTGTCATCAGGTATTAATATTGACACTTGTAAAAGAAAAATGAGTACCTATTCACATAAAAGCTTTCCAATATCCTCTATAAACCAAATATTCTTATAACAGAGTGATCAGGAATTAGGTTCAGTATCAGTTTCACTGAAACAGTGGCCCCATCTGTGCTATACATTGAAAACAGTATCATGTCACTTCAAACTGTCATGTCTTTATCCACCCCCTTTAAGAATCCTGCTTCTGAGGTACTTTAAGTAATAGACCAAAGGGCTCTCCACACCCTCTCCTTTCACTGGGTCTGGGAGTTTCTTCTTTTCCTTAGACGAATCTCTCCCCTCCAGACTAGATTTGAGTCCCAAGTAGACTGTTCCTTTCCAATTCCTACTTTCCCTAGCTGAACCTCTGCCTCCCAGTAAAATTCCGGTCTATTCCTCCTACAGGACACCACACTCTGTCCTTCACAATACATTCAGAGTGGATGTTGTTTTTCCAGAACCAACTCTTTCTCCCACTCACTCTTTATACCTCAACCTGTCTCCCTACCTATCTCCCAACCTCTCCAACCTCAATTCCAACCCGCTTCAACCAACCCTCTCAACAACTCCTCATTGTCTCTCTTCAAATCCTCTCCTTTTGAACTCTCCCTCCTGGAACCATGGCCAATCAGAGGCTGTTGTTCATTAACCATTTGCAGGCAGGGAAAGAAAAAGAAAAGAAACACTTGTAGATCCAACCGGTCCAGCAAAACCAACTTTTTCGTCACATCTTCCCCCAAAGAATTCTGGAAAATGTCATTTGTTAAGGGCATTAAGAGTGGTTAGAAGATCCCTATTCCCCTCAGAATTCCCTGGGAAGAGAGATTGCTTGCTAAACTACTCTGGAAAGTGTAGTTCTGTCAGGGGAATAAAGGTCTTCTAACAACCCTCAGTAGCTTTAACAAACTACCGTTTCCAGAATTATTTAGGAGATGCCATGACTGTTTAAAGTGGTATAACACTATCTTAAATGAATAGTGCAGATACAGTCTGACAGTTGTGGTATATGGGATCTAAGAAATACTTTTTTAGGTGTGACCTTCTAGTTACACAGTGGGATCTGAAACTCCTTAAGTCTGGCTCCTTTCTGGTGTTAGCCGTCATGCCATTAACAATATTGTATCTCTGTAGCCATTGATAACCATGCCTTTGCCAATCCTCATCTAAATCCACCCAAGGTGATGGCCATCACTGCCTCCTGTTCCAAAATTTAACTATGTGCTGCATGAGGAAGTACTTTCTTTGATCAGTCCTGATTTTTCCAACATGCCTCTTCATCAGATGTCCAAAAGTTCTAGTGCTATGAGAAAGAGAGAAAAAACTTCTCTATCTTTCTCCATGCCATGCATAATTTTATAAACTCCTATCACGTATCCTCTTAGTCATCGTTGCTTTAACAGAAAAAGTCCCAAATGCTTCAGCCTTTCCTCTTAGGGGAGCTGCTCCGCTCTAGCCCCTTGATCATTTCGGTTGACCTTTTCTGAACCTTTTCTGAAAATATCCTTTTCGAGGTGACCAAACCTGCACACACTATTCCAAATGTGGCCACAGCACAGGTTTGTATAATGGCATTATGATAGGAGCAGTATTAATTTTCAGTTCATTTCCGGATGATCCCTAGCAACTCCCTCAGTGAATGTGTGGAAGGGATAAAGGGAGTATCCTTTATGTCAAGGAGCCCCGCACTACAATTCCTGTCACCCCTGACCATATTGATTGGGGTTGATGGGAGTTGTAGTCCAATAATATCTGAGGCTGAAGTGTTCTCCATCCTTGCCTTCTGATATAAAGCTATTGGCCCTAGCACTATGACTTCCTAGCATAGTTGGATTATTGACTGGCATGTTAGAACAGTTGCTTAGATTCTCTCCCACTCCCCAAAATGGAAAAAACCCCCAACACCAATTGCTTTTAAACCTGGTTAATTATGACTAGGATCTGCCCTAGGATTGCAACGTAAAATCTGAATTTCCTATTAGTGTATCTGGGAAAGCCCCTGTAGTTTTTCTGGAGAGATAAGTAATACTAGCAGTTGTTTCTACCGTGAATCACATTTTTCACTTCTGTTGAACTTTAAGCAGAGCCACAGCAGCACAGGCAAAATGAAAGTGAAACTTCTTGGTTTGGCATGCCGATCATTGAAACAGTTACGGCACTAGTGAGAAATGTATGTGCTTGCATACATTTGCACATCTGAGTCTCTGGAGTGAACGGAAAACTCCGCATGATACCAAATGATACCAAATGTGGTTGTTTCACGAAACCTGGCAGACGGACTTCCAGAATGTAACATGTAAAGTATCAGAGTTTCATCCCCAGAAGCTCACTTCAAGGGGTTCTTTACATTAAAAAAGAAAGATCAAATGTTGACTTATAAGCTAATACTTAAAAAATTAAAAATGGTAGCAAATAGTCTGTTTTCAAGAAGATAACAGTTTTGATAACCTTTTTCTCTCTAGCTAATGTTTCCCCTGCAGTATCTACACAGAAGAAAATGCAAAGGATAGAGAAGCACTCAAAGTTTACATTCTAAAAGCTTTGCAGTATTTTTTTTTTAATTTCTATGTGATTGAATGTGGTCATTTCGGGTTACAATGTATTTTTTTAAAAACAAGTTTGTATTTGTATTTCTTTTCCAGTTGTAAGTGATAAGTGTTGAATAAATTTAATTAATAATTTTAAAGCAATAATATTTTGGGGTGATGTGACAGAGAAAGTTTGTAAAGTGACAAATAAATGCAATTAATAACAATGAAGTACAGTTGGTCTGCATCTTACATGGGGGTTCAGTTCTAAGGGTAACATGTATAGCCAAAATCACATTACCCTTGGAGCTGCCCCATGGCTAGCTGGCCTGCCTTCTAATGAGGTTGCCAGTGAGGAAGAGGGAGAAAGCATCCTTCAAATTCCCAGAGCTGGTCTGCTGAGCAGACCTTGCCCAGAAGCAAGGGCATTGGCTCTGGGATTGTTAGTGATGCTGTCATGAGATCTCACAGGCAATCTGACTTCCTGTGATATCTTGCTTGGAGACCTGAGGCTCAGGTTAATTTTGGGTGTATGGCAGCTGCCATCTGGTACGATGGCTGAGATCCTTCATTCACAGTGAATACCCAAAATGTACCTGAATACGAACAAAAGTTTTCTCTAAGTTCAGACAATTTTTACTTCTAATGAAATACCTTCATTGAATAAACAAACACTTTTTGCAAGAAGGCTAGATTTACAGATCAGTTTTATACTGGCTATATAAAAACCTAGTGCAATGGGAAATTCATTGCAAACATTCTGAAGTAAATGACTGGCATATATTTTTGTCCCTTCATTCTTATGAACGTTAATAGTATGCAATCATTATTAGCGTTTACAGTGGTATCTCAGGTTACAGACGCTTCAGGTTACAGATGCCGCTAACCCAGAAATAGTACCTTGGGTTAAGAACTTTGCTTCACGATGAGAACAGAAATTGCGCGGTGGCAGTGGGAGGCCCCATTAGCTAAAGTGGTACCTCAGGTTAAGAGCAGTTTCAGGTTAAGAACGGACCTCCAGAATGGATTAAGTTCTTAAACTGAGGTACCACTGTACTGGCACTTTCATGTGAGCTTAAAACACCCCTCCCCCACCTTTTAGCCACTCTGTGAGTTTGGCAGGATGCCTAAAGAAGGTTAGAAGTGGCTTACAGGGAAATGCAGTTGGAAAAGTCAGTGAGCAACTGGTGACTCTGAAGAGGCTGCTGGAGAACCTTCTGACTTCATGAAATGAGCATTTGCTTCTTATATTGTATTTAGGAGGCATGGGCCACCCCTCAAACCAGAAATGTTGCTGTTCTGCAAGCGAGCTCCCACTTTTAATACAACTCAAAGATATTGCAAATTAAATAGTTTTTTTGGGGGAAATGTTACAGTAAACCCATGCACCCAATGAAATATTGCTTTCACTAACTCCAGCCTGGCTCCCAGTGCCTGATTAAAGCCTGTGGAGGCCTCTGGGCAGTCAAAATCTCAAGCCTCCCCTCATTTGTGTACTCTAGTGGGATAACACTGAACTAAGAAAGCTTGATTGTAATTTTATTTCAAGATCAAATGAATATTATTTTGATCTGTTGTCGCTGGACTCCTAAAAAGCGTAGGGCCCATTGTTGTTGTTGTTGTTGTTCAGTCGTTCAGTCATGTCCGACTCTTCGTGACCTCATGGACCAGAGTATGCCAGGGCCCATAGCTGGTGCCTACTCTGCCTGTTTGGTAGGTAAAGGTAAAGGTAAAGGACCCCTGGACGGTTAAGTCCAGTCAAAGGTGAATATGGGGTTGCGGTGCTCATCTTGCTTCGAGGTCTATTTGGTAATCTGGTACTCTTGGCTCCAGCTTTGCATATGTGCTGAATGAGAACATCTGATACCTGCCATCTAGGCAATGGGTTCAGCCAGTCCTTCTGATGGTGGTCCAAAAGAATTGTAAGATCAGTGTGTTCAGTCCTGTTACCAAATGGGATTTTGTGATTTTTTTTAAAAAAAGAAATCCTCATGAAAATTCATCAGCATTTCAGTGTGAATATGCACATTTTTGTGTGCAATTTTGCCTAATATACATTTTTTTGCATAGCAATTTCCTCTTAATATAATGTCTTCTTACATGTTATCTTCACTAATATATGCATTTCTCTGTGTTACTTTCACTAATATTTACATTTTAATGCAAACTTTATCCAGAATATGCAATTATGTACACATTACTTAGCCAGAGAACTGTATTGCAAAATTCAGAGAAATGCGAATTTTGAAATATGGCTGTGTTTCATTTTTGCGTACTCAGGGCTCTCAGCAGACAACTGACAAGTGGTACAGTGTTGTAGAGACTGAATCAGAAAGAAGAGGAAGATTAGGCATTGGAGCAGGAGTGAGGAACCTGTGCTGCTCCAGACTTTGCTGGACTACAACTCCCCCCATCTCTGGCCATTGGCCATGTTGACTAGGACTGACAGGAGTTGCAATCCAGCAACAGAGAGCCAGTCTGATGTAGTGGTTAGAATGTCAAACTAGAATGTGAGAGACCAAGGTTCAAATCAGCCACAAAACTCACTGGGTGACCCTGGGCCTGTCATAGTATCTCAGCAGGAAAGGCCCAAAGGGGATTAAATGAAAAGGGAGAGAACCGTGTATGTCACCTTGAGCTCCTTAGAGAAAAAGGTGGGATATGAAATAAATAAGTATGTGGGGGCTACAGGCTCCTCCCCCTGCCTTATAATCTGTAGGAGAGGTAGTTAAGGTAGCTAATCCCTAAGTATAGCTTCTTTGACCTTAGTTATGTATCCTTTTCAGAAATAATGGTGTCTTTTAATGATAGTGTGAGGACCCCCAAAGGAGGCCAACTGGTGGTCTCTGACAATAGTAGATGGGGCAAAATGCATGGCAACATCATCTAATAATAATAATAATAATAATAATAATAATAATAATAATAATGGCCCTTCACTGTAAAGTTCGAGGGTGGGTCACAGAAATTTAAAAATACAGTATTTGATTCAGTTTAAAACAAGCATCACTACACCCTCATGCTATATTACATATTGTCTTCAAAGTACTTTTCCTCCCACTTGCTTTTGGTTGCTACAGCCTTCTGAGAGGAGATGTCTGGAAGTTCCCGAATATAGCACGTAATTTTCCTAAACTGCACATGGGAGAAAAAGCTGTAGACAGACTATTATTTTCTCAGTGAATCGAAAGGCACATGATAGTCACCATTGCTCACGGTGTGCACACTCATTTTTTTCTGTCTCACTTTCTTCTCCCCTGAGTTAGCAATTGCAGGTTTTTGTAATAAAAAAGGGATGGGAGTGGGACAACAGAAAAGTGTGTACATACTCCAGGCGATGCTTGTTCTATCTTTAAAGACTGTTGGAGGTTGGAGAAAGCAACCATCTGCTGACAAATCAAAAGCATCAAGAACCATAAATGTGTAAGGCAGTTCCTGGGATGGATAATTAAATAGCAGGCAATTAATAACCTGTTTGATAAATACTCTAAAGGTGTTTCAAGAAAGAAACTTTTTTTTTTAAAGCATCACAAGGATTAGGGTTGTGGTTTGGGTCTTTATGAATCACAAATTCCAATACAAAGTCAGGTGTCTCAATGGGATTTGGGACTTGTTAGAAGCAAATTGGGGGCAGCAGCGGAGCATATGCCTGTGCTGCCCAGGGCAGATGTTATACTGAGGGGGGCAGGGCATGGAGGATGCCCTCCGAGGCGTGGGATAGCCGCTCAGGTGTACGGAGCGGCATACGCACCCTGCAGCCGGGGGCGGAGCCAGCCGTGCATGGGGCGGAGCCAGCCACCAATTGCAGACATTTGCTGTGCTGCCTGTTAGTGACTCCCAAGCCTCCCCCAGCTGTCAAAATGAATGGGGAAGGGGGAATGCCGCTGGCAAAGCGGAGCAGCTCCTCCTTCCCCTGACGGCTTGGGGGTAGGCTTGGGAGTTGCGGTGGGCGGTGCACCAAATGTCACCCCCCCAGGGATGACACCCGGGGCAGACCGCCCCCCCTGCACCCCCTTCCTCTGCCACTGATTGGGGGGCTCTATGAGGTGGCACGAGTTGAAGCAGGGACCCATCGAGTGCTTTGTTGTGTCTTTTTGATCCAGACATCTTAAAGCAAAATTCTGCAGACAAGTATCTGCTCCAATTAAAATAATAAAGCTTTCCTTATAGAAAAGCCAATGGCTAGTAGTTCCAAGAGGGATCATACTGGTCAGGGCTTTTTCCTCAGCCAGAACTCAGTTCCAGCACCTCTCAGGTGGGCGCCATTGCCATTACAAGAGAACAAGGGAGGCGTTCATGGTGAGTTCCGGCACCTATTTTTATAGAAAAAATAGCACTGACCATGGTGATAATGATGATAATGTTTCAGAAGCAGATGAATGAGAGGGAAGGGGGAAAAGGTAAGTTGGCCCACACAGTGATTCATGGGGTTGAGGTGCCTTGAAAAAGAAGCACGGCGAAGCCTTCTGGATGTATTCTCAAAGCTGAAGAAACTGACAAAGCATAAAGGGTCTAGATATGGTGAAGAGGCTCATCAGCAGGCATTAAACTAAATTTGTGAGGTGATCTTGCTAATGTCCAGGATGGGCAGAGGTGTCTTTCAAACATCAGAGATGGTAAGCAGTCATGAGCCATAGCAATTATGTTTTGTACCATAGAACTGTGGCAAGGCGACAGTGGCAGTCTTAGCCAATCAGTGTATCCATTTTTTAAAGGAACAACTAGGTTAAAATTCTCAGGGTCTGCAAACAGGGATGCTTACTTTAATTAGGGCAGAACATACTTGGTGGAGGGAATCCATTATTCACAATAAATAATTAATGACCAAATTAGAGATGTTACCTATACCAAGAATGGCATCGATTCTAGGGGATTAATTAAGATCTGGCACTTTTACTCTGATCTGTGGCTTGCAATGTCTTATCGACGCTGTTACTTCCCATCACCTTGCCAGAATTGGTATTTGCCTACAGTATACCTGCTTTCTCTGGTTTACTGTGATGGAACTGATACAAAATTAAAGACATGCAGAGCAAAGCAAACTATCCACACACACAGTCTTGCGACACACACAGAATTCCAGCTGTACAATATATCTTAGTAACACTTTATATATCAATTAATCTCACCATAGTCTTGACCACAATGCAGAAAGCAATTACAGATATGACCAAGGATGTACATACTCCCAGGTTGTGTGTGTGTGTTGGAGCAGCAGACCCATATGCCGTGCTCTCATTTATGTAGCTTTATATGCTACATAATGTGCTGCTGAAGCAGACCCCTGCAGCCAACAGGAATGCACCTTCCATAAGTGGGTGCTCAGTTTGACTGTGCATTCCCCTAAATATGTGGTTTAGATTGACAGAGGCATAAGGAATCGACATATATCTGGTATGTCATGCATCTGGTGTTGGTAGCAAGCAACTTGCTTGCAAAAATAAAAATAAAAATGGAACCAGCAATGATTCCAACAAAGAAAATGTGAGAGTTTGTCTCAATGACCAAGTTAACTCATTATGCCAAATTTAAAGAGAAAAGACAAAGATAAATTTGCAACAAATTGGCAGCCATTTATTGAATATAGCAAGGATTCGGGCTTCATCAAAATATATTGTGGTTTTATGTAGTTTTGAATACAGGTTTGGTGAGAATGCTTAAATCATTTAATCTCCTGTCATAAATTTATGATACATATTCTTGTCTCTTTCTCCCTCTCTCCATTTTTAAAATTTACTTTAGTTAATTCCTTTTGAAAGAGGGTTCATGACTGATTCATTTCACAGATATTTTATAATTGTAATTTTGCAGCTGTTCCATTTAAATTTGGATCCCTCATTTTGAAATTATATATTATATGCTTTTAAAAAGAATAAAGGGAGGGGAGAAAGCTAGTAGGTTTTGAGCTAAATACCAATCCCACCTCCTGTATTGTATATTTGGATAGATTTGGTCAGATTAAAATCTTTAAAAGGTCATTGACTTTTATGTACCCTAAATTTTATTCTAAAATTGAATCCACATTCTTCAGTTGCTTGCAATAACAATGAAAAAATCTATTCTTGTGTAATCAAAATTATATCACAGTAAGTCATGCAGATAGTAAACTGTGTAAAAAAGAAAAGAAAAAAAAACCCAGTGAAAATGAGAGTGCTGCATTGCTTGTGAAACTGCCTGCAACTGATGCCTTGATAAAAGTTTTCTCTGTAGTAGCTAATTTATAGGAAAAGTTAGTTTCTGTGGCTTGAAAGCTTATTCCTCCTCCCCCCCAGAAAGGCCACATTCTAGAGAAGTGCTTGCATTAATCTTTAGCCACAAAGCCTTGAAAGAGACTTTTGGCTCCTTAAAAATGAGCAGATGCCTTATGGCATGGTATAAACGAAGCCTACTGTGGATCTGGAACAAGAGGCTCTATTCCATGAAAGCTTATGCCACTGTAAAATCTGTTATCCATTTTTCTTCTTAAGAGAGTATCATCAAAAGCCTTCAAACTGGTTTTAAATTGTATGGAGTCCAGCAGAGATCCTATGACGCTTAAAAGAGGCACAACTCATGTTTCCATGACATCTGCAGAAGAGTAGCGCATTATTTAACCCCGGTTTTCTCAAAAAAGAAAAAAGAGTGTATGATAAATCTAAAGAAAGAAAAAGAAGACACTTCAGAGATTATTCATGGACAAAATTCCCTTTTATTTAGGGCATATAACTAAGTTCCTCTTTTTACTCACTTAAGACAAATTTGTATTGCCTATGAATACCAACACGGTACCCCCACCATTTAAATTTTTCAAAGCATATGGGGGGGGGGGGAGACAACAGGCGATGTTCAATACTAGTCAGAGTAGACCCACTGCCCACTGTATGAGTTAAATCTATGACCAATCCAATAGGTTTTCTATCTTCCCTCACGTTTCTAATGTATGGACAGGTTCTGGTTTTCTCAGCAGTAATGATTTTGAATTCCTAGTACTGCACTCACATAACTTTAACATTTCTAAGATGTCTATGAGGCTTATTTGTGTATGTGTAGCTGCGATTCCATAGCTTTAAAGAGGACTAGACAAGTTCAGGGAGGAGAGGTCTATCAATGGTTACTAGTCATGATGGCTATTCTCTGCCTCCACAGCTGGAGGCAGTGATGCTTTCGAATAGCAGGAGGGGAGAGGGCTCTTGTGTTTGAATCCTGCTTGCTGCTTTCCCACAGACCTGATCCAGAAGACTCTTCTTACGTTCTCATATGGGGTTGTTATATCTAAGAGCCTAGCAAACTGCCAGACCATTGATTCATCTTCTAGTTCAGTACTGCCTACATGGGTCTTCATCAACTTGTTGCCGTCCAGTTGTTTTGGACTACACCTGGCAGCAGGTTGGTGAAAGCTGGACTAGCAGCAGCTCCTCTAGATTTTGCTCATGAATCTTTCTCATCACTAGCTGGAGATGCCAGGGACTGAACCCGGAACCTTTTACAGGCAAGTTTATTTATTCATTTAGAACATTTCCCCCCCCCTGCTGCCCACAAAGATAAGTCATCTGGGTGGCTTGCTAAAACCAACAACAGCATAAAGCAGTTTAATAAAATATAAACCCATAAAACTAATGCAGCGTGCAACCAGCACAGAGGATACAATTTATTTCTTTGTGGCACTTTTATACTACCCAATTAACCAAGTCCTCTGAGTGGTTCACAAAACTGTAAAAATCAATTAAACATAAAATACAATTGAAATACAGTCAAATATCTAAAAGAAAAAAATCAACACAATGCTGTACTGACACAAAAATCAACCTAAGAGTTATGGAGAGCAGCATAAGATAGTTATAAAGTATCTCTAAAACCCAGCAAGAGAGAAAACAAGGAATGCCAAGATCTAAAATGCTCAGCTACTCAACAAACTATATTTTGCTTCCAGCACCTCCCACAACTAGTAGACACTGACTGTCTACTAGGCTATCTAGATGGTGGGAGACATCTGCAACCACCTGGGCAGGCAATTCTCCCTGCAGTCTGTATGCCAGCCATGCACCCAACTATCTAGGTTCCTATTAACAGAATTAGGCATTACCACCCTTGGAGAAGTATCCTCAGCTTGGGGTTCCTTCTAAGGGATTGTTTCCCATCATTTCCCATGTGGTGTGGCTCTTGCCTTTGATTCTTGGGACTTGCTTATATACTCACTCACTTTTGCCAATAGGATATGAACACAGCTGGGTATTTGCCTGTAAACAACAGACATGCTATTCAGGTGGGCTCTGTTGCTAACTCTGAGCGAAGAGACTGCAGTGCAAACAGTAATTTAGCACTGTAGTTGCCATCCCATTGATGAAAACCACACACATTGTGAGCATATTTGCCAAGCCTTTAGTTAATACCAGGGTTCTACAGATGGTAGGATTCCAGCTTAGCCCCGAGAGTGAATCCACTCTAACTCATACAAAGACTGTAATAAGCAGTTGTAAGGATTGCAGGAAAGGGACTAAGTCTGCAGATCTTGCCAAGATTTTGACAGTCGAGTGGAGGTGAATGAGAGAAAAAGATACCCCTTTCTTCTTCCTCCCTCCCAAGTCAAACAGGAGTTTCTGTGCACTGTAACCTTAATATCAACTACTAGAATGAATGCTCTGGTATTATAATAAAAGGCATATTCAGAATCGTTCAAAGCTCACCTCATGAATATTTGGTGTTCTTCTTCCCTCCCTCCTCTCGGTTATTTATTCATGACAATTTGGACCTGATCCCAAGTCAAACGGAAAAGCTTCCTTTCCTTCCTTTGTGACTGCAGCAATATTCATTCTCCCAATATGCAATGTATTAACAATCAGATCCAACATTAGCCCACTGATTCTAATTTACATTTTAAACACCCACGTTTGCATGGAAATGCTGGTGTAGCACAACCCAATGAATTGTAGTAGCTTTGCTTCCACACTACTCCTTGTTGTAATTTATTCACTCATTTTCATGACAAAACCAGATCCACAAATCCTCAGTGAACAGGTAGAACAATATTGATGTAAGCTGTAGTTGTAGTCCTCAGGTCCTCTATCCCTTTTGTAGGCCTTTAAAAGGATTTGAGGCCCACATTTGAGAAAGTGACCAGATTGCCAGTGCATTAAGCCACAGTTCAGCTTGACTCATCATATATAGGAAATATGACAAAATCCCTGCTGGCTGTGTGGTTTTTGTTCTATGCCTGAATGCAAACTCCTTTGGATGGTGGCATTCTGAAAAAAAAAAGAATAGAAATATAGACAGGACACAAACTCTTTATTCCACACTCACATGCCCAGACAGATGCATGTACATGTAAGACGCCATGAGTCCAGCGGAATCTACTCTTTTGCAAGCAGGCTTGGGATTGCAGCCCAATTCTGTTACTGTATACTCATGTCCTCATTTTTAGCAGGAGTGTATGTATATTGAATGAAAACATGTACCTTTGGTAAACCAAGGCTGTTGTAGCCGTCTAACTTAATTGCATGTCAGAATCAAAGGCATGTAAAAGAACTCACTTTCAGACAGAATGAGTGTATCTGGAGAGGATGTGGAAGGGGAAGAGAGGGTCCTCTTGTATTCTAAAAGGATGCATTATTGCGTAAGTAATTGCTGTTTCAAAATGTGATGGGATATCTGTTTCTAAAGACGACTTGTCAGTTCTGTCAAGCCGCGTGTGTCCATGACTTGATTCGTTGCTGGGTGCTTCCTCAGAGAGAAAAGAGAGCCTTAAATATGATCTGTTTGTTTTCAGGGGGGGGGGGGTTGCCATATAGGAATATAATTGGAAAAGCCCACCAGATGGCAGTAGCATCCCACGCCAGTTGACAAACTCTTACGAGAATTTTCTCCTCCCTCCTTTCCCTGCACTGCTAGCCTGTTCTTCTTGTTGTTTTTAAACTAAATCAATTCAACAGCAGTCAGTTTTTAAAGTTTAGCTTGTCCATACCAGTAAATGCAATAACAGCATTCTAAAATAAATAGATGAAACAGCTTAACCAGGGTGGGGAAATATATATCGAGAGAGAGAGAGAGAGAGAGAGAGAGAGAGAGAGAGTGTTCTTAGAGGTGTTTAGATGAGACTGGATTTACAGGTACTAATCACAATATGAGCTCTTCTCTCTCTCTCTCTCTCTCTCTCTCTCTCTCTCTCTCACACACACACACACACACACACGGGGGGGGGGGGGAGAGAAGAGCTCATATTGTGATTAGTACCTGCAAATCCCGCCTCATCTAAACTCCTCTGAGAACAAAATAGGATTACAACGTTTTATGGGCTTATTAAGGAGAAGTCATCGCTTGTGTGAACATGGGTTTAGCAAATTCCTGGTGGCCCAGCACTTGTGTAATTACCCGGAATACTGGGAATCTTGCGCAGTTGTAGCTGTTGGCTCAGGAGAGCACACACGGATACTTAAGTAGCAAAGCGACATTTAGGTTGAGTCTGACTGTAAGCCCACTAGGCAGAGTTACGGCCACTTTTTGTATTCCGTTTTGTATGCAAAATGTGTAGCACATAGCCAGCGTTTGTTCAAGAAAACAACTACAACAGCATTAGCCCTCCCCTACAAGGTCCAGGCACATCACCTATTATTTTGACATAACGTTTTCATGAAAGCGTATGGGCTGTTAACAGAATAATAGGTCAGTCAATGCGTGCATAACTAACATGGCATACTTGCCCTTCCTCTAGAACCTCTAGGTCCATGGTAATTTCATGCTTTGATACGATTGAGAAGGGAGCCACAGTGGCAGAAGCAGGTATCTTTTCATCATCTCTGGGGAAATGGTGCTTGAAGAGAGTGCATAATTTTTGCAGTGGGAAACCAATGGCCCATTAAACCCATTATTCCATTTATAGGAATGGATGTACCGGTATAAGGCAATCTAACAGAGGATATAACAGTAGAGGGCCGCCGTTGAGTATTTGTTGATCCAGCAGTTTAACAGTTAAGGGTATGCTAAGATGGCCTTATTTCATTTTTTAATGGCCAAGTATTTATTTATTTAGTTATATTTCTTAAAACTGGGAATATGAAATGGAAACTAATATGGTATGCTTCCATGAAGACAAAAAATTGCTGAAGTTATACACAACTGTATCAGGAATTTGCAGTGGGATCCATGAGGTCACCTTGAAACAAAGGTCTAAACCTGGCTATTTCTCAAAGTATGGTCACCACATGGAAGCCGCCATGTTGCAGCTGTAATTTATAGAGCCACTGTCCATAAAGACTGCTCTGATTGCTTGCCCTATGCCATGTTTTTATTAGAGACTGGTTACGGGATTGGATGGTTTAGGTTAAATCAGGTTGATACGCACGTTGGGTGCTTCTTCTGCATTATAACTGTCATGTGCAGCAGGTGCTCAGTGGAAGTGTTTCCACTGGCTTGCAAATGGCCATGTAGCAAAAGAGTTGGCCTACATAATTTATTAAAGGTGGCACCAGGCATCTCTAGTTAAGATACGTTTGCATGTTGGTGCCCCTACATCAGTGTGTGGTTTTATGTCCTTCTGCAGTGTGAAAAATATCAGGAGTAATTTAATCCACACTGCTCCCACTGCTAGTTTGAAAAGCAGTGTGCACATGATGTTAGCCACAATCCACATCTATTGTGTTGTTTTCTATGAAATACTGTGTTTTTGACGTGTTTTTCCTCAAACCAGTTTGATCTGAATTGAGAAACAGACCGAGCTAGTTGTGTTTCAAGCTGGTAATGTGTACACAGCCTGAAAATTTGCTGGAAGCTTTTCTGACAGTCCTTGCTCCCTAGAGTTTTATCCCCCAATACAGTAGGGGATGCCAAAATACATACCTTCTCAGCGGAATCCTAATCCACTTAGCTGTTCAAACAACATCAACTTATCAAAGGGTTTTGGATCATTCAAAGGCTTTTCCATTGTTTAGCAAGACATTTATCCGAGCAGAGGATGTAGATTTGGGATCTCGGTGAGGTCCATGTTACACCTACTGTAATTACATACATTCACCATATGCATTCACTTACGGGTTGCGTGCAATGATTTATTTGAAACATCAGTGGGAAGATGGAATATAGAAAACAGAACTCATATTGCAAGCTCGGAATTTGTCCTCTTCACCTTTCATGAATAACTGCTTTGTTTCTTTAAGTGAAGGATCTTGTTTCACACATGTGTGCTATTTAATGAACCAGCAGGTCATTGAACTGCCTATAGTTGTTATACGCACCACAGTGCATATCAGTTATTTTAGGCACCAATTGCTACTACTTCTACATTGATGGTGATCAGGAAGGGGGGAGAGACTGTCTAAAATTTTGTTGACTTCACGGTAGAGCAGGGGTAGCTAATCGCCATCCTTACCTGAGCAAACAGACCCCCAACCAAGACCCCATCAGTTTTGGTGATGGTAAAAATAGAATGGAGTTTAAACCTATCTGCCCAGCTCTGCAAACTGATGGGGATGAAAATGGCTGCTAACCCATCTTGTCTAGGCTTGTTTTTCATGGGCAGGCCCAAGGTTGATGGTACTGCCTCAGGCTGCCCACAGCTATGTCCAGTTCAGCTGCACTCTCCTCACCCAGTTCCAGGTGCAGCAGGTTTGTTAAGTTCCCAGGGGGCCAAAAGCATGGGGGAAAGCCCCCCTCCACTCACAAATCTTTCTTCACCCTCTCTAATGGTTGAGCTTAATCAGACGATCATTGGGGGCTTGCAAAATGCTATGCCCTTACAGTTTGATTTCAAACTGCAACATAATGGATTGCTTGATGTCATTGTGATGTCAGGTGATTGTCAGATGGGCAGCCCTGCTCACCCATCATACTTGGCCCATAGGGAGAAGGAAGATGAGGATCAGGCCCACAGGACAGATTCAGTTCACCGCTCCTGACCTAACCTGATCTGGTGTCTACACTATGCTTCAGTTTTTGTTCAGTCTACGTGCATAATGCCTGAAAGGGGCTTATGTATCACATGCATCAAGACTTTCATGTATGTATCCACCTAGGTAAAGTACACCTTCAACTGAGTTTGTATGGCTCATTTCAAAATATTCTTTCAGTGTACACAGATTTTTACTGATTATTTCTGTGTTGCTTTGTACTTTTTAAAAAAGCAATCCTTGTACAATGTGCATGCAGGCTGATATATTTTGTCCTTTTTGTTGCTGTGGCCTATGGCTGAAGAAATGTATAAATACACCCAGATAAGGAGAGATTACAACACACTTAAACGATGTGTTTGCTTGCATTTAACCCTGGGAACGAGGAAGTGGGGTATATTAAATGTTATGCTGGCAGGATTTCCAATTTAGTGGAACCAGAAGGACTCCCCCCACCCCACCCCACCATGGTCTTTTTCTCTCTGCAGAAATTAATAATGGCATGCCAGTTCTGGAAAAGGTAATTGGCAAATAATCCTAACATCCCAGCCAATGTTTAGCTCTTATTAAAGGAGATGCTTGAGGCCATGTATGGGCTTTTGCTGAATGTTTGATGGTTTTCTGTAGTTTTCCAAACAGGCATTTGATAAATAGAATACTAATGTGATGTGATTAAAATCTTCCTTTGAAAAATGACCAGATTGCGGCTTTCGAACGTATGATAAAAGTTCCTGGCTGGGGCTTCTATATGCAAGGAAGAGTTGACCAGTTTTGCATGCCACCTCTACCAACAATATTCACTAACTGTTCTGGTGCTACTCAGCAGCAGAAGAGATGGCAACAGGCTCATTCCTCCAGTGTATCATTCCCAAGGGCTTGGGGATTTGGATGTTTTGTGTGGTGCAGCACAGCCAAGCCTTCTTGATAAGAAAACTTTCTGGGGGTATTGTTGGAAGAAGAAGAAGAGGAGTAGGAGTAGGAGGAGTTTAGACTTGATATTCTGCCTTTCACTCCCCTTAAGGAGTCTCAAAGCAGCTAACAATCTCCTTTCCCTTCCTCCCCCACAACAAACACTCTGTGAGGTGAGTGGGGCTGAGAGACTTCAGAGAAGTGTGACTAGCCCAAGGTCACCCAGCAGCTGCATGTGGAGGAGCGGAGAAGCAAACCCGGTTCACCAGATTACGACTCCACCACTCTTAACCACTACACCATGCTGGCTCTCCATGGGCTCTTACCATGAAGACAGATGCTGTCAGATAAATGAGGTGCTTTTTTATATAAGGTCTGAGATAGCCTGCAATTTCAGGCTTGCTTAGTGCAGCCCTAATTTTGGTAATAGAAGTAATAGAAGTAGGTTGTTTCTGTGGGTCCTCATCCAGACATGCATAGCAACACACACATGTGCACCCAAATGACATGTGTTTGGTGCACAATAGAAAACCCACCCACCCAAGAAGAATCCTGATGGATCAGACCAAAAGCCCATCTAGTCTCACACTGGCCAACCAGATGCCCATGAGAAGCAGCACCCTCCCCACTTATAATAAATTATTATTATTGGGAACCAGGCAGAGGGCCTTCTCGGTAGTGGCGCCCGCCCTGTGGAATGCCCTCCCATCAGAGGTCTTGGGAATAAACAACTACCTGAGATTCAGAAAACACTTGAAGGCAGCCCTGTTTAGGGAAGTTTTTAATCTGTGATATTTTAAATGTATTTTAATATTTGATGGTGGCTGGGGAGACCCAGCCAGATGGGCGGGGTACAAATAATAAAAAAGAATAATAATAACAATTATTATTATTATTATTATTATTATTATTATTATTATTATTATTATTATTCCCAGCACCAGAGGCATACTGGAGGTAGGACAGTAAGTATAGCCTTTATAACTTCTAGCCATTGATAGCCTTCTTATCCACAAGGTTGTCAAATTTGTTTTTAAAGCTTTCTAGGTTGGTGGCCATTAGCTTTTTAACAGGGAGAATCAGCAACAAGACAATAAGCCAGACTTTAGAGTAATGAAGCATACAGTTTATTACAGAAATAGATAGACTAATGGTTTTGGAAAGGTAGCACAATAGCAGGTCCTGGGAAGTCTCTCCAAAAAGCATGAATGAGAGATGGGCTACCTGGCTCTGAAGCAGTTATTGTCCCTAACCAGTGATTTATTGCATTGATTTAATCTGTGTCTCCTACTCTCGCAGCAGCAGCAACAGCAGACTGGGGAGAAGAGGACTGCCTTTCCTCTCAGATAATCAAGGTTCTGTGTAATCTCAGTAAAGGCTCTAATTTTCCTTTTTAAGGAAATGATGGTATGCCATACTGAGGTAAGAAAATGCTGATCATTTTTCCTACCTAGGCAGTCATCTTTCTACAAGGGCTGACATCCAACATTGCCTGAGATCTGTGAGTGCAGCTTTCTCCAGATTGAAGCACAGAGTGTTTGAAGACCAGGACATTCACAGGGAAATAAAATTGCTTGTTTACAAAGCTATTGTACTACCAACCTTACTGTATGCTTGTGAAACGTGGACCACTTATAAACGCCATATCCAACTCCTCGAAATATTCCATCTCTGGTGTCTAATGTCAGTGTACTGGAAGAAGCAAAGATCACCAGTGTTGAAGCAATGATTCTTCAACATCAGCTTTGTTTGTTCAGATGCCTGATTATCGTATTCCAAAGCAACTACTCCATTTCCAATTTAAGAATGGAAAGCTTAGTGCTAATGAACAACAAAAGAGGTTAAAAGATGCTCTCAAGGCAAATCTAAAAAAGTGTAGTCTAAACACAGACAACTGGGAAACACTGGCCTGTGAGTGCTCCAATTGGAGACTAGCCTCTACCAAAGGCGCCATGGACTTTGAAGAAGCATGAACTCAGGAAGAGAGGGAGAAATGAGAAAGGAAGGCATGTTTGGCAAATCCTTACTGTGACCAACTCCCACCCAGAAACTATGTCCACACTGTGGAAGGATGTGTGGATCCAGAATTGGCTTCCACAGAGTCACTTACGGACATAGTGTTAAGATCATATTCATGGAAGACAATCACCAAAGAAGAATAGATGTCATACTGTGGTAAGAAAAACCACCTGGTCACTCTTAACAGGCTCAGTTCAGCTGAGCCAGATAAGTGAACAATGAGATTTCTGTATCACACAGTATCTGCCTTCTATTAAGCTGCAAATTCTTGACACAATCACATCAATATTAATCTTCTTGAGTGCAACACAGAAGTCTCTGCAATTATGAAAAGAGCCTACTGCTAATGACTTTTGTACTACATTATGAAAAAGATCAATATTAACAATTTAAATGAAAAACGCTAAGTGGAAAGCGAAGTTGCTAATGCAATGGCTGGGGTGAGGGAAAACTCTTTCCAAATGTGACATCGTTCGCCTTTTATCCTTACTTTCAAAGTAAGCAGAGGAGTGGCTCTGCAAGAGAGAAGGCTACCCCCAGAGTCTCATATGCCACTTGTTATTTTAGAAGCTGGTTTTGGACTTCAGTGGAGTTCAGCTGAGTTAATTGCTTAAATCTGCCAGCTAGTTACCTCATGTAAACCTGGATATCATTTTACAGAGTAATTTCTATTGAGATGCTGAAAGGTTTAGGATTCAACTAAGGAGAACAAAAATAGGAGACGAGGGTATAAAAGCAACAATTCTAAAATAAGATGCCATATAGCATTCATTATTGTAGGTTATAAAGGTTGGGGTATTTTATTTTTTATTTTTAAAAAAGCAGCGGTAAAGGGGAAAATGATTAATCATGTTTAGAGTCCTTCAAGTTTATTTTTCTCCTATCCTTAAGTGATTTTTTATAGGCTGTAAAATAAGAGAGGGAAAGTGGTGCCAAATGGTGTGATTATAAGAAATTAAAAGGGGTGCAAAGCAAAACCTGTAATTCATTTTTAAATCTTTTGACACCAAAGTATTAAAGTATTCTATCTTATTTTGTTCAAGGTTGCAAAGACAGTCTGTCATATTTTAAAACCTCACTTGATGTGTTACTCATAGCTGTCAACTTTTCCCTTTTTTTAAGGGAAATTCCCTTATTCTGAATAGGATTCCTCACAAGAAAGGGGGAAAGTTGACAGCTATGGTGTTACTTTTATATATTCAACATACCGGTAATTAAGTGGTAAAGCTTCTTCTAGCCTGGTGCTTTTTAACTATGGGTCCCCGTGTGTTGTTGGACTACAATTCCCAGAATCCCTGGCCTTTGGCTAAACTGGCCTGGGATGATGAGAGTTGCAGTCCAACAACATCTCGTGACCCCAGGTTGAAGAATACTGTGGTAGACTATACAATATATACTGCTATAGGCAGCAGGTGGGGATTACATGCTTGCTAGGTGGGGGGAACTGTGCACAGAAAAATCACCCACCAGGAAGAAGGTGAGACCAAGACCTTCTTTCTGACACCTTTTTATCTATTGGGAGGGATTTGGAGAACTTCTCTCTCCCACTGTAGAGATGTGGTATGCATGCAAACACGCAGTCTGAAATGGGCACAGTCCAGCAGAGGCTTTCCTACCAAATCCTGCTGCATGCATAAATACAACTCATCAAGTGGAAATTAAAATCCTGCAGAATGTATCAACTGGCTTTTCCTTGGTTTAGTCATTCATTTGCAATGCTAGTCTTGGCAGATCGAGTATGCTTCAGAATGATTCCAAAAACGTCTACCGGGGCAGGAATGGCTGCATTTAAAATGAAACAAAATGAGCCCAATGGGAAACTAATTTTAATCCGTATTTCATTTGTGTGGATAACAGTGTTTATGTAGATTGGCTCTTTTAAAGGCCATAATGTTAATGTAAGCAAAAGATTCCCACTGTCCTACATTGCAGTTTCTCCCTCTGCTGAATTTGTGTTGGAGGCTTAATAGATGCCTTAATTTAATGGCAATAGTGCGCTAATTGAAAAGGGTACCTTGAAGTGCTGATGCGGCAGATGTACCCCTGCGAACAACAATTACGCAGAAACTCAAGACAGACAAATCATGCACACTACAAAGCAGAGAGGGAGGGAGGGGAAAACAATTCAAATGGCAAAAATGCACTTCCCTGAAGTGCCACTTTCAATCAAACACTGACTCTTATAGAACATGAATTTTCTTCGGGGCTTCTTGCAGTTTACAGTATTTGCTGATTGTCCTACAAATGGTTTCCATTTCCCTCATCTATTTGCATGCTATTTAAATGGATTGCTCCCATTAGCAGTAATAGGAATTACTTGGATTAATCTGTTAAAGCACAGAAGAAACAGAGAGCCCTCACTAAATTTGGTTGGAGAGCTGCAAGCAATACCAGTGCTGACCTCAAAGGCCAAACCTGCATTGCAAGAAAAACACCAAAGCATTTTCATTTTCTTTCAAAAAAGGTGGAGTCAGTTTCATGGCTAGCTAAGGCTTGATACCATTTCCAGTAGTCACAGGTGCTGATGAGAGTATTTGGGGTCATGGTTGCATCCTGGTAGCCTCTTTCAAGTTAGGAAGGATTGTTAATTGATGATCAAGCAATGCCATTGATGGCCAATGTATTATTATTACTAGTGTTTTCCAATGAGCATCCCAGGGATGTAGTCAATTGATTAATCTCCCATAAACCTGTACATGACCTCCGGAATTGGCTTGGAGTCCTGCCCCCATAGTTTCCAGAGCAGATTTAGGGATGATGGGGGACAGAGGTAGAAGAGAAAAAAGGAGTTCCGTTGCACAAATGTAAGTTGTTCCACAAGTGCAATGACTTTGTTGGATTCAGCCCATTGCCTTCACTTGTTAGCAGAAGAGAAAAATTCTCACCTGTCCTGAGAAGGGCGTTCTAAAATCTAAGTGCAGTCACTGAGAAGGCCCTTTTTTGTGAACATGCCAAATGTGTTGGCATTGGTGGGACATAAAGAAGACTCTCTCCTGGGCACCTTAAAACCTGGGCAGGTCTGTATTGGCGAAGGCTGCCCCACAGATTACTCTCCCTTGCTGGACATCTTCAAGTAGAAGGTGTGCAACCATCTATTGATGATGTTTCAGGTCAGAAATTTCCTGCACCAAGCAGATGATTGGCCTATAAGGCACCCTCAAACTCCATAAGTTTATGATCAGTTAAACCCAGCATCTTAAAACCTGGCCAGGCTTGTATTGGAGAAGGCTACTGCCTCACAGATAACCTGGCTCTAAACATCTGAGGGCTTTAAAGGTCAAGCTATCTTCTACTCTTTGACATCCCTTCTGATTTCCTGCTCCCTTGTCCCTTTGTACAGGCCACTTATCTAGCTCTCGAATATCTCTCAGAGAATCACTAGATTGCCTCTGACAAGGTTGAATATCGCACATCAACAGTAATAAATCCAAAGTTTAAGGAGTCACGCACCTTTATGGTCCATAAGGTAACAGGCTTCCCTTAAATTTATGTATTGGTTCTGCTGTTCATTATGCTATTTGATAGAGAATCACTATTTCATTTCTCTCATGCCCATAACATATAATGTGTACTTACACTACAGTGCTGATGTCTTTTCCTTGTGTTTTAGATTATTCTCCTTGAGGAGCCTTGAGAGAGGAATGAAGCAGAAGGACAGGGGTGGATAGATAAATTCCAAAAGTACGACAAATATTTTTTAAACAAATAAAGAGCACCATGAATTATGAAAGCAGGTAGCAGCCATCAGAATCAACATTTGGCCTTGGTATTTTTTTCTGTTGGGAGACTGCGCAAACATACATACAAAGGAGTAACAGTCACTAATGTTCAGAAATATATATTGAAGTACTGATTTGTTGCTAGTTGTAAGCTAGCTTCCTTCTGCTGCCCCGATCTCTGGGAATGTGCATAACGCCTGCGCTATTGTATTGAAATGACATCTATAAATCCTTTTTTTAAAAACAAAACAAAACACAGATCCAAATCTGCTAGGACTCACAAAATCACTGCACTGGTATATATCTCTTCCCTTAGGTTACATGACATGGTTTATATGCTCTGGTGGACAAACCAACATTCAAATGTTATTCACCATTTACATTTTATATAGAAAATGCTTTTTTTCTTTTTAACAGAAAAAAATGTTTAGTAGAAGCACATTTTCTGTCTGCTAGCTCTTAGCTTTCTGCTAGGCTGGTTTAATAGATTTATTTATTTACACAGTGGGATGAGCCTGGAAACATATTTTAAATCTAAAATCTTACATTCTGCTGAATGTAGCAAATGTCGTGGAAAGGCACCAAACATGCAGAATCCAGACCTATGTACCTGCTAAATGTACTTGACAGGCAAACACAGCTATGGGTTTATGATAAAAAAGCACAGGGCATCTAAAAAGGATAGTCTGGCATACGGGACAATAAGTGTTGCAACATCCATCTGAAATAACTGGGGACAGCCACATTATTTTACTTAAATGAAATTAAAAATTACCGAAAATTATGTTCCTTGCCCTCTTGTTTTCCTCAGAATTGTATTTATTACAACACACACATTTTTTTTAATTGTTTAGTGTAAAACAAGATGGCCACAATCTTGCCCTCTACTGTGAACAGTTAAATGCCATTGAAATCCACATAGGTTTAATGCATAAAACTGTACATGATTGTGGCCAATGTGCTTGTTCAGTTGTTCAGTCGTGTCTGATTCTTCGTGACCCCATGGACCAGAGCACGCCAGGCACGCCTATCTTTCACTGCCTCCCGCAGTTTGGCCAAACTCATGCCAGGCGCTTCGAGAACACTGTCCAACCATCTCATCCTCTGTCGTCCCCTTCTCCTTGTGCCCTCCATCTTTCCCAACATCAGGGTCTTTTCTAGGGAGTCTTCTCTTCTCATGAGGTGACCAAAGTACTGGAGCCTCAACTTCAGGATCTGTCCTTCCAGTGAGCACTCAGGGCTGATTTCTTTAAGGATGGATAAGTTTGATCTTTTTGCAGTCCATGGGACTCTCAAGAGTCTCCTCCAGCACCATAATTCAAAAGCATCAGTTCTTCAGCGATCAGTCTTCTTTATGAGAGTGCTATAATAAGCAAATATACATCTTATTTTTCTTGGTTTCTACCCCCGGACCCCAAATACTTTAGGATATAAGATCCATAAAGGTTTGTGGCTGTCTACTTTTGTATGTGACAGACTGAATATGTTTTGGTAGTTGATTAACATGGATCATAATCCACCACAAAATTCTCCTCTTCAGTTTCCATTGATGGCTGGCTGACATTCAGTTTAGTGGAAGTTGTGTTGGTGAATGTCTTGGAAGATTGTATATCATGCATTAGGTCTGTTGGTTTTCCATTTTGCCATCCTTTATCACATCTCAGTTCTTTTTTCATTTGCAATATTTATATCCCATATTTCTACCTGACAGCAGGACTCCAATACAGGCCTTGTTGATAATAAGTGAAAACTGATACATAACAACACAATTATAAAATTCTTTCAGAAGGTAGTGCTGATTTATGAAGGTTCTTGCAGGGTATGTGTGGGATGATGGGAGCTATCCTCTCTCTAGGCCTTAGAGATTGCTGCTGGTGGCATGACTGTTTTCATCTACTGCTCTTCAGAGGTTCCATGGAGACCATGACAGAGAATAGTCTTCCTGCCACTTGTGCTACCTAGCAACCTAGGACCAGGTAGTACTAGAGGGTGTCACCCTGGAAGGACCAGGCATCTCCCTACACAGCTGGATAATCTGCAGCTTTCAGCTCTTCCCAATGACAAGTGTGTATGTGCTTTGAGAAATGTTCTTTGGTAGGGATGGGGAACTATAGACCTGAGGCCAAATGTGGTCCTCTAAACCTCTCTTGGGATTCTTCCGAGGCCATGCCCTTCCCAAGTCACACCTCTCACCAACCCTGCTTTGCACTGACTGAAATGTGTCCTTGAACTTGGCCAACACTTCTTGCTTGCCTCAAAAGAGGAAAAGAGAGGCTTGTGTGAATATGTAGAAGCTAGTCTACAAAGATAAAAATCACATTCATTGCTATGTCCCCCTTTCCCTTTGTCCCTGTTCACTGCTGGTATGTGACCCCCAAAAGGCTTTCTGGAAGGGAATGTGGCCCTCAGACTGCAAAATACCCTTTCCAGCTTTGGATAAAAAATGGTGGGGACTCTCCTCTCCTAGGCCTTAGATGTTGTTGTTGATGATGTTGACTATTGCCTGAGGCAGCCTTCTCCACTTGCCTCATGGTAGGGTTGTCTCAGCTAGACTACAGTTTGTTCACTTGAAAACAAGTGGCATGGAAATACCAGGGGTAGCTCAGCTTGTTAGCATGGTGCTGATAAGGCCAAGGTTGCAGGTTTGATCCCTGTATGGGACAGCTGCATATTCCTGCATTGCAGGGGGTTGGGCTAGATGATCCTCAGGCCCCCTTCCAACTCTACAATTCGATGACTACTATGGGACCAGTTCATGACAGAATGCACCATGGTAAAGAGTAGAATTGATGATGAGTGACTTAGGTGTATAATCCTGTTGTAGTGATTTTATGTTGTGAGTTGGTTTAATAACTAACCAATTGTGATCTTATATTGATCTGTCATGAACAAACTGTGATTCAAGTCCCTCTGCCCCAAGAGGTCTATGAGTAGCCTGCTTCATTGTTGTCTGGATTTGTTTTCTGCTCATTGAAGGCTAGAGTTTGCCATTAGTAGCAAAAGCATCCTTCTGCAAATTTTATTTGTAGGTATATGTGACTAGCATATTGTTTATGTTTGAATGCATATTTAATACTGCTGAATCTTTTCTTCTAACAATTATTTATTAGCCTTGCTTTCTGGTCTGGAGTTTGTGTGCTTTTCTGTGTGCGAGATAGTACTTAATCAGAATTCTTAGCTCTTGTAAAGTTCTATATTGTTTAGAGCTTGATTTAAATCTTACGGATAAATTCTGCTCTCCAGAGCCCCGAAGGCAGGATATTATGCATCTATAGATAAGTCTGTCTGAGTTCCAATCTTTCTTTAAGATGTAGGGGAAATTATTGCCTGATATACAAGAAGTGTAGAAATGAAGAATGCTTTGTGGCCAGGGATGCTTCTGTCCCACATATAACTTGGCTGTGCCATGCCATTTTGCATCTATAGTGACTTTAATTTATATGTTCAAAAATGGCTTATATCAAGATTTTTTGGTGTGTCATTGGGAAATGGGATCATAGGGCACTCTCCATTTTCGGTTTGAAACTGACATCCTCAGCTCAGTAAACTCCCCCCTCCCAGATGCTTGAATTATAGGTATGTGAGAGCAGTGAGGGAAAAGAGAATATAGGTAACTCTGATGAAAACAACTGTACATTAGATTAATAAAAATAATGATATTTTGCATGCAGTGTAGTTAAGTTTCAGCGCTCATCCAGGAGTCTTATCTGGTTTTGAGCTTCCTGAATGTGAAAGGTGATAAATATTGCAGACAAAATCTTGAATATTGGATGATTTGAGAATGTAAAGCACTGCTATAGAAACTCAATAAAGCATTTTTGGAAAAGTGTTTAGTATGTGCTTTCAGTGCCTGTGTGTAATATAAAGAGAGGGAACTCAGTGAATGATGAGTGTAATATAAATGAGAGGACACCAGAAGAGGTTAGACAGTAAGGAATATTGTTTTATAGATCAAGGCATTATCTTTTAAAAATCTTGACCTATGGTGGTTCACTTAAGGATGCAATGCAGATGTTTAACTAAAGGAGCAATTCAACTTCATTGACTGCTCAGTTTAAAATGATGCTATTAAGTGTTAGTTCACAAAGGCAAGAGCTACTTATTTTCCCCATGACCAAGTGGGGAGAGATTTGTGTGCACCAATAAAACAATGGGGACAATGGCAGTGATTCCCCCAATTGTGGAGAGGAAAAAATGCTAAAATGATCACCATTAGCCAATTTATTTATTTGATTTCTTACCCTACCTTCACCATAAAGTTCCCGGGCACTTTGCAACACTATAATAATACATTATTAAATTCAATTAAAACAGTTGACGTCAGATAAATAAATTTGGTCCTAAAAAGGTGACTCTTCAGCATGCAATGGATACAGTACTAAACAACAAATGTACCAGATTCTGTAGCTTACAAGCTGTCACAGAGAATGCCTTCCCCCCAATCTTACAAGGCTGTTAGGACCATCAAGAGTGCTCCCTCTGCTGATCTTAGAAATGTACATTAAAATGCTGGCAAATTTTAAAGAGGACATTTCAAAAATAATTCTCAAGTTGATGTGAAAATTTGGAGAACTGAATTTAAGGCTGGGAAAAACAAGAGACTGAAATGGAAATGGACAAATCTGTCCTTCACATGCCTTTTCTACTTGTGGAGACCCAATTAGAACCCTAATCTTCTAGGGTTCAGAATCATGCATGTAGCTTCTATGAGAAGAAAAGCTTCCTGCTGCAAAGGTCACGGCTAAAATTTGTGAGCAACCAGCACAAGCAGTGTGATGGCAGGGTCAGAGCTAAATGCACCCCACACAACCCCTTTGCACCTGCTTTCCCTCTTAATGCGAGGAATGACAGAAGAGGACTAAAGAATACTGAATTTTCTTAGCCTTTCTTTAGATGCCAGTCATTTGAGCAGTTCCTTGAGTTGTCTTAAGACTGCTTGTGTACCTTTCCCCCCATTCTTTGATAGAAATGATCTGTCAAAAAGTGTTGGCTTTCTAACATGGTACTGTTATCAAAAGCAGGAGCTCCGTGACCCATGATTAGGCCAATGGATATGATCACATTTCCTTCTCAATGTTTTCTGGAATACGGTAATTCAGAATACTCTAGACCAGCAGTTCTTCTTGGATCACTTGAAAATACTTGGAGGTGCCAGCAGACCACTTAATAAACTTTTTTTTGTTGCTACTCTACAAATAAAAATATATAATTCATATAATAATAAGTTTGCCTTTGTAATGCACTTGCTTTTGTGAAAAAAGTTATGTAAAGTCAGGCAGAATGCTTATCAGCTTTAGCAGAGCCGTACCTAGCTGATCTTGCGCCCCTGGCAGAACTGTCCAGATTGCGCCCCTTGGCCATGGACAAATTGGCTCTTCTTTCTGCCTCTCCTCCAACCCACACCCCCTGCATCCATTCAATTCCTCACACACTTCACCTTGTAATGAATTCTTCTTTTTTTTGTAATGAATTCTGATTGAAGGAGACCAAAACAGAGAGAGGACACCAAGATGGAGAAAGCTGACATAGATGACGGAATATAGGCGTCTCCCCACTTATGCGTGGGGAGCACCTCACTTTAATAGGGAGGAGGACATGGGAGCCAACTCCTTGGGGCCAAGGCACCTTTGCCCCCCCCTAAAATATTTGAGGAGGTCACCCCCCCAGTTAATGGGCATTGCCATTCAAATAGTGTGCGCGCACTCTGTCTCGATTATACAGGACAGTGCTTACTTGGCCCCCCACCTATATTTTATTCAAGTTGGCACCCTTGAAGAAGGGTGTGCGAGAGGAGAGAGAGAGAAGTGACTCTGGAGTAGGCAGGCTTTGAGGTTGCCTCCCCCCCCCCCAGGTACCCAGAGATGCAGGGGAATGGGCAGTGAGGTGGGCTGGGCAGCAGCAGGGGCCGAGGCTGGTGGTGGTCTGGGAGATCCAGAGCCGGCGCCTCACAGTCAAATGGGATGGGGTGCTGGGGCAAGCGCAGGCTCCCCTGTCAGGCTGCTGCACCTGGCTGCCAGGAGGGCCAAGGGGCGAGGGGGCAGGTGGAAGCAGCTGCTGCCCAGCACACCCTCTTCCCTGCCCAGCCTGGGCTGCGGGCAGGGAGTGCTGGCTGGACAGGGCATGCGGCGGAGGGTCTCGGCAGCTGATTTTGCGCCCCCATCTGCACACCTGGTGGGGGCCCACCTCACCACCCCCTAGCTATGGCTCTGGCCATATGGCTGATGTTTTAAACTGTTCAGCCAGCTTTCTGCAGACCGCTAGTGCTCCACAAATCAGAGTCTGAGAACCTCAGGAAGGCTACCATCTAACCTCTACCAAAAAGGAAGAACTAGTGTCCGAATCATCCAGATCCAGCAGTGAAGAGCTAAACAACAAATGCTCAATTCAGCTGAAAATAATGGCTGCAGATGAGACAGGAGTGAAATGCAATTATTGAAGACTGAACTTCAAAATAAGATTGCTTCTCTGGGAGAAGGATTAATCAAAGTAACTGCATAATAGTGTTGTGCGATAATGATTGAAGCTGTTTTTTGGGGGGTGGGTGGGTGTTGGTTGTTTTTTTTTTTTTTTTTGCTCCAAGCATGCTTAATTACATGAGACATGAGCTAAAAGCCTTTCATCACACTGAAGACGAGGTGCCAAATCTACATTTAAGAGTTGACCCACAGATGAAAAACTCTCTTTCATTAATGTGAGGACTGATAGCGGCGAGGCCTTTTTTGAGTGCTGTTTTTTTCTTTTAAATGCTGCATCACTGGATTGGTGCTGACATCTCTGCTGTTCATCCAATCCATTTACGTTCAAGTTTGGCACACACACTGAAGTTCGATTCTTAGGCTGTATCCTTCCCGTTCCATGGTGGCAGCAAGCCACTGATGGTGAGGGGTTTTGGAAAACAAACCCCGTGATTCAAAGTTGGGTGAGTTTAGCCTGGAGATGAGAAGATAAATTGCAGATCTTGTATTGTAGAGGGGGTTGGGCTACATGAACTTCAAGGTATATTCCACTTCTAAAATTCAATGGCTATATGTGCTGAATTTTGGTAGGCCGCGCCATCTGCAAAGGTGGCCACGCAGTCTTTCCAAGCCTACACATGTCCCTGACAGGGCTCCAGTAATTCTATTCCTTCCCCGGTGGCAGCAAGAAGCAGAGAAAACAAGACAGTCCTTTTTAATGAGTTTATTCATTCATAACAGCAAGAGACAAAAGAAAGCTGTCTGCCCTAATCATGGCGTTGCTCCAGCTGAGCTCCTCCTTCCTAGCAACAGCATTTCCCCTTATGGTGGCCGCTCGTGGCCAATTGTCTCTGAGTCCTTTGTTCCTGCACTCTCAATGAACGCCAAATTCTGGGAGAAGCAGAGGGGTCAGAAATACTCTCCAGTGACAATGTGTCAGTTGGCTGCTCTGCCTCTGCCTCCCCTGCCTCTGCCTCCCCTCCCCCTTCTCCTAACTCTTCCCAACTCTTTTGTTCGTCTGTCTCTGAGCTGTGACCCTCCTCAAATCCCTGCTGTAATCAATGCTGCATTCCGTCATGAGAATGTGGGTGGGGTGGGTGATCTCCACCATTTCTCCTCCATCTCGTCCCCTAGAGTCTAATCCCTGACACCCCCCGATTACTCACATCCTTGATGGCATAGTGAGGTGCTGCCACTTACCTGTCCACAGGTTGGCTGCATTGATGCTGGTTACCGGGAAGAAGAGGGGTGGTCGTGAGGAAGTGAATAGGTCAGCAAAGAGCGAAAGCACAGGCAGAGCCAATTCGGCAATCCTGCTAGTACATTTACACCACGCTGACCTCCCTGCTGCCTCACCTCTTTGCCTCCTAGCAAGCAGTAGTGGAAGTCAGGTGAGCAGCATCGCCTCCACTGCTGATCATGCTATGCTCAGCACACATGCCACCATGGAAGCATTTTGAGATCATGAGCCTGGAGTCCTGGCAGACTGCACTGAAGTTGCATTGTACTTTTAGCACTGTCCCCAGGGAGAATGAGCAAGAATGACTGAATCCCAATAAACGTTCAAAAGCAATTATTTTCTTATTACAAACACAAAAATGGCACCAGAGAACAAAATAGTCTTGCTGCTTGAATTACAAAAAGAGATTATTTCACAGAGAAAAATTAGTTTGAGTACAACTCATATAAAGGCTGTATAAATACCATCATGCCAGCTTACACTATGATTGTTGCTATAATGGAGACAGAGGGATACAGTTGCAATATAACAGGGCAATACAGTTGCAATATAACAGGGCAAGCAGCCTTCCACCACCCCCCCCGCCACCTGAGGTCCACATGTGGAAGTGGGTAGGTAGGAAGTGGACTGCATGCTGGGAAGCTATGGCCAGAGCCAGTGGTGAGCACTTTCCCCTTTGGTGGCACTGCAGAACTAGAACGCAGCCTTTACGCAAAGAATGCTCAGCAAGTGAACTTACCATTACAATTCTGTTGTGTTATCCATCTCAGTTTCTGGGACACAAAAATGGCCCATATAGGATACTACATTGGTACCTCTGGCTGCTGTCTCTTTCAAATCTTTTCTGCCCTGGATGCGTCATAGAGATGCCACTGTGTGGCAGTGTTGCACCCACTTTTGGTGAGAAATAACGTAAGGATTTCATGAAATATTAGGGGGAATCTTAAGAATGCCTTTATGAGATTCTGACCATAGGTTCCGTCCTTCCTGTGCTTGCAATTGATGTGGAAATCGAAGTAGTTTTTCTAAACTTTGAGACAGTTTTTCCACCTCATCAAGAAGCAGTAAAGGGGACAAACAAAGCGTTTTATGGCACTTTGCCAGCATGCATGCCTGGAGGTAACTGTTCCATTGGAAGAACATTACCCATCTGCTGGCAGTTTCAAGAACAAACATAAGTAATGGTGGGAACAATTAGTGGGCTTGAGCAGTACTGTGATATACCTGCTGAAAGCTTACACAGGAGACCAGACTCTGGAATAATGGCCAACGGGCACAAAAAGAAGTTGCTGTTCTGGAAGCAACTAGTGGTGTGGAATGAAATAATACTTAGAATTTAATAATCCTTTGAAGATTTTGCCAGCTGCTGCTTGGAAAAAAGAAGGTATATCTCCAAGTAGTAGGGATCACATCTGCATGGAATACCATGCAGGAGACAACTAAGCACTTTCTGCCATCCTCCTCAGAACAGATGTTGAGTACCGTGTGCCGGCAGACAACTAAACTCATACTTCAGCCTCACTTTGGACAGAAGCAACATCCAGACTGAATTCATCCCACCACAGAGCCTAGGGCTTGCTGATCAGAAGGTCTGGGGTTCCAATCCCCACGACGGGGTGAGCTCCCGTTGCTCGGTCCCAGCTCCTGCCAACCTAGCAGTTCAAAAGCATGTCAAAGTGCAAGTAGATAAATAGGTACCGCTCTGGCGGGAAGGTAAACGGCATTTCCGTGCGCTGTTCTGGTTCGCCAGAAACGGCTTTGTCATGCTGGTCACATGACCCGGAAGCTGTACGCCGGCTCCCTCGGCCAGTAACGTGAGATAAGTGCTGCAACCCTGGAGTCGAACACGAGGGGGCCGGCGTACAGCTTCCGGGTCATGTGGCCAGCATGACAAAGCCGCTTCTGGCGAACCAGAGCAGCGCACGGAAATGCCGTTTACCTTCCCGCCGGAGTGGTACCTATTTATCTACTTGCACTTTGACGTGCTTTCGAACTGCTAGGTGCGCAGGAGCTGGGACGAAACAACGGGAGTTCACCCCGTCGCAGGGATTTGAACCCCCAACCTTCTGATCAGCAAGCCCTAGACTCTGTGGTTTAACTCACAGTGCCACCCCTATGTAGTAAGACTTAAAAAAGAGAAAAGGATGCAATCCTAAGCACACTATAAAGCTGGGAGTAAATCACATGCAACTGTGGACCAAACATCCAATGTATCAGATACAATGGAAGCACTCTGAGGCTGTCTGTGATATATTGTAGGATCCAAGCTAAAAGAATAGCAACCATACTTTTATGTTCTACCTGTGGCCAAGTTCAGATCTGTAGAATGGATCATGGTGAAGCTGCAAGAACATGTTCCTATCCTGTATATCCACCTATTTTATTAGAAATAGTAAGTTTCTACAGAAGCGTTGGCTGCAGCTCAGTGCTAGAATACATATTTCAGTTTCTGAATTTTCTCCAAGTGGGGCTGTGAAAGATCCCCATCTGAAACCCTCAGCAGTTGCTACTAATCAGTGTGGAACAGACATACTCTGACCTGATATGAGGCAGCTTCTCATGCTGAAGCTTTCCATTATTAGAAGAGGAGGATTTGGATGTACAGAAGCTCTAAGGTAGATCAATGGTAGCAAAGTGCATCAATTCTATGCATCGTTCATTTCTCCCCCCCTTCCCCCAAAATAAATAAATTCCAGAATTCCAGAATCTTATTGGCCTAAACAATCAGAGATATGCCAAAATTTTGTTGTGCTGCTTTTTGGTGTTTATGATATCTTGCTGCAAGGCTGTGAAAACACTTGAAACACATCTAAATGAAAGCATTTAAGGAGTGCAATCATGTTGACAGCTTCCATCCTTTTATTAGATAATCTTATTTGTTGCACTAGCACATGCTTAACATGTGCATCATCCTAAAATGAATTGTACAAATCCATATGGAAAGGAAACCTGCTCAAAATTGATAGGAGAAGAAAGAAACTGCACCCCAAGGACATTTTTTTTAAATATAAAAAATCTAAGCCACCAACTGCTTAGTCCTCAATTTGCAATTGTAAAGATGGGGGCTGTTTTAGTCAGCTTATTTAGTCTTTTGCAAGAGATGTGTGAACCAGACTATAAGGAGATGAAAGCTCTGTTGTTAAATCCATACTCAGATGAGCTCACTGAACATTAAGGATACCCTGAAGCAGAATGGGAACTTACTTCAGAGGTGTCATTGCTTTTGTAGTTTCAGAACATGTTGCCAGAGGGAAGTATCTTAAGTCTCTCTCTCTGTCGCTCTCTCTCTCTCTCTTAAAGCAATGAGCCATAAAAAACCTTGCAGTTCCTAAAGTTTGTCTTTCTATTGTTAATTAACAGTTTTTTTTAGAAGTGTAAGGCGGGGGTAATTATGGATGGAAAGTCATATAAACAAGCAATCAAGAAAAGCATGAGAGATGGACATACTCGAGACCTACATTGACTCTCCTACATTGACTCTCAGTACATTTCTGAGCACAATTCAAAGTGTTGGTGCTGACCTTTAAAGCCCTAAATGGCCTTGGCCCAGGAAACCTGAAGGAGTGTCTCCACCCCCATCGTTCTGCCCAGATACTGATATCCAGCACCGAGGGTCTTCTGGCGGTTCCCTCTCTGCAAGAAATGAGGTTACAGGGAACCAGGCAGAGAGCCTTCTCCGTAGTGGCGCCTGTCCTGTGGAACACCCTCCCATCAGAAAGAAATAAACAACTATCTGACTTTTAGAAGACATCTGAAGGCAGTCCTGTTTAGGAAAGTTTTTAATGACTGATGTTTTAATGTATTTTTAATCTTTTGTTGGAAGCTGCCCAGAGTGGCTGGGGAAACCCAGCCAGATGGGTGGTGTGTGTGTGTGTGTGTGTGTGTGTGTGTGTGTGTGTGTGTTAAAGCCAAATTACCAGCAAAAGGGCTTCAAGTGGTACCTCTAATCCAGGGATGGACAGAAGGTAGATCTACTACTGGTAGGTAGATCTTGGGGTGCTTTGAAGTAGATCAAGAAGGATTTCTGGCTACCATTTTAAAAAACAAAAATAAAGTGCTGAAATTAAGAGTTAGGAGAACAGTAACCTGGGGTGGTTTTTGTGTGTGGGAGGCCTGTGCTTGCAGTTCATTTCTGGTGCTTAGAGTAAATCATTGGGCTCTGAATTTCCCAGACATGGAAACCATTCACCCACAGTGTCATCATCTTGCCAGAATTCAAGGTCATCATTGAACATGTTCAGTTTCCCAACCAGAAAATACACTGGTGTCTCCCTGTTCTGCAAAATACAAGTATAGCAAGTAACAAGCTGACGTGTCAGGGCTACAGAAAAGGCAGCTGACCTAACCACCTTTCTAAACATGAAAACAATACAGTTGGTCAGAAGTGGCTCACTGGGTGGGGCAGAGCTATTATGTTAATTCTCTGGCAGTTGGGTTGCTGTTGATTATCGGGAGGGCAGGGCAGTGAGAAGGTTGGTGCAGTGCAGACACATCAGTGGAGCCCATCTGGTGCTCCTGTCAATGCATTTGCACTGCACCAACTTCCCCACTGCCTCTACCTTCGTCCCAGTAAGCAACAGTGATCCGACTGCCAGGAAGCTAGTGGGGTGGCTTTGCCCCAGCAAGCCACTTCTGAATGTTGTTAAGCAAGGCTTTTTCTTAAAGCGGCAGGGTGGGTGGGTATGGAGACATGTAGGCCTGCAAATATTGCAGGACTACAACGGTGAGGGCAGTAGGAGTCCCAGCAACCTTTGGAGGGTCAGAGATTCCTCACCCCTGTCTTAAAGGACACAAAAATAAAATATATATTAGATCATTTTCATTTGTTCTCAAATGTCACCTTCCTGTTTTTTGAAAATGGTGAATTGGTGTGTGAACAAGCAGCAGCAATAACAACCACACACAGACACAAACACACCCCTGAAAAACTACCCTGGGAGAATGCACAGATCTGACTATGAATCTGAGGTAGCCTGACTTGCTGATTGTGAAGGCCACAGCAGTGGTTCCAGAGGGCTGCCTTCTAAAACAGTTTTAAAATGGAGAAGAAAATCAAGAGTTTTCTGTAAAAGTCATTTGCCAGATGGTGTAAAAATGAATATAGAGCCAGGGGCACTTCTTTTTAGTTTTCAGAGTATGTTGTTAGAACTTTGCAGTTGTTCTAAATGTTAGTTGCCATGGTGCTAGGATGAACTTTAGTTCATTATAAAAGTAGGCTGAGAGAGAAAAACGGCAACAGCAACAAAAAATTGTGGAGTCCATAAAATGTTACTTTTACCTTCAGCCCCTTTGCCCTTTTTGTGCTTTGCACATTATCTGAAATTGGGGAAAGAGAGCTGCACTTCCAGCTTTTAATTCTGAAAGGTAGAGGAGCTGAAGTCTCACAGTTATTTTTGAAACAGCACAGCTGCTCCAATGTTTGCATAGGAATCCGTGTGGGAGATGTGCAAGCTATTTCGGCCTGCAGAGTCTGCTCTGTCTCTTCCATGCATTTCCTTTTTCAAATGTGCAGATACAAACAGGGATCACTCATGTCTGCAGCCTCCTAGGGTCTTAGTAAATGTGAGTCGCCGCTCAGAGGCGTGTGACAACTGCTGCTAAGTCACACAGTCTTCAGTAGCACTGAACACTCCACCAGACCACCTATTTATTGTTTATTGAACATTCATTCTGATTCGCTTGCACAAAGCTTACACAATACACTATACCTTTAAAGCATACAGTCAAAACACAGTCATTCCCTTGAAGAATTCTGGGTGTTGTAGTTTACGCATCACAGAGCTACAATTCCTACCAACCTGTAACAAATTCCTTGAGTGGGAAGATGTGCTTTGACTGTGCTTTAAGGTTATAGTGTGTAGATAGCTTATGCATGGTCTTTATTGAGCATTCAACTCTACACGCTTTCATGGTGTTTATATGTTTCCCCGTTATTCAGTCATTCACTCTTTTCAGTGCATTTCTTCAGCACTTTCCTAACTGCAAAAGTCTGTATTTTTATGGATTTGTTGCACTAGAGAGACAGAGCACTTTAATTGTGCAGGTCTAAATTTTGGGCTCCATTGGGAGGAAAGTCGGAACAAACAAACAAACAGCTGTTGTGTGGTTGAATACCTCTATAGGTGACCTAAAATCTCTGGTTCTAGAAGCCACTTTCCTTTTGTAACAGCATGGGCTGCATTCCATATCTCCTGCTTTCATGGCATCTCCTCCAAAGCCACAGAATAAAAATCTACCAAATTAGTTCTTGCAAGCACCATCTCCTGTCAATAGAGTGATCTGAAAGGCAATTGTGTAACTGGCAAGAACTTGCATGATAAGAAATTGTCAGTCAATTGTCAAATGCTACAAGGCTTTGGAAAACTACAAATCGAATAAAACTCCTTTGAAATTTAAAATGCCTTTGAATTTTTAATGGAATTATATTTAGCTTTTTAAACAAAAAAAAAATGCTTTTTATAAAAGTTGCTTGATTTCTGCATGCTAGGATTCCAGCATGATTATTATAACCTTGCAGCAGCTCTCACAATGAAATACTTTTTGTTCCTAATATAAAACAATAAATTCAGCAGGAGTTGTTTTTAATAAAGAGAGGTTTGAAAAAAGAGTTTGGAGAAGTCAATAGTTTTTTTTTAAAAGGTTATGAAAGCTGCATGACACACAACTTTCATGGTATAATGCAATGCATTTCATGGAAATTTCTCTGGGCTAACATTCCATATCTTGCCTTCAGATTGGCTTTGTTTCCATCTTACATTTTTGTCAGGTTCTCTTTTGATTTACTGTTCCAAAAAACTAGAATGTGGCAAGGTGTTGCATTGGCACACTGAAATGAGAATTTTCTTTTAAAGTGATATTTCATAGCCAGTAGAACAGAACCCTTCAAAGATAAACTAGCAGAATATTATCTTATTTTCTCTGTCAGTTTTAATTAGTTTCCCAGAACTACAACGCCTCAATATTTAATATATATTTCATTAATATGAATCATGTAATCACCATCAAATGTTTGGGAATTTTGATTGATTTCAGTCTCTCCTGTGAGACAATGGAAGATTGTGCTTTGGGAGTTAGAGAGTTACTGTTGGAGAGTTACAGCACGTGCTGTGGTTGTAGAGTCAGATATGGGAGCAGTGCTTTTTTTCTAAAATAAAACAAAATGTTTAGGGGTACTCTCATTTTCCTACTCATATTGAAATACTGCGCCTCAATGAGGCCAAACTTAGATTCACAAAATGTTTAGGGGTATGCGTACCCCTGCGTCCCCCCAGAAAAAAGCACTGCATGGGAGAGACATGTTTTGTTGCAGCTGGGGCAGATGAAGGTTTCTGGTTGTGCTGTTACAGATGCACTATGGTGTTTCTTCATTCTATGCTCTTCCCAGCAGTCATTATTCCTCTGTCTCCAACAACTGCAGCTGCAAGGGATTCCCAATGCAGGGTTAATGTTGCCAGCTTTCATGTCACATTGGGAATGCTAGATGCCCCACATTTGACAATATTCTGTTCACACTACAACGGATCAGAAGATGAGGTGCCAAATTGATTGGGCTTCAGAAAATAGATTAAGGAAAATGAATAAAGAAGGCTGTGTGTAAAAGCCAAGAGAGAGCATTCCTGTAGAGTGACAAAACAACAACAACAACAACAACAACAACAACAAGGGGTGTGGTGTGTGTGTTTGTGTGTGTGAGAGAGAGAGCGAGAGAGAGAGAGAGAGAGCACAAGCAAAGTGGTGGTAAGGCCAAGAGCTCATCAAGACAGTCCTCAAGAAGTGTCAGAACATTTTGGCAGCTGTGTTGACCCATTCTGTATAAGGATCAGTGAACAGTTACAGGCTGCATTCACACCACATATCTAAAATACTATGACAGCACTTTAAGCAAAGTACCGTATTCTTAGAGAGCTATAGGTTGTTAAGGGTTAATTCCCATTGCAGCTTAACATTCAATCCCCACAGATCTCTGGAAATTGAAGCTTTAGCAAACTAAAGATCCCATAATTCTTTTGGGGAAAGCCATGACAAGTGGTATTATAGTGCTTTAAATGAATAGTGTTATGGCAACCCGGGGGGGGGGGATTTTAGAATTTTAATTCTTGTCCGGAATTTCCCACAGGTATGGCAACCTGGTTTTTTTGGGTGTGTGTGTGTGTTCTTTTATGTGTGGGTGTGTGCCACCGAGGCTTTCTACCCTGCTACAGCTGTCGTTGGCTTCCCTTTCAGCCCCATCCTCTGCCTCCCAGCATGTTCGCTTGGCCCACTGCTCTATCCCTGCCCGCCATATTTCCACTGCTGCCTTTGGAGGGAAGAGAGAGCGATGGATGCACGCAGGCATGGGCGAGGCGAAGTGCTTGGTGCGGGAAGGCCTGCACCAGGCGTGGAGCATCTCTCTTCCTTGGGTGCCTCTCTCTCTGTCTCTCTCTGTCTCTCTCTGTCTCTCTCTGTCTCTCTCTCTGGGCTCCCGGGATAGGCAGCAAGGGGGTCGTCTCCCCTCCTTGAGGGTCTCTTTGGTCCTTCATGCCCGGAGGTCTCCAGGTCTCCTCCCCACCTTGGCATCCTGGTCTTGCCTGTCATTGCTGCTCCGACGAGGCCTTCACACTCCTTTGGATGTGGGGCGGGGGCTGCCACCTCGGGCTGGTTGCGGGGCTCCACTTAGGCCAGGGCTGTGTTCTGCTGCCCTTCTGGGCTGCCTCACAGCAGCAGCAGCAGCAGCAGCAGCAGCAGCAGCAGCAGCAGCAGCAGGGAGTCACCATCTGCACCCCCGGCTGAGTTTGAAGCAGAATATAAGTGCGAGTCCTTCATGATACTTCTGTATGTGAGGGGAGATATATAAATAACCAACAGGATGGCACGCCGGTTGTTGGGCGAGTCTTCCTCCTTGACTTCTTCATCCCTGCCCAGCAGCTCTTAGTGATGCTTCCCACCCTCCGCCCCTCTCCAGGTATTCTGAACATGCTGGTGTGGTTTCGTGTCAGGGAGGATTCGGAGGAGCAATGGACAGAAGAGGCAGAACAAGGGGTCAGGGATGCTGAAGAGCCCCACAACTGCCCAGAGACAGAGGAAGCAGAAGAGAGGGCGGAGAGTAGCCAGGCAGAGCAGGGGCTCAGGGATGCTGGGAAGCCCTGCAACCAGAGGCTCCGGAGGGAATCTCAGACTCAGGAAGGAGGAAGGCTTTCAAATCAGCACAGACAAGGAGGAAAATGAAGCATAAGGATTAAAGACATCTCGCGTGATTCCCACGCCTACTTTGTTGGTGCGGTAATCGTAGGAATCCACTCCCTGAATCTGACTCAACAGGTTCGGACACGTAATTCTGAACTGTAGCTGTTTCTTGTATATCCGCTCCACCTCCTTGTGGGGAGGAGTTGCGGTGGACCGCAGAGCCGCTCTCCCCACTTCCTGTGGGCGGGGGACTTTGTCCCTCGCTGCTCGGAGGAGTCCCCGGCCGCTTCAGCAGGCAACCGGCCAATCAGCCGGCTGGGGGCGTGGCCGGGGGCTCCCTTTCAAAAGGAGAGGCGCGAGCCGAGAGACCTCCTTTCGGCTCGCTTCCTCGGATCTCCCACCCTCCCTCCCTTCCCTGTAGGCAGGTTTCACCCTATGGCCTTGCTTTGGACTTCGGTTGGTCGCCTGCCCTTGTCGGGGGCCTGGTAGGAATTTTTCCACTTGGCAGATTGGCTGGGCCATTTGGTTTTCGCCTACCACTTAGCAATCGTCACAACTTTGTAAGGTGGCGGTTAGGCATTGAGTGACCTAATGTTGGGGGAGGGGAGGCCTGGCCATCGCCTGCCCCTCCAAGCTTAAGGGTAGTCCGTTAAAGGAATCCGGGGGTGTGGGATCTTGTCCGAAGCCCGGGGCGGGGCTAGGGCCATGCCACGACCCCATTGGAACCCAAGGGGAACTCGAGTTGGTCTGAATCGACGGGGCTCCCCTTATCAGTGGTTTACCCTTACTGGACTTCCTGCTCTGCGGGCAGGAGTCAGATATAGTCAGGTCCACTCAATGCCTAAGCCAATACCGCTCACATGCTGTAACCAATAAAGTTGTGGCCAAATTTTTACCCAATCACATTAACCTTATATTCTGTGTCCTGGTGTTTTTATTTCATCCCTGGGAGGGCGGCTTTGGGGTCTCGACACGCAAATACCACCTTTACATTTCGGCTCCCCTTCCCTTGACGTGGGGATGTCCCCAGTTCTGTTTCATACAACTTTGGAGGTATCCTTACTTTTAAAAATATGGCCAGCCTAAGTGGTGTGAATGTGGTCATGGAACAGTTAGCTGGCCTCTTTCTCTGACTTCCTCTAGGGCAGGAGTAGGGAACCTCAGATCTTTGGCTTTCAAGACTCTCACCTGATCATGCCCCCTCCCAAGACCACACTTCTCACTCCAATTATTTTGACTCACTAGAATGTGTCAATGTACTTTGATAATTCCATGTTTTGATTGTTGATCAATTTTAGGGTTATATATCAAATAATCAAGGGTAATAAGCCTGTTACCAATGACATATATGCCAGTCATCACCATCATATTGCACATCTTGTAAATTTGTTTCCATCCTTCAGTTCCATCTAAGACTATAACCCTTTCTGCTGTTTCTCTTCTGGCTATGACATTGGCTTCTAATATCCCAAAAATTATCAGCATCATTCCGGTGGTCTTGCACAGAGCACAACTGCCTTGATCTGAGAATGCTGCAGACTTCTTGTGATGTTTTGAAACACTGGGAAATTCATCCCCAGCATCTCCAGGCTATCGTTTCAGAACATTATTTCTACAGCTGCCACTACTGTCTCTTTGCAGGCTGACTAGGAAATGCATCCCTTTCAAACTTTGGATAATTCATTTGTGCCCCAGAGAAATGAAAATGCTGAAAGTGTGTGTGTGTATATATTAAAGCCAAGTAGTGATTTTGCTTTTAAAGTCCTTTGAACTATACAAGAAAGCTTTCATGCCTCTTTAGAAATGCCATTCGGAATAGGAATAGCCAGAGAGAGGTTAAGCTGGAAATCTTTGAGATCCTGATGAGTGTTCACCTTCCAGATGTGTCAAAAAATTGTAATGTAGGAAGCTGTAGTGCATGCCTAGAAGAAAATATGCTCCCTTGTGATGACTTTTTGTGCCCTTTGGAATAAATATGTCAAAAGAAACATGCCCCTGTCTTTGACTAAGCAATTAATGCTTGGAAATCTGATATCATGGGATAAAATAAGAACCAGGTCATACTATTCAAAAGCTGCTTACAGCCAACCAAATATACTCAGAAAAAATGTCACTTTAATGTCAATGAAAAGCCTAAATGGCTCCTTGAATTCCCATTGAATTTATGTACGTAACATTTGCTCTGACTAGGTATGGGGGGCTCACATGCAGAGGTCATATTCTGGGGGCACAGCTTGTACTTATTCAAATGCTCCCCCCCTCTGCATCATGATGTGTACATGGATCTTTTGAAATTAATTTGGATGACTGCCCTGAAGCAAATAAGGATGCACATTCCCATCCAAGACCACTGTGTATTATGCATGACAAGAACTGGATTGCAGCTCTTTTTCTTTTGTCACTTGCCAGTGTGTTTGCCTCAATATTGCAGTAATGACTAATGAGCAGATACAACTGTCTATCGTGCTACCAAAAGAGTGTGTGCATGACTTGGAAGCTTTTCATTTGATGCTTCTGATGTGTTCTTAATAGTAACATATTTGGCACCCGCCAGCAATTGCACATATCCCTTTTGCAAAAACGTCCTTTCCGATATGACTGCTCAGAGTCTGTTTAGGATTTCTGAAATCACTGTGAGAGCTAAATGCCTTCCAACTTAAACCTTAAGGACTGCTGACTCATTGCGAAGCCTTGACTTTGGCTTAGGCCTTAGGAAGAGCTGACTCATCACCAATTTTTTATTCCCCAGCTCTGTAAGTTCCCTTCCAGAATGCAAGGCTTGCCTTGGTCCTTGGGCTCTCCTCACAACACAGACCCACAGCTTCTGCTCTTCGCTGCCCCTCCTCTTGAAATTGTTTAGATAGTATGATCTGGGACACGCTTCTTGGCAGTCGTACTTGGCAGCAGCCATTTCTGGAGCACCAAGATTGTGTTCTGGTGACAGAGGCCTGTAGTATCTTTAGCTTTGTACAGTCACTCACATCTGCAATAGTTAACCGTTAACAAAAATAACAAATTTAGCACCAGCTTCACAGAGCTATGGAAAAGCCTCCAAGAGATGTTATTTTTATATTTACTATCAGGATTTCATTGTGCAGAAGAGTTTGAAAAACATGTCTTTTTACAAAAATAAAAAAGGACATTTCATCAGCACTGGATAGTTCAGTTGGTTAGAGCATGGTGCTGATAACACCAAGGTTGCGGGTTCAATCCCCTTATGAGACAGCTGCATATTTCTGCATTGCAGGGGTTGGACTAGATGATCCTCAGGGTCCCTTCCAGCTTTACAATTCTATGATTCTAAGATGCCGGAAAGAAAAGGCACACTTTCATGTTCCTGGAATAGTATCTGCTCTCTTATTCTGGGTAGGAGAGAGGTAAAAGGACAATTCATATCCAAATTAAATATGAAGAAACATAACACATTATTGTTAAAACTAGTGAAGTATTATGAAAATCATGAGCCCTAAGACAGAACACTGAGAACAGGCATATCCTTTAACTGGTAGTTGTTTATTATTATTATTATTATTATTATTATTATTATTATTATTATTAAAAGTATTTTAATATGCCAGCACCATATGAATGCTTAGGGATCCCAAACCAGGGCCTTGTTAGTCTATTGGATGATATGGCCTTGGTCAAAACAGTCTGAAAAATCTCAATAAACAAATAATATTTCTGATTATTAGATATAACACCTAGGTCCTAAATTTCCTGTGCAGATACTGCCTTTATCAAAGCTCAAGTCACATGAGTAAAATACGCTAAAAACCGGATTACTGAACTATCAATGGTGTCAGACTCCCCGAAGCGTGGTCCTGGATTTTGAGGCAGATGGGGTGTGAATATGGCTAAAGTATTAATTTTGGCCTGACTTGTGACCGTATTATCAGCTATGCTAAGCAGGCCGTCTTCTGCATGCTCAGGGCATGCTTAAGTGTCTCAAGTTGTGCATTTAAAAACGGGGCCATCTAAAGCTGGCAAGCACCACTGTGTTCTGAGACTAAGTAAATTGCTCAGGTTTTGATATCATGATTGCTTCTGAGTTGGAAACAAATCAGTTTTCTTTACTCTTAGATCCATGATGGGTAAAGATTAATACATCATTTTCTCTCTGGAACATGCAGACTGTCTTGCAGTGCAGTTTGAATACAAAGCCATCTGCAAAATGTTTCCTTTATTCCTTTGGATTTTGGCTCAGATTCCAAGCGAAATTTAAATGCAACACCAGTTCCACTGTCTAATGACTGAATAATTAGGCTTTTAACACAGACAAGGGATCATCTGAAGAAATGGCTTTTTGTGAAAGGGCATTTCCTTTTGAACTATGCCTCTGTGTCTGTTCTGCCAAGTTATCTCCTCACTGCAGAATATATCTCTTGCTACGAGGACTAAAATATATCTTACATAGCTTAAAGAAATGTTAACTCTCATACCTGAATGCCTTTTCATAGAAGGCTTCCGTGGGCTTGTTATAAAAAAGACTGATCCTTTTCCTTATTGTTTAGGATTAAATTTGTATGAAATGATGGCTAGTCTTATAGCAGTTCAGGGGCAGTTGCACATTCGTAACCTAACCAGACTGTTGCAGCTCTAATGCAGCCTGTATCTAACCTGCTTGCACAACTTGTCATGTGCAAGCTTGATTTGTTGTTGTTCAGTCGTTCAGTCATGTCCGAATCTTCGTGACCCCATGGACCAGAGCATGCCAGGCACGCCTATCCTTCACTGCCTCCCGAAGTTTGGCCAAACTCATGTTAGTAGCTTCGAGAACACTGTCCAACCATCTCATCCTCTGTCATCCCCTTCTCCTTGTGCCCTCCATCTTTCCCAACATCAGGGTCTTTTCCAGGGAGTCTTCTCTTCTCATGAGGTGGCCAAAGTACTGGAGCCTCAACTTCAGGATCTGTCCTTCTAGTGAGCACTCAGGGCCGATTTCCTTGAGAATGGATAGGTTTGATCTTCTTGCAGTCCATGGGACTCTCAAGAGTCTCCTCCAGCACCATAATTCAAAAGCATCAATTCTTTGGCGATCAGCCTTCTTGGTGGTCCAGCTCTCACTTCCATACATTACTACTGGAAAAACCATAGCTTTAACTATACGGACCTTTGTCGGCAAGGTAATGTCTTTGCTTTTTAAGATGCTGTCTAGGTTTGTCATTGCTTTTCTCCCAAGAAGCAGGCGTCTTCTAATTTCGTGACTGCTGTCACCATCTGCAGTGATCATGGAACCCAAGAAAGTGAAGTGCAAGCTTGATAGGGAATTGTAAATATCCACCATGCATTCAGTAAACGTCTTGGGGGAGAGCAGGATTGTTGCTCTTCCACTGGCCATTCAGCATTCGTGTGAAAGGGGATCTATGCACATTCAGACCTAGCCAATCAAGGTTCTCTTTCTCATGAAGGATCATTATAAGAACATAAGATGACCCTGCTGGATCAGATCAATGGCCCATCTAGTCAAGCATCGTGATATGACAACAACAACAACAACAACAACAACAACAACAACAACAACAACAATGTCAAATCCAGATGTGAGGCTTCAGAGGCATGGCTAGCAAAGTGTGGCTAGTTGTCATGCTTCCCCTTCACATGATCACTGAATGGATGAGGGTTTGTCTAAACATTCCTAACACTGCAGACTCAACATGTTTTGTTTTGCTTTGCAGTTACAGGTAGGTAGTCATGTTGGTCTGCCATAGTTGAAACAAAATAAAAAATATAAAAATTCCTTCCTGTAGCACCTTAAAGACCAACTAAGTTTGTTCTTGGTATGAGCTTTCGTGCTTTGCAAATTCAAACTCTGAGTTGCTAGAAAACAAGTCAATTTGGTCTATGAAATGAAAAACATGCAGGGTGGTGGGAATCAGCCTTGAGTTCTGAGGCTCGTTTGTTAGCAATTGCCTCTAACCACCACCACTGCCATGATTTACAATGTGCCCGAGAAACCAGTTTATGAGCAGAAATTCAATTCCAGTAGCAGATCCCATTCACAGGCTATCCACCTAAGAAAGTTAAGATTTTTACAACCTAAGAAAGAGAAGATATTTACAAATAGGCAGAGGACAAAACAGAGAAGGAGAGGCCAAGAAGAGATCCGAAGGCTAAGGAGAAGAGATACAGTACTTTCCCAAGAAAGAGTTCCAAAGAAAAGGAGTGGCAAGATAGCAAGGACAAAAGAAACCACAAAACAGAAGAAGTAATCTGAAGTCAAATTGAGAGGATGGCAACAACCCAGATAAATGGAGGAAAAATATGGAGGAGCCTAGGCTTAGTGGTACAAAACATTACCTGTGTACAAAAGGCCCCAAGTACAGTCTTCAGCAGCCCATTGCCTTATTTTACCTGAATAAAGTGCATAGAAAGCAGCTGTGGGGCCATGCTTAGACTTCTCTTGTCCTCACCATCCATCAAAAGCTTGGAAGCATTTGTGCATACACCTTTATGTATTGGGGCTTCCCCAGATTGTGGGGTCCTAAATGTACACGGTTCTAGGATCCAGAAAGTCTACCCACATAGAAGTCCATGTGTGAATGCTTCATCACTCCCCACCATCCACCATCCCTGTGGAGGGGGATTACTGGGGAGGCACTAAGAGGCAAGCGGGTAGCAGGAGGACACTGGAGGTGGGCCTCTCCAAGTCCTTTGACTGCTTATTTGTGATAGGGAAATTTTACCCGCCACCACCTTCCCCCACTGCTATGCCTCCCCGGTAGCGAGTGCGGGACTCGTGAACTCGCTAAAAGCCCGACGATGAGCGGGCATTCTTTCCCCCCTTTTTATGTCCATCTCCCTACACTTTACATGTCACACAAGCACCACATAAAACCCTCGTGATGAAGGGTTCCCCAAAATCCCAATCTGCGTTCCGAAAAAGCCCCTGGAAAAGCGCTTCTGTCAAATAGCGCTCCGCTGGTCTCCATTTTCTCAATGAACGGGAAACCCACCAATCAGGAGCATGCATTCAGCTCAGCCTGCAAAATGGAACGTTCAGCTCAGCTACTATGATTCAATCATCACCTTCACGCTTGACTGAACACTAAGTGGGTTTTGACAGGCTCCCTGCTGGGAGAACAATGGAATCGAAACCAAAATGTAACCAGTTGGGGAAACTATTAATTATAACTTGCAACAATGTATCAAATGGACAATTTAGACGCTGGGTGGCCCGTTTTTGACAGCTCGAAATGTTTATTATTGTAAAAATCCACAACTCCTGAACGCAGTGTCCGATTTGCCTGGTTCAAGTGTCTATCTGCTCCTAATAAAATAACCTTTCTAACCCCTCGGTTCCCGCCATCCTCCGATCATCGGAAGTATAGTATTTCGATATTGCACTATTTTTGGACTCTCAACTCAGCAGCTTTCATAATCCCTTAGGCGGCGAGTCACGTCCTCATCCAGCTGCAGGAGGAAATGCACCCCTCCCAATAATCCAGTCAAGCACCCGACCATCAGTTACCATGGCAGCAGACATCCTCCTAGGAGCGTTCTATTGTCCTGACGCAGAGGAAACCTTCAATGTGTATTACACCCACCCTAGATCCATTCACCGGTTCCTGCCATCCTTCCTGATATGCAAAACTTGTTTTCCCCTATGTAAATTTTACTGTAACCTCCTCTCTCCCCTCCCCATCTCTGACGTTTCTGTGATGTATTTCGCTGTGTATTCTGGGCTATCGCGGGAACTTTTAAAAGTCCAGGACACCCTTTGTTCGGGGTTCGGATCCTCCTGAACCTTGTTGCGCAATAAACTCCTTTGCTTTTGCTCCAATCTCCGGCTGGTCTCCATTGCCTCCGCAGCGAACCACGGGCTTCCTCCGTAGGACCGGGAGCTGAGCCTTCTCGACCCGGGAATTTCCGTAACAGTCTTGGTGCCGAAACCCGGGATCTGCGTTCTCCCGTGGTGGCCGGGGACCCCATCGAGTCTTCAGCCGGCATCGGGACCCTCTTCTCCCGTGGAGACCCCATCGGACCTCCGGCCATCCTCCGGGCGGTAATTGCAGGTCCCAAGGGGAGCCAACCGGGGAGCAAAGGCAAAGCTCAGCCGGCTTCGTCTTCAACGATCCAGCGGATCGCAGTGGAAGATGCGTAAGTATAAATCCAGTGCACTGGTGTGTGTGGGAAGGGGGGAGGAAATCCTGGCAACCGCAACTCTGCTTTCTTACCTATCACTTCTTGACTGTTTCTTGGTCTGTCCAGTGGACCACTGCTCGACTCGAAAAGGGGAGTTCTGAGCTCTATCTCTTTTCCTACAATACCCAGTCAGCCGCCCCGTTAGCTGGTCTAACGAACGCAAGGGACTGGGCTCTTTTTCTACTTTGCCAGCTGCCAAGGGGCAAAAGACTTCTCTGCACTATCCCAGACCTCAGCCGCCCCGGTCGGGCCATGTAAAACACGCTGGTCGTGCGTGAGCCCGCTTCCGAACGCAAGGGAGGTTTTCCGGACCGTTTAACTCTATCTAAAGGGCTGCCCGATCTGGCACTGCAGTGGCAGGCGTCCAGTAGGGCTCCCTTCCTTAGCTGTTGATGATAGGTAGGAGGTTGCCAGGCGTGGGGTTACTTTTGCACGGGTGGAAATGGGAAATGAGAAATAGGAATAGTGAGAAGAAATAGTGAAAAGAGGAACACGGAAGAGAAAGGAAGAGGAAGGGAGCTCCAGAAAAAAAAGAGGAAAGGAAAGAGGTAGTTTAGTGTAGATCCCCCTGGTCAGCCGCCCCGCTAGCCGATCTAGTGAACGCAAGGGACCAGGCTAGCTTATTGCAACGTTGTGTATTATTTGCTGTTAGAAAACCCTTCTGCCCCACTCCCCTTGTGAAATTCCCGTTTTACTGAGATATCTCTCCCATCCCTCTTTCCAAAACCCCAGGTTCCTCTTAAAAAACCAAGGAACAATGGGCGCCAAGGCTTCGAAGCCCAGTCGTACTTCCGCTGGGAAGAAGGCTTCTCGCAAGCCTTCTTTTGCCCAGCCGGAACCCGACTCCCCCCTCGAGTTTGTACTAGATCACTGGAAAGAGATTCCGGGCTCAGAAATATTATCCAGGCAGAAGTTGCAAGAACTCTGCGAAAACACCTGGCCATCTTTTACTGATAAACTGACATCTGAACTCCGCTGGCCACCGGAGGGATCCTTCAACCAGGATCGTTTGAATGCTCTAAAGAAGCACCTACTAGAAGAAAGACCCCGCCAGTTGGACTACCTAAAAGCTTTCGAGGTCGTATATCAAATCCTTACTACTCTGAAGGATGCCCCAGCTCTCCAGATGCCTATGATAAAACCTCCTAAGAAAGCCTCTAGGAAACCCAAGGGAGGTCCTGCACCACCCCCTTATGAGGATCCATCAGACGATGATTCTATGGATCAGGCCATGGCGCTATACTATAATAGACCCAGACAAGCCCCCACAGCTCCCCCTGCACAGAATGATGTCCCTGGGCAAAATAATCTCCCGGGACCCGAAAATGATGCAGACCCGAACAATCAGGCAGGAGCTCAAGGCGGGCAGCTAATAGTCCAACCCATGGACCAGGAAGAGATAGCCACAGTATCCAACGACCAAATGGAACCTGACCCGGTCTTAACGCCAGTCAGTGACCACGCTGCCTATACTCTGTCGCCCCACTCCAATCTTCTTGAGAACGTGGAGGGCATGACCACCCGCTCTATGGTGCAGACTGCTAAGGACCTTGCCATCCGCATCCAGGGTGCTTTCTCGCCATCTGCTTCCCGGCAGCCAGTAAAGGGAAAAGCTAAAGGGAGTGGGGGAATCAATCACCAGGCGGCCTCCTACCAGATGCCCCTACGTGCCTTCCCCATCCCTCCTGCAACTCCGGATGGGGCCCCACGGATGATTTACACCCACCAGCCCTTCCGGACTGCAGACTTAGTAAACTGGGCAAACGTGATGCCCTCTTTGAGGGATGACCCTGACAAGTGCCACCGGCAAATCGCTACAATCTTCTCTTCCCATCACCCTTCTTGGACGGATGTCCACGTACTCTTAAATGCCCTATTCAATGAGGCTGAGAAGGCTGACATTCTCAGTAAGGCTGAAGAAGCCCTAAACCAGGAAAACTACCAGGAAGGAAGACCTCAAGGGGTGGAGGCCCTGACACCTAGGGATCTCCGTATTGAACCCAACCCTGCTTGGGACTTCAATACCCCTAATGGCGTCTGGTGTCTGAACCTGTTTAAAAAGGCCATCTTAGACGGCATTAAAGCCTCAGGGCAGCGCTCCATAAACTGGACTAAAGTTCAGACTGTGATCCAGGGTCCCAATGAACACCCGTCGGACTATTATTCTAGGTTGGTGGCGGCTATTAAAACCTGGGGCGGAATAGACCCCGAGAATCCGCACCATGATATAATAGTAAAAGGCTTTTTTAAAGACCAAGCAACGCCAGATATAAGGAAAGCCTTAAATCTCCTGGTTGGCTACGACGGAAAAACTTTTAGCGAAATATTGTCCATCGCCAAGTCCGTCTTTAACAACCGGGACGAAAAGAAAAAGAAAGACACCAAGGCTGAGGATGAGGCAGTGCTTGCTCTCAGCATGGAACCCCCTTACTTCCCAACCCCAGGATTCCCGGCAAGAGGGCGAGTAAGAGGAAGAGGAAGAGGAGGGGGGCCAACCGCGAATCCAGCAATGCCACGACCTTGGGGCCCCTCTACTGGCCTTTGCTATCTATGCTCCCAGCCAGGGCACATAAAACGAAATTGCCCATATTTGTACCCGGGGAGTCCTTGGGTTGAAGCCACCACTCGCCCAGCCCCTGAAGGAAATCCGCCCTACGCAGCCTTTCCTCAGCACCCACCTAGGATACAAGGGTACCCCAACCAACAGATGGTGCAACCCCCTCCACCAGGAAGCTGGCCTCCGCAAAGCGCCCAGGGCCCAACGGTCCAGCCAACTACTGGATCGCAACCATCAGCACCCTTCAGTGCTCCTCTGCCAGTCCAACCAACACCCCAATCTGCTCAAGCCCTTGCTTCCGAAGCTAGAAGGAACCCAGCTAACCCATATTGACAATCAGCAGGGGATCTCACCCAAGCCCAAGCCATCTGTCCCGTATTAGCTCTATCTCCAGAAGATCCCGTCTGTACTATTGAGATAGACGGACACCCCTACACCTGTCTCTTGGACACCGGGGCTACTTATTCAACTTTAACCAGTAGCCACCTAAGACCCGGAGAAGAGACTAGGAAAGTAATGGGTTTGGATGGGATACCCCGCACCTGCCCTCTGTCACAACCAGCAAAGGTTACTTTGGGACCCTTATTGGCCGAACATACCTTCCTCCTTACCTCCAGCCCAGTTAACCTGTTGGGGCGAGACCTCCTGTGCAAACTGAATGCCACCATTACCTGCTCCCCTGATGGCATCTACTTACATATGCCGGATGAGTCAGTGGCATCCTTCCAGGGGATCTTACAAGAGGCTAGGGATGAGCGCCAATTCCCCGACCTTCCTTTGGAATTGGAGCAGGAAATGCCACCCTGGTTGTGGGGGACCGAGTCTACCTCTGTGGGGCTTTTAAAATCAGCAACCCCAGTGCGAATCTCCTTCAAGGCTGACCAACCATACCCGTGCGCAAAACAATACCCCATACCCCCAGAAGCCATTGAAGGACTGACACCTATGATACAGGACTTTTTGGAACAAGGAATATTGGTTCCCTGTGCCTCCCCTTGCAATTCTCCCATACTCCCCATTAAAAAACCGGGAGGTGAAGGAGCCCCTGTGCGCTACCGCTTTGTACAGGACCTTCGGTTAATAAACCAATTTGTAATACCCCGGCATCCGGTGGTGGGAAATCCAAACTCCCTCCTAAATGCAGTTCCACCAGATACCACATGGTACAGTGTAGCTGACTTGTGTTCTGCATTCTTCAGCATACCTGTTGCCCCGGAGAGCCAATTCCTTTTCGCATTTACTTGGGGACCTGGCCAATTAACCTGGACCAGATTACCCCAAGGATATGTGGAATCACCGGCCATCTTTTCAGCAACCTTGCACCGTGACCTCCAGGATGTCAATCTCCCTGCAGGCTCCTCCTACTTGTTATATGTAGATGATATACTCATTTGTTCTAATAGTGAGGAGGCGTGCAGGAGAGACACTAAATACCTCCTTATACAGCTAGCCTTTAAAGGGCATAAGGTGTCCCCCAAGAAACTTCAATTCTGCAAACAGGAAGTCAAGTACCTTGGGCACATCCTTGGAATTGGAACCAGAAGCCTGGCTACCGATCGCGTGGAAGCTGTCGCCAAGATACCCTTACCCCAGACTAAGAGACAGTTGAGGGGGTTTCTAGGAATGTGTGGGTTCTGCAGAGATTTCATCGTAGGATACAGCCAAATTACCAAGCCCCTCTCTGCAATGACACGCCAAGACCACCCAGATAAACTGCAATGGTCAGAGGAAGCCTTTGCCCAATTTGAACGGCTGAAAAGAGAGCTCCGCTCCGCCCCCGCTCTAGGGTTACCCGATTATCGGTTACCCTTTAATCTATTCGTCCATGAGCAAGAGGGAGTAGCTTCTGGGGTCCTAACCCAATCATTCCGGGACCGACAAAGACCTGTAGCTTATTACAGTCTCCAATTGGACACCACTGCAAAGGGATCCATTAGCTGTCTAAGGGCAATTGCTGCTGCTGCCATTCTACTCCAGAAGGCGCAAGATACTGTACTAGGACACGAAATCATTGTACACGTCCCACATGCAGTAGCCACCTTGCTGACCCTCAAAGGAACACATCATTTCTCAAATCCCCGCCAAAACCGGTACGAAGCTCTCCTTTTAGCCCCGTCAAATGTAACCATAAAAAGGGTTAACTCTTTAAATCCAGCTACCCTTCTCCCACTACCCGAGGACGGCACCCCGCATCACGATTGTACCCAAATAGTCAGGCAGGCAGAGAAACCCCGTGAGGACTTGGACCATCTACCCCTGCAAAACCCAGACCTCATCCTATATACCGATGGGAGCTCAAAGATCGTAGAAGGGGAACGGAAGACGGGGTACTCTGTGGTGTCTGATTTCGAAGTGGTGGAGGCAGAGCCAGTAAACCCCCAGTATAGTGCTCAAGCTGCCGAGTTAATTGCACTCATCAGGGCTTGCGAGCTAGCAGAGGGACAGCGAGTGACAATCTACACCGACAGCAAGTACTGCTTTGGTCTAGTCCATACCACCGGACAAATTTGGCTTCAGCGAGGCTTTCTCACCGCCTCAGGCTCCCAAATCTCCCATGCTGCCTTAGTGGAGAGACTCCTAAATGCTATCCACTTACCAAAAGCTATAGCCGTGGTCCATTGCAAGGCACACACTAAAGGAAGGGATCCTGTCTCAAAAGGAAACAGACGGGCTGATCAGGCCGCCCAGACAGCTGCCCTTCAGGCCATAAGCGAAAGCACCCAGTTCCAATGTATTCAACTGCCTGCCGAAATTGATTTCAGCCTAATGTACGATGGTGCAGGGAAACAGGAACGGGACATGTGGGCATCCATCGGGGCAAAGCTAACCAACGGGGTATGGTCCCTGCCTGATGGAAGAATCATTATTCCTAAGGCTTGGACCCCTAAATTTGTCAGAATCCTACATCAACAAACCCATTGGGGAAAGACCAAGCTCATAGACTACGTCCAAAGGTGCTGGTATGCCCCGGGAACTGCCATGGCCGCTACCGCAGCAACTAAGAATTGCCTTACATGTCAGTCCTTCAATCCCAAGAGGGAACCAAAACGTCCACCAGGGGCTAGACCATGGGCTTTTGTCCCTTTTGAGAGTCTGCAGCTCGATTTTATCGAACTACCCCCATGCCAGGGGTACAAGTATGCCCTCATCGTAGTAGATCAATTTTCCTCTTGGGTAGAAGGGTATCCGGCTAGAAGAGCCACCGCTACAGTCGTGGCAAGGGCCCTTTTGCAGGAGATCATCCCGAGGTTTGGGGTCCCACGCAGGCTGGACAGCGACAGGGGGACCCACTTCACTGCAGAAGTAGTCCAACAGATTGCCAAGGCTTTGGGAATCAAGTGGGAGCTACATACTCCTTACCATCCAGCGTCATCAGGACAGGTGGAGCGCATGAACCAGGAGGTAAAGGTACAGCTTGGAAAGTTATGCAACAGTACTGGACTCAAATGGGTGAATGCGCTGCCCTTGGTGCTCCACAACATAAGGAGTGCCCCTACAGGACCCTTAAAGCTCTCTCCTTTCGAACTATTGTTTGGTAGACCCCCCCCTGTGTACAATACACAGTTTCCCCTATCTGAACTTGACCTGGGAGAAGCGGAACTTACCACTTATGTGATTCAATTCCAACAACAATTACGCCGCCTCCACCAGTACGCGGCTATAGAGGGCCAGAACTTACCAGCTGATATGGCAGTACACTCCTTCCAACCTGGGGATTGGATCCTCACCAAGGTATACCCAAAAGTGCCCCTACAACCCACCTGGGAGGGCCCCTTTCAAGTGCTCCTCGTCTCACCCACTGCTGTTAAAATTGGGGAGAAGAACTCCTGGCTGCATCATACTCGATGCAAGCTAACCCAACCCCCTCCGGACAATTTCGAGAGCGGGGGGGAGGACTATACGTTTGATAAACCCCCTTCTGCTCCAGACTCCTTCATCGACGACCAAGATCCCGAAGAACCACAGACCGGACCTGATTCGGAGCCACAGGATCGGGCTCTACAGACCGGACCTGATTCGGAGCCACAGGATCGGGCTCTACAGACCGGACCTGATTCGGAGCCACAGGATCGGGCTCTACAGACCGGACCTGCTTCGGAGCCACTGGATCGGGCTCTACAGCCTGGACCGGACCCCGACGCCACCGAGTGGACATCAGAGCTCGTACCAGACGGCATCCGACTGCGCTTGAAACGCAATTGATAGCTCAACGCACCCCAGCAACGCACCCTAGCAACGCACCCCAGCAACGCACCCTAGCAACGCACCCCAGCAACGCACCCTAGCAACGCACCCTAGCAACGCACCCCAGCATCGCACCCCAGTTCCTGTTCACCGCACCCCAGCATCGCACCCCAGTTCCTGGTCGTCGTACCCCAGTTCCCGTTCGTCGTACCCCAGTTCCCGTTCGTCGTACCCCAGTTCCCGTTCGTCGTACCCCAGTTCCTGTTCGTCGTACCCCAGTTCCTGTTCGTCGTACCCCAGTTCCCGTTCGTTGCACCCCAGATCCTGTCTACCGCGCCCCAGTCCCTGTGTCACCGTTCCCAAGTCTTCAGGCATCGTTCCTGCTTGTGTTTTCGGACTTGCCGCTATTGACAGCTTTTGACAGCTGTTTGACAGCCCTCCGTGTTTTCGGACTTGCCGCTATTGACAGCTTTTGACAGCTGTTTGACAGCCCTCCGTGTTTTCGGACTTGCCGCTATTGACAGCTTTTGACAGCTGTTTGACAGCTCTCCGTGTTTTCGGACTTGCCGCTATTGACAGCTTTTGACAGCTGTTTGACAGCCCTCCGTGTTTTCGGACTTGCCGCTATTGACAGCTTTTGACAGCTGTTTGACAGCCCTCCGTGTTTTCGGACTTGCCGCTATTGACAGCTTTTGACAGCTGTTTGACAGCTCTCCGTGTTTTCGAACTTGCCGCTATTGACAGCTTTTGACAGCTGTTTGACAGCTCTCTGCCTTTTCAGAATTGCCGCTATTGAGAGCTTCTGACAGATATTTGACAGTTCCCTGTGTTTGTTTCCAAACTTGCTGCCTTTTGACAGCTCACCTTTGACAGCTTACTTTGACAGCTTCTCCTTAAAAAATGAACTCCATCACGGTACTCTTCCTTTTCCCTTTCCTGGGCAGGTCCCTCGCTTGGACCTCTGAACACTGCCCTGGAATACGGACTGACCACCAATACCTGGACTTCCACCTTTTGGAACAGGGTGGCAAGCAAAATCCGGACCGGATTGGGGATTTTGATTTCTGCCTCCCCGAAAGCAGGACTCTGTTACGCCACTCACTGGTCCCCAAGATGAATGGGACACAGCAGTGGGAACTATTTGTACGCTCCAAGGACTATAGGAGGCTGGGCTCAGCCTCCGTCACCCTGGATCAAGGGAGGTATCGCCTTACCTGTGTCAATGGCTCATACCTCCTCTTTAGCCATGGAGAGGTATCCAAGAGCCCTAATTGGACTGAAGTGCAGCAAGGTGGGGGCTCCCACACTTTTACTGACACTTCTTCCCCCCTCACGCAAAACCTCATTTTTGGGTTTCAATGTACCCGCCTGGTACCACCGCCTTCCAGACCCCTGATCCAAGGTATCTGCCTAAGACGTTTCTGTTGTTTATGGGACCTGGGCCCCACTGAGGACTGGAGGGGCTCTGATTACTTGGAGGGCTGGTATCACCCCATCCTACCCTCAGACCCGCCTGTTTGGGATCACACCGGACCCCTGCGATGTGGAGGGATTGCCAAGACAGCCTCCCTTTTGAACACCACTGATCCCCTCCACCCTGTTGGAACTGCTCCACGTCGCCTGGCTACAGACTCTTCCATCCCTGAGCCAGACTTCCTCTCATCGTGGGATCAAAACTCCTTCATCCAACTCCTTGGCAAGGTGGCCAAGGAGACAGAATACCCGAACTGTTGGATTTGTGCCCATGCCCCAAGCCACCTCCGGCAAGGACTTCCCCTGGTTCCTTTTGCAGTCACCCTGGAACAGCTCCGCCTAGGAAACGTGGCTTCATGGAACCTCACTGCCTTAAACCTTACCCACCAGTATCTGTATCTCACTGGTCCTACCCACGGACCCCTCTGCCGTGTTTTCTCTGGAGATGGTGCCTCAGTGGGGACTAGTTCCTGCGACACCTCTCTGGAAATCCACGAGAATGGACAAGTGACTGTTAGTACCCAATCAAAATCACATTTGGTTACTGACCTTCCATCAGCCTGGGCACTGGCAGTAGGTGCCAATCCAGTGGACCAGACCTCGCGCCCCAACATCGCCTTCCTCCACAGCTTCGCCTCTGGCAGACTCGGGACTGACCTAGCCGGACTGTGGTGGATCTGTGCCCACCGTGCCTACCGATGGGTAAGCCCCCACATGTCTGGCTCCTGCTACCTAGGGTACATCGTCCCAGGGGTACGCGTCACCCAAGACCTACCTACTGGGAGACTGCGGAATAAGCGGGAGGAGCAGGCCCTCTCCGACCTGTCTGATGTGGCTGCAAATGGAGAGACCTGGGGAAGAGCCCTATTCCCAGCATACGGCGCCGGTTCAAACCACGTTGATATCCTGAGGCTCACCGATGTCCTCCTCAAATTCATGCGGGAGGCTGAGCAAATCACGGATTCACTGACCACCGAACTCTCACAGGTGAGACAACTTGGAATTCAAAACCGAATTGCTACGGACTTTTTATTATCAGCGGAGGGCGGGACTTGTGCTCTGATTGGCTCCGAATGTTGCACATACGTGACAGATCAAACCCTGAACATTACAGGACATTTGAACAACATCCATCGTCTGACCTCCACTTTGCACGACATTCAACATGAAGGAATGTCAGACTTTGATCTTTGGAGCTGGTTGCCCAACTTGGGGTGGGCGAAACAACTTTTAAAGGGTATTTTTCTGGTCATCGTAGTGATAGTGTTGTGCATGTTAGTGCTTTGTTGTATCTCTCGTTGCTGGACCCCATGCTGTTCTTTGACCCGCTGTCCCTTAAACCCACCTTCCTCCTCCATGTTTCCCCTCCGGGCTTACTATCATGGCCAGCCCACCTTCCCTGAATACGTCCAGTTAAGACACCTGGGGGAAGGTGAGTACCAAGTTACGGAGGTGTAGGTGTGGAGAAAAGGATTTGTGGTTCTGCGAACCAGATTACAAATCTTATCTCCAAGTGCGGGACTGATAGGGAAATTTACCCGCCACCACCTTCCCCCACTGCTATGCCTCCCCGGTAGCGAGTGCGGGACTCGTGAACTCGCTAAAAGCCCGACGATGAGCGGGCATTCTTTCCCCCCTTTTTATGTCCATCTCCCTACACTTTACATGTCACACAAGCACCACATAAAACCCTCGTGATGAAGGGTTCCCCAAAATCCCAATCTGCGTTCCGAAAAAGCCCCTGGAAAAGCGCTTCTGTCAAATAGCGCTCCGCTGGTCTCCATTTTCTCAATGAACGGGAAACCCACCAATCAGGAGCATGCATTCAGCTCAGCCTGCAAAATGGAACGTTCAGCTCAGCTACTATGATTCAATCATCACCTTCACGCTTGACTGAACACTAAGTGGGTTTTGACAGGCTCCCTGCTGGGAGAACAATGGAATCGAAACCAAAATGTAACCAGTTGGGGAAACTATTAATTATAACTTGCAACAATGTATCAAATGGACAATTTAGACGCTGGGTGGCCCGTTTTTGACAGCTCGAAATGTTTATTATTGTAAAAATCCACAACTCCTGAACGCAGTGTCCGATTTGCCTGGTTCAAGTGTCTATCTGCTCCTAATAAAATAACCTTTCTAACCCCTCGGTTCCCGCCATCCTCCGATCATCGGAAGTATAGTATTTCGATATTGCACTATTTTTGGACTCTCAACTCAGCAGCTTTCATAATCCCTTAGGCGGCGAGTCACGTCCTCATCCAGCTGCAGGAGGAAATGCACCCCTCCCGATAATCCAGTCAAGCACCCGACCATCAGTTACCATGGCAGCAGACATCCTCCTAGGAGCGTTCTATTGTCCTGACGCAGAGAAAACCTTCAATGTGTATTACACCCACCCTAGATCCATTCACCGGTTCCTGCCATCCTTCCTGATATGCAAAACTTGTTTTCCCCTATGTAAATTTTACTGTAACCTCCTCTCTCCCCTCCCCATCTCTGACGTTTCTGTGATGTATTTCGCTGTGTATTCTGGGCTATCGCGGGAACTTTTAAAAGTCCAGGACACCCTTTGTTCGGGGTTCGGATCCTCCTGAACCTTGTTGCGCAATAAACTCCTTTGCTTTTGCTCCAATCTCCGGCTGGTCTCCATTGCCTCCGCAGCGAACCACGGGCTTCCTCCGTAGGACCGGGAGCTGAGCCTTCTCGACCCGGGAATTTCCGTAACATTTGTGATTGACCAGACTAGAGCCTAGACCTGCGTAAAGATATGTCTGAGTGATCTGAGGGTCTTCTTCTGATAGTTGTTGTCGTTGTTTAGTTGTTTAGTTGTGTCTGACTCTTCGTGACTCCATGGACCAGAGCACGCCAGGCACTCCTGTCTTCCACTGCCTCCCGCAGTTTGGTCAAACTCATGTTGGTAGCTTCAAGAACACTGTCCAACCATCTCATCCTCTGCCGTCCCCTTCTCCTTGTGCCCTCAATCTTTCCCAACACCAGGGTCTTTTCCAGGGAGTCTTCTCTTCTCATGAACTGGCCAAAGTATTGGAGCCTCAGCTTCAGGATCTGTCCTACCAGTGAGCACTCAGGGCTGATTTCCTTAAGAATGGATAGGTTTGAACTTCTTGCAGTCAATGGGACTCTCAAGAGTTTCCTCCAGGACCATAATTCAAAAGTATCAATTCTTCGGCGATCAGCCTTCTTTATGGTCCAGCTCTCACTTCCATACCTCACTACTGGGAAAACCATAGCTATTCCATCAAATATCTGAAAATAGATTTGATGAGTGATTTTCAGATATTTTCAGATATTGAGGAAGTTCAGGTAGTGGAGGAAGATCTAACTAAGCTACAAAACAACACTGAGAAATTGTACCAAGTGTTTTGGTTACAGAAGGATAGTCTTGCCCTATCCTGTATGGGCAGTGGTTAAGAAGCTCCTTGTTGCATTTCTTCTTCTCAGTTTGGGTCAAAGTTGGTTTGGGGAAAACACAAAATGCAGTCGTTTGTAAGAAATGACATGACAGATGAAAGATAGATGTGGATTGTGGCTAATGTTGTGTGTATGGTACTTCCCAAACCAACAGTGGGAGTGCTCTGGATGCAGAGTGAGGGGGAGTGTGGGCATAGCCTAAGGAGAGGCAGCTGATAGCCCATGCCAACTCTGGGCTGCTTGTAAGAAGACTGGCAGGATGAAGGAAGACTGCATTTGGTGGGGCAGTGCCCCATTTGTTCTAATGAGCCAGCCTCCACTGGGACATCTTACAGTGTCTCTCTTCTTGGAAAAAGTAGAATATTTCTCCAGACACTAGTCTGGCTTTTTTTTTTTGAGTCACTTAATTCAGACTTTTCAAACTTACTTGGAAAAATTACATTGTTTTACAATTAAACACAGGGGACCATAATTCACGCAGACTTCTACGCACAAATTCAGAATATGGAAAAATCCATTTTTTCCTCAAGAGGAACATCTAGGCAGAAAGTCCTAAAAGTCTTAATGGAAATGTTATGCTTTTCTGTCCATATGTACTGTACTTAATTCTACATCAATTTTACATGGCACTTATCTTAGAGTCTGGTTTAGAACTGATGAACAACTCTTAAAAGGATGGTGATGGTGAAGATAACTGCAAGTAATCACAACCACTGATTACTAATAAGCCGACTACAGTTATTCCTCTTGTTTCTGGAATAAAGTGGTGGTGGGGATATTTTCAAATGCCCATCAGGGGGCAGTAGAATTCCATATACAAAAAGCTTATGTTGCAGTTATTATAAATTATTTTGTGTTCTCACTCTAGCATTAAGCTAGAAAACACTGTAAAATTCATGCCTTTTTTTTTTTGAAAAAAAGTAACTTCTTTACAGCAGACTATTTGTCTGTTTTAACCCCAAACGTATAAGTTCATTTAACTATTTTCATTTAGCGGGCAATAAATAAAACCTTCTGAAATCCCACAGTCCTCATGAGGAATTTACTTTGCATCCCAATACAGCATTCAAATGGAATTCCATTTCCTCCTTTTTGAGAAACATGGAGTAATTAGGCTTTTCTATAGAGAAGTGATTATCTAATAAATGACTTTCTGCAGAGTGCAGTATTCAGATGCAGCATAAGGGGGTTCTTGGGCCGCTTGGTGGCCCAGCACTGAAAAGGCTGGCACTGAACAACCGATACGTTACAGAAGCTTTCGAAATAATGAAAAGGCTCATGGATAGAATAGGTCTTCAGGGCATATCCTGACAATCTGGACAGTTACATAGAAAACTTTCAGCAAAAGATGGCGGAGTGATAGGTAGTTGGGCTAACACTCCACTCCGAAGATACTAGAAGCAAATGATAGCTCAGTTAATTAGAGCTTGGCGCTGATAATGCCAAGGTTGCAGGTTCGATCCCCGGACAGCTGCATTGCAGGGGGTTGATCCTCAAGGTCCCTTCTGACTCCACAGTGTAGTGGAAACTCGCGGAAGATCTTTGTAATCACGAGGAGTCAGGTTACATGTCCTATTCCCTTTTCCTCCTCTAATTAGCAAAGTAAGGTTGCTTGTGAGGAGGATGCAATTAGTCGAGAACACCTTCAGCTGCCAATGACCTTGGCCAAGCCACACTCAGGTGCCTGATTCCCTGACCATTCGGGAATGGTGCCTGATAGCCAGGTGAAAACAATCAAACTTAAGTCAGCTATATAAGCAAGGGAATGGAGGGGACAGATTGGGGCTTCACCACAGACTAGGTCCTGGGTGCTGTGGGGTTTCTGGTGTGAGGGATCTCTCCCGCTGCTCTCTTGAAGCCCCGGGCGGCAGAAGAGGAGGAGATTTGTGTTTGGGCGTTGGTCAGGTACGCTACGTTTGTCTGATTGTATCTAGAAAATTAAAGCATACTTTTTTGTGTTCTTCTTCCATCTGTGTGTTTTATTGGATCCAGATTCAAAAAAAAAAGAGAACCCTGCCCCTTGGCAGAACATTTGGCGCTGTGAGCAGGATCTGGAGACAATGCCCTGGTGGAAGAAGAAAAGCCCTAGGCAGGAGGATGGCCAGAGCCACATCCCTGGTTGGCCCAGCACTAGTGCTTGGGCACCAGTGGCTCAAATTTTGAACCAGTTGACCCCACCAGTGTCATGGGATGCTGAGATGGCTGGGTTTGGAGGTGCTACCCCTATGGCTGTGTCTAAGTGTTTGCAGCTAATGGGGATAGAGAAAGGTGCGGGGCAGAAGACAGTGGGGGGGCTTGGATGGGTCCTACTCACTGCGCTCCGGAGTGTTTGGGAGCAATTAGAAGCCTCTCAGAGGAAGGTACAGCAGCAATTAGAGGACATCGCTGCTTTAAAGGACCAGCAGGCAATTCTTAAGGAGGTGCTAGAAAGCGCTCGGGGGAGGGAAGAACTGGCTAAGGAGCGGGCTGCCACTATGGCTATTCGCTTCGCTAAAATGAAACACCCAAAGCGGGTAAGAAAGAAGTGTATCCCTAACCCTCGGAAGGTTAGAGCCCTCATTGCTTCCCGGGAATGGGACCCCAAGACATGGAGTGGGGACATTTGGGATTCTAGTGATGAGGAGTCAGAATGGACAGAGGGAGAAGATGAGGGGAATGAAGAGGAATGGGTTGCTGAGGCACGTCCTCTAGTGACCAACAAGAGTAAGGGACCGCCAGGTAACCCACAGGCGGCCCAGGCCACCCGGATAGTACGGGATTACACTCAGCAGGAGTTGGCGGAAATGGCAAAGACAAACAGGCAAAAACCCGGGGAGGGGTTGAGCCAATGGCTGGTTAGGTTGTGGGACCAGGGAACTACCAGTCTTTACTTGACGGGGGAGGAGTTGGTAAAATTGGGAACCCTATCCCGTGATACATTGGTTAATCAGTTTTTGCGCATGCCTAATTTGGGTGCAACAGGTTCCCTATTTCAGTGGTGTGTAGAGGCTGTATACGCCAGATACCCCGCCCCAATGGATTGGGAAGAACAGCCAGGCCCCTGGCAAACCATTGAGGAAGCCATAGAACAGCTGCGTGGCATGGCTTTGCAGGCTGGGATCTATCAGCAAGGGTTCCAGGGACCAGAGAGTCAGCGTCTCACTGCCGGTATGAGGGCGCGGCTGTTAAAGGGCGCACCTTCACATATGCGTGGCCCATTGTTAGCGCTGCTGGGCCCCGCCCAAGGGAGACCTGTTGGTGAAGTTGCTCTCTTGATAGGACAATTAGGGGAGGCAGAGAGAGAAAATGTCGCTAAACCCCGCGCCCGAATAGCACAGGAGAAGGGAAAATCAGGGACTGATAAGAAGTCCTTCACCAGGACAGATAAAACATCCTCCACCCCTAAGGTGACGAGGAAGCAGATGTTTTTGGAATTATTGGAAGCAGGGGTTCGCAAGGAAGTTGCAGTCTGGAGCTTGTGGCAGAAAAGCCTGCAGGGGAAGCGCGTCCCCCTAGGATTTTGGTCTCGTAAATTGCCCACGGTTCAGTACACCCCTTTTGAAAAACAGCTTTTAGCATGCTATTGGGCCTTGGTTGAAACTGCTAGGCTAACTGGATCCGACCCTGTTGTATTACGACCAGCCATTCCTATCATGGCTTGGGTGAATGATGATTCTACCAGTCCCAGGGTAGGGAGAGCTCAACAATCTTCCCTTATAAAGTGGAAGTGGTATATTGCAGAAAGAGCTAGACCTGGTTCTCATGGGGTGAGCGCACTGCAGGAGCAAGTGTTGGCTGTGACTCCTACAGGGGAAGAAATCCAAGAAATTCCTAGCTTAGAACTTAAAGATCCCCCAGCACAGGAAGCTCCCCCGTATGAGCAGGTTACTCATGACGAAGTCTGGTTCACCGATGGCTCCGCCCGTTACCAGGGAAATGAGCGAGTCTGGCGTGCCGCCGCTTTAAATCCTCGAAAACAAATTACTCTGACCAGAGGAGGAAAAGGGAAGTCTAGCCAATATGCTGAGTTAATGGCTGTATTAATGGTCATGGAACATGCAATTGAGCAAGGAGGGGATGTTGTATATATCTATACTGATTCTTGGGCTGTGTTTAAAGGGCTGACTGTATGGTTTCCAAAGTGGAAACAGGATGGCTTTTGCATCCACAACCGACCATTGTGGGGGCAGGACCTCTGGATAAAACTGGATCAGATGCTCTCAAAAGTACAAATACACATTGGACATGTAGATGGACATACAACAGGGACACCTGTTGCCCTGTACAATCAGGCTGCTGATCGGTTAGCAAGAGTACGGACAGCTACTCCAGAAGACGAAGAAGAGGAGTTATTGGTATTAGCACGCTGGGCGCATGTCAAGGCAGGGCATCTGGGGGCCAAAGCCACCAAAGAATGGGCCATCAAGAGAGGCATTCCATGTTCAGTGAGTGCCGCTGCCACAGTGGTTGCTAATTGTCAAGTGTGCTCCCAGGTGAGACAGATGCCTCTGTCTAAGACACCCATGGGAAAATTACATCGGGGAAGTGGTCCTGGGCAAATATGGCAGATTGATTATATAGGACCCTTACCCAAATGTGGACGTTGGCAGTATGCATTAACCATGGTAGACACCTTTTCAGGGTATCTTTTGACTTACCCCTGCGCACGAGCGAACCAGCAGAACACCATAAAGGGGTTGGAGATGTTAATACGGAGGTATGGAGCGCCCCTTCAGGTACAGAGTGACAATGGGAGTCATTTTGCAGGGGGAGAGGTAAAAGATTGGGCAAATGAATGGAATATCCAGTGGATATATCATATTCCTCACCACCCACAGGCTTCTGGGTTGGTAGAACGGCTAAATGGGTTACTAAAGCAAAAGCTTAAACAGTTGACCCCCACCCATACCCTGAAGGGGTGGGGTAAAGTTCTAGATCAGGCGGAATTTGAACTAAATAGCCGTCCAATATGCGCTGGCCAAACACCATTGCAACGAATGATAAGTTTGCCAGCGCCAGCACCAGTGGAGTACCTAAAGGTCTGGAAACTCCAACCTTATGGCCAGCCACCCCTCCGAGCGACGCCCGATAGTGCTGGGGCTGACCTCATAACCCCTAAGGATGTGGTGGTACCAGCCGGAGGGCAGGTACTAGTACCCTTGGGGATTGGGGTCACCGTTCCCCATGGAACCTATGGGCGCATCGCACCTCGATCCAGCCTAGCCTTAAAAGGCTTGCAGGTTTTAGGAGGGGTGGTGGACGCCGACTACCAAGGAGAAGTAAAGGTGCTCCTCCATAATGTCAGCACTCAAGATGCATCTCTGCTAACAGGACAACGAATAGCGCAACTCATTTGCGAGCGTATCAGTGTACCCGATATTCAGGAAGCACCAGGTCCACCTCCATCTACTGTCAGGAGGAGAGGAGAGTTTGGATCTACAGATACCACTCTCACCTCTGGACAGAAGGTATGGGTGGTATACCCCGATCAGCCAAACAGACCTGGAGAGATTGTTAGTAAGGGACCTGGGGCCACCTACTGGGTGCTTCTGGCAAATGCTACTGCACCCATATGTTTAGATGCAGCCAAGCTGAAGCGGCGAGAATAATGACTCTCCTATTTCTTTGTAATACGCCATAATAATTTTCTTATTATATGCTTCTAGGACACCATGAATTGGTGGTGGTGGGTAATAGTCTGCCTCTGTGCGCACATCTATGATCAATCGAATCCTCCTGAGTTGAACACGACTACGCTGCTGCTGTGTGAACAACCAGCTCTGTCTCAAAGGCGATGGCTCCCCGGCATCCATGGCAGATGTATGAATGTGACTGGACAGGGGACATGGATGATGTCTGCCAAATAACTGAACTTCTCCATCCCATGGACATATGATAATTTTACGCTGTCATGGTCCATCACATGGAATACAACGGATAACGCAGGGGAGTTGGCGGGATAAAGATTCCAGAGGACAGATTGAGGGGGGATCATATAGATAGTCATGAGTATAGTTTTTTCTTTGTAAATTTGATTAGAGGGATGATGTTAAAAATTAAACATGAGGGAGCAGAGTTAGTGCGAGTGATGCGAGATGTTGGGGATCTCACTGTGCATCATTGGTGGGACATATTCTCCGGATGGAGTCCCACCATGACCAATATTTTGAACCTGGCCTTGCATCCGGTTATCATTGTTTTGGTGATTATATGTATTTCCATGATCTTCACTTGTTTTTTGTTTGTTAAAATTAAGCAGCTGTATGCAAAGGTGCAACCTATGTGGGCTATACTCAATCAAATGACACCGAGGATGAAAAGGAAATAGGATATGTTAAGGGGTGGAGTGTAGTGGAAACTCGCGGAAGATCTTTGTAATCACGAGGAGTCAGGTTACATGTCCTATTCCCTTTTCCTCCTCTAATTAGCAAAGTAAGGTTGCTTGTGAGGAGGATGCAATTAGTCGAGAACACCTTCAGCTGCCAATGACCTTGGCCAAGCCACACTCAGGTGCCTGATTCCCTGACCATTCGGGAATGGTGCCTGATAGCCAGGTGAAAACAATCAAACTTAAGTCAGCTATATAAGCAAGGGAATGGAGGGGACAGATTGGGGCTTCGCCACAGACTAGGTCCTGGGTGCTGTGGGGTTTCTGGTGTGAGGGATCTCTCCCGCTGCTCTCTTGAAGCCCCGGGCGGCAGAAGAGGAGGAGATTTGTGTTTGGGCGTTGGTCAGGTACGCTACGTTTGTCTGATTGTATCTAGAAAATTAAAGCATACTTTTTTGTGTTCTTCTTCCATCTGTGTGTTTTATTGGATCCAGATTCAAAAAAAAAGAGAACCCTGCCCCTTGGCAGAACACACAGATTCTATGATTTTTTGCAACCAGGGTCATACTATCATAGATATGGCGTACCAGAGGGGAGCTATCCTTCCCTTCTGCTCTGAGGAGTGGACAGAGACAGGAAATTTGGGAGGCTGCCAAGGTGATGGGGGGCATGATGTCACAGGCTACTACAGCAGACAGCAGTGGAATTTCTGCTTTTGGGACTGCAAATTGATTTACAAAGGGACTTTGTCTGCAAGTTCAACAATGATTTTGAAATTCTGTGATGTGGTTTCTTGTAGTTGTTCGTTTGTTCGTTTGTTTGCATGCTGCTGGCAGTGGGATGTAGCAGGTGACTGTTGGAATTACCCTGTTTAAGGATGTGCTTTTTGCAAGTTATAAGGATGGTAATGGTTAATGCTGTTTAGGAATTATTCAGAGGGCATTGCATATGCACAACTGTGTATGAGAGATAAAGGGAAAATGTGTGGTTTTGACATCTGCCCTGCACTACAGGAGTGCCATGGAAAACTGAAGGAGACTCGAGGTAATACAGCTCTGCCACTGAGGCTTGCAATCTTAGCTTAAACATGTCCTGGAAACTCATCATCTTTGGGCTGCCAGGATGTGGGTGACTGGGTAAGCTGTTTTGACATGCATAAAGGTGGTTCGGACGTGCGCCATGGGGAAGAGGGAGGCTTGAGTTCTTGGGGACTGGAAATTGCTGGAAAGAAATGAGCTGTTATTGTATTGGGGTTGGGTTAAAAATGTAATGGCTTTTATGATATGTTTTGATGCTGATTTGTTTTAAATGCCTTAATAACTGTTCTTGCTTTGTGTGTAGTATCTGAAGTTAGATCCCTTTTTAAAGAAGGGGATAATGCCATAGATCTGGGGTACCAAAGTCTGTTGGTAAATGGTAGAAATTAAGAAACAGTAGCATTTAGATAATACAGTCAAAACTTGGATCCTGAATGCCTCTGTTTTGGAATGTTTTGGCTCTCGAACGTTGAAAACCTGGAAGTAAATGCTCCAATTTTCGAATGTTTTTCAGAAGCTGAATGTCCGATGTGGCTTCCACTTGCACGCAGGAAGCTCCTGCAACCAATTGGAAGCCGCGCCTCAGTTGTCAAACATTTCAGAAGCCAAACGGACTTCCGGAATGGATTACGCTTGACAACTGAGGTTTGCCTGTATTTGAGAATATGAAGGGAAAATACTAGCTGCAGAACTGTGCCGGACAAGAAATTCCTGGGTTAGCTGACACAAACCAGCTGAATGTCACACAGGAAAAATGTGTCTCCTTTTAAAACAGAGAGGTTTGGGGAAGGAGAGGAGCCACTTCGAAAAGGTTATTGGGAAGAAGAAAGGAGGGGCCAGAACTCAATGCAGAGGCTGTCCAGGGTAGAACCAAAGTTGTGGAAGGATAGGTGAAGGAAGTTTAGAAAAATGTAGGAAAATGTTGAACAAATACCAATGCCTCAAGCACTAATTTCCCCCTTGAGTTTATAAGAGATGAAGTTTTAGGGCTAACTGGCAACGCATTCAATTTCTATCTCAGGGCAGCATACAAGGCTCAGTCTCTCAGCTGCTTTTATCTCCACAGCAACCCCGAGGGAAAGTAGGGCTGTCCCAAATTCACTCATTGAGTGTTTTGGCTGAATGAGATTTTGAATATTGGTTCACTCCAATCCTAGATTGGCACCCCTAACCATCACAGCATACTGACTCTCTGGATGCATCACCAGGTCTGGACAGCACACCCTTGAGAGTTCCTAAAGATTTAAAATGTGGCATGGACTATTTTACAGTGTTCAGAGAGTGGCTCAATCAGTTGGATCCCATTGGATAGACCAATCTCCTTCATTACTGATTCAGAGCTCTTTAGGAAACCATGAAATAAAAGGCTCTGGGGCAAAGAACCACGATATTATGATTTATTTGGCAAGTATTTCTCAGTTTAGTTTCTCTAGGTTGCCTAGCTCTGCCGTATCCATATCCTCTATTCTCTTCTACAGCCATATATCTTCAAACGTCAGCTATAAGAGTTCCCAATCCTGAGTCAATATATCGCCAAAGGAAGGTGATTTTCAATTTTAGCAGCTGTGTGTTGTGTTTCTGCACAATACATGTACGTGTTGCCTAAACACTTCATCACTTTGCTTTCCCCTTCTGTTCCGACACATTCTCCTATGAACGGAAAAAGTGACAAATACAACAAATATCCTAATTAATGATGGGAACAGAATGCCAAAAACACATCCACTCTTTTAGGATTCAACCTGAGCAAAGGGAAATCTGAAATGGAGAGCAGGCAACCAAGAACCAATTTGGGAAACAATTGTCGAGTTAATAATAATTTTTTTTCTTTAGAAAATTAATTTGATTTCATTTCTAATGTTGCCTTAGGAAGCAAATTGTATGAATACTAATTTGTCAAGATTTCTTCCAAAGAGTCTCTTTCTAAAACTGTGGGAGTAGAATGTCTCTTATCAAAAGACTCAAATAATGCATTGCTTTAAAAGTTATAAAAGCCTTGTGTTTGTTTATGAAGGAGAACGTTAGAAAAGAGGTACTCACTTTGCTTGCAGATTTACTTCTGCCTAGTGTGGACATCAAGTTATTCCTCATGTTGTCAGAAGCTCTCTAATTTCAGATCAGTTCTTCCTGCATTATACATTAGCCCACATTCTCCCCCTCCTCACTAACCCCATTCTCATTACCGTAGAACATTAATGTAGAACCAACTGAGCCATGAAATGTTATGGAAATGCCACCTTATCCTTTAGAACACTTCCCCTACTCTGAAGCTCCTTGTTATAATAATTTTATTTTCCCTTGTGAACCCAATTATTTAGCCACCTGCTCAACATTTTCTTTGGTGAGGACTTCACACTTGCTTTATTAACAGCTCCAAAGATTCAAGTGAGGTGTGTATTGCTGACCTATATGGGCTCTAACTGAAGAACATAGAGAAAGAAGTCAGTTATGACAGCCTTTCTACACAGGGGAACACAAGCCTTGCCCATCTTCTATGAGTTGTAGATTATAACTTTTGGAAAGGTCCCATTCTTAGTCACAACCAAGTAAGAAGCCACCTGACTTGCCTCTTAAAGTAGTTGCATGGGGATATACAATTATAGAAGATAGTACTATTGTTTCAATGACATGTTTCCTATGCCCCTATGAGTCTCTAGGACTAATGGCAAGTACAACAATGTTGTTATTGTTACAATTTATTACCCACCCTTCACCCCAAGGTCCCAGGGCAGGCTACAAGAATTTCAACAAGATGATCAAGTACAGAGGTTTTCCCTCTGAAAATGAATCCCATGTCCTCACTCCAAAGTTGTCATGCAGCATTCTGGGTGTCAGGAACATGGCCCTCCAGAGCTCAGGAGAAGAGTTAGACTCAGAAATTGAACTAAATTAATGAGGGGCAGTTCGACCCCCTTCCCGTGGAAAACTGTTAGCTCTCAAGATGAAGAAGAGTTGGAAGGCAGCCAGAGCACTGCTAGGCAATCAGCAGATAAGCAGAGGTCTGAGTTTGGGTCAGATAGCAGTGGAAAGGGGGCAGGCCAGCCTCTCAGCCCTCATGCTAGGTATCTGGATAAGATCAGATGGCAACGAAAGGGCAAGAGGGGGAAGGCGGGAGTTTGGCATCCTTACAGCTGTGGGAAGGGTGAAATTTCAGACTGAACAACTATCGTAAATGTGAGCAGGCGAGAAGCCGTGCTCTGGGTGTGTCTTTTTGTAAATAAACGTAGATAAAACTGCCAGAGAGTCATTACTTCTTATCAGGGCTTGATTGCCTGCTAGAGATCATTACACTGGGAAGGCCAAGGCCAGTGGAAGTTGTGAGGGAGGGCTGTAGCTCAGTGATAGAGAACTTGCTTTACTTTCCAGAGGCCCTGGGTTCAGTCTCCAGCATCCCCAGGAAGTACCGGGAAATTCCCCCCCACTGAAACCACGGAGAGCTGCTGCCAGTCAGTGTAGACAATACAAACCTAAATGGATCAATGGTCTGTCTTGATATAATGTCCTATGTCCTCTATGATTATTGCAGCACCAGAGCTGGTGTTGGTATCCCATTTGCCCCAGTCCTGTGCTTGCATTTCTCCCAGCCAAATCCTGAGGGTCCCATGGTTGGGCTAATGGCTGTATATCTAATGTCCCTATACCTCCTGCTGAAGGTATGACATGTTGCCACTTGCTGCATTTATTTTTTCTGAGATTTACAGCTGATGCAATTTACAGCGGATGCAATTCCTCTTGTCCCATTCACTGCTACTTCTTTTGATAGACACTTAGCAAAGTAGATTTTCTCATACATCCCTTGCCGGTAACATCATGGAAGGAGTCCATCTGCTAGCCTCAAATAAGGATTGAGGATTTGGTACTGTGACATGTGTGTAGACATCTAGTACATAAGCTTCAGGTTACATACTCCGCTAACCCAGAAATAATGCTTCAGGTTAAGAACTTTGCTTCAGGATAAGAACAGAAATTGTGCTCTGGCGGCGCAGCGGCAGCAGGAGGTCCCATTAGCTAAAGTGGTGCCTCAGGTTAAGAACAGTTTCAGGTTAAGAATGGACCTCTGGAATGAATTAAGTTCTTAACCCGAGGTACCACTGTACATTGAACTAAATCAGTGGTGTCCAATCTTTTTTCAAAGAGGGCCACATTCGCTGAAGTGAAGGGCCGACCAAGTTGTTGATTGTTGAGGTTTTTTTTTTTTTTAGGATCTTACCCCAGGTAAACTGACTGGCAGGTCGAATTAGCCCCCCCCCCCCCGATTTTATACATGCCTGAACTAAGTGATGTATGAAGAAGTGCTAGTGTGCTAGTGTGCACTGCATCCATGTGGGCATGACACCCCAAATTCTCAATATTTTTAATGCTTACTTCAAAATAAAGACCAAGTTTATTGCATCTGTTTAATATTCTGGGTTGATGCAAGTTGGCAAGAGACACAAGTCTGTGTTCATCTAGATTCCAGGCCCAGCCTAGTGCCAAACTTGATTAGAACCCAGCCCTTGTTGAAATTATGTAAAAAGCTGCAATCACTCTTGAACAGCCTTATATAAGTAGGAACAGGTGCAGTGCACTCATACCCCAAATTTGCAGAGCAGCACATTGCAACCCCCAGTGGAAACAATTCAGAAGCATCCTGTTTTGAAACCAGATTACAAGAAGTCTCCAGACCCAAAGAATGTGTGTAAAAAATAGAAGCTAAACTCTGCCATCAATACTTTTCTTACTGGGAAAAGTTGTGTATGTGATACATACATCATTTTGGGATGCTACTGAATTCTGTAACTGGGCTTTTCTTTGGAATTACAAAGGTCAAAAACAGATGAAGGCTGAATAATAGGGCCATCCTATCCACTGTCCCTCACACAGCTGAAAACAATGTGACTGCGCTGGTTATTTGGGCTGCTGAGTTAGAGCATGTATTTTTCACTGCGGCAAAATCCAGTCTCCTTTACATGTCAGATTATCAGGACTGGTGTTAGGAGTTGGCATTGCTGTACAGTTGCCAGAGCCCACACTTCAGCAAAAACCCCACTTTCTCCTTGAGGCCTCTGCCTGTTCAACCCTTTTCTCCAGAGTGACAAGAGCGAGGAAGAGAAGGTGCCTTTACTTTACTTGCCTTGCTCTTTCATTCCAAAAAGTAGTACAATGGGGTCAGAAGGAGAGGGCAATGGGGGACACTGATGGTGGTGGTGATTTTGGTCCATCTTTCCCAAGGGCCCCACAAAAGCTAAAGCTGGCACTGCACATTATTAACGCTCGGTGTGAAATGAGTAAGGTCTCTTCCAGACATCATGTTTATTGAACATTCATTCTGGAAGTGTTGAGAGTGAATGATCTCAAGTGATGAATGATGGTGTGTAAAGTATGTGAGAATAAGTGAATGTATGCAAGATGTTTGATGTATATATGATAGGTATGTATGTAAATTTGTTTGATATTGTTTGATGATGTTTTATTTGTTATGATTTTAATCAATAAAGAGATATTAATTTAATTTTTTAAAAAAGAACATTCATTCTGATTTGCTTGCACAAAGCTTATGTGGAAGTTAGATTATGCCCTGTTTTTACTGAACATTTGCTCTGATTTGCTTGCAGGGCAGTTGTATGACTATCCAGATTTTCATATGGGCTGTTGTTTTATATTAGGCAGTTGTGCATGCAATGCTTTTCAGTGCATTTCCCATCACTTTCCTAATCGCAACAGGTCCATTTCTTTAAATGAATTTGTTTTGCCAGGATGACACAGCATTTTAATCCACTTTGATTGCACAACCCTAACTTTCTGGAGTGTGTTTGAATCCCTCCTGCAATATACTGGTGGTTTGGAGGTACCCTAAGACAAGTGAGTGAAGAGGGAAAGCAAACTAGCAGGCAGGAGTGATAAACCGTAAGAGGCTTTTCACATACTTTTCCACACAACCTGACCAACTTATGGAATCAGATCACTATGTGGCCATATCTGTACTCCTCCTCCTCCTCCTATGCTTGTTCCTTTTAAAAAAATGTACAAAATTCTGCAAAATACAATGTTATCAAACAGGATCTAATGGCAATATATATAGTCCATATATAATTACAGATCACTGTTGAATAAAAACAAACATACCCCCCCCCATCACAGGTATGTGAATGCATGGATGATAGGGAGTGGAATTATTTATAACACGGACATAATGGTTAAACAAGACAGGGTTACAAAACATGGGCCCTGTTAAACCAAGGTTAAGTAAATCAGATGTGTTGAGTCACCATATCAGCTGCATTCGTTCATAGGCTGATGTTGGTTCTAGCCTATTTTAGCTCTTCTGAAGCTTGCAGGTGTCATTCATCCTTAAAACGCAGCACACAGCAGTTCACAAATGTTCTCATGGACTCTGCATATACACTTCAATTTTCTAACTTTCAGCACATATAAAATGGCTGCCCACCCACCACACATCTTCGTTTTTTTGATCCCTTTTCTGAAGGTCAGTTTGTCCCCCTGCAGTTCATTCTGGATCACTTTAAAGGCAATTATCTTGGTCTTGCATGGTGATACATGATAATGTGTGATAATTAATGGGGATGGATTGCGATGGTTCAGTGAACGTTTTGTAGCCTACAGTATCTTGACTATACTGTATAATAAAGTCATGTTATAAAGCTACTATAGATAAGAGGCTTTTGTTCCATGTTCCTTAATGTCGTATTACACTGATACATTTTAAGCTCATTGCACTTAATGAAAGCCATAGATCCTATTTTATTAATCAAAAGGCAGCAAAGATTGCTTAGAAACTCCACAGTGAAATTTTTAAGGATGAGTTGGAAAGCACTAATAAGGCTTTTTCATGAGAGATTATAAAGTCTCCTGGAGGATTTTTCCAGCCTGTGTCTTTTCTCTATTTTTGCTTTTATTAGTTTATTTTTTGCCTATTTTTGCCTTTTGCATCTTATCCTTGACTTATATTCATAGTCTTTGGAAAATAGGTCATGATTAGGCTGCTATTTGCTCCAGAATTGCTGATTCTAGAAAGTTGGTTGTATAAACAAACAAATAATGTAGACAAAAGTCAGAGTCTATTGTGAAGCTCCAGAAAAAGGCTTCAGTTGATTTAATTCACAGATGATGATGATGATGATGATGATAATAATAATTTATTATTTGTACCCTGCCCATCTGGCTGGGTTTCCCCAGTCACTCTGGGTGGCTTCCAACAAAGTTAAAAATACATTAAAATATCACACATTAAAAAATTCCCTAAACAGGGCTGCCTTCAGATGTCTTCTAAATGTCAGGTAGTTGTTTATCTCTTTGACATGACATCTAAAGGGTGGGCGTTCCACAGGGCGGGCGCCACTACCGAGAAGGCCCTCTGCCTGGTTCCCTGTAGCTTTGCTTCTTGCAGTGAGGGAACCGCCAGAAGGCCCTTGGTGCTGGACCTCAGTGTCCAGGGGGTGGAGATGCTCCTTCAGGTATACTGGGCCAAGGCTGTTTAGGGCTTTATAGGTCAACACCAACACTTTGAATTGTGCTCGGAAATGTACTGGGAGCCAGATCTTTCAGGACCGGTGTAGATCTTTCAGGACCCAGCCAGTGAGTCAAATTAGGCCCACCATGGGTCCTCATTCCCTTCAGCCATGTCCATCATTCCCATACCTGATGTCATAAGTTATCAGGTGTAGGCCAGCCCTGATTGCAGAGGAACAATTGGGAGCCTTAGAATGTGCTCTAGATGGTTCCTCTGAAAGCAGGGCTTCTTGCATTTGGCAACTTTTAGATTCGGCACCCAAATGGGATTGCTTCCACTCCAGAGCTCCCAGTCAGTGCTTCTAAGTGGAAATGGTTCCTGTTGAATGCAACTCCTGCTTTCAGCAGGAAACTTTGCAGCCCTGACTTGAAGAAAGAATGTGCTCCCAGTTCTTCCTTTGAAGTTGAATAATCTGATATCAGATGGCAACAGATGATTGACAGGTGGGTGGCACCACCCACCTGTCAAAAGTGCCTGCAGAGGGTGGGCTGCTTCTGGGTCTGCTCCACTGGTCAGAGCCAGTTTCCAGCCACCGGTTGAATTAGTCTTGTTCCTGTGCAGCCAGAAAAACCAGTTCCTTTCTTTTAATTTGATGCGCAAATGATCTGTACTGTATGTTCCTTTGATTTGAAGGCATACTCTGACCCTTTGAGACAAAAAAATAATGGCAAGTCAATATGGTAAAGTAGTGAGAGTGTAAGAATAGGTCTGGGAAGACCAAGGTCCAGATCCTCACTTGATCATGATCTCGTTTGGTTACCATGGACCAGTCACTATCTCTCAACCTAACTTAACTCACAGGACTGAGACAAGGATAAAACAGACTGAGGGGGAGAGTCACATATGTTGCCTGGAGCTCCTTGTATGAAAAGCAGGATACAACTATAGCAAACAAAACAAAGCTTTAAAACTGCCAACTGCTCACAGAGGACCTTGCAGAATTTCTGATGTAGAAACTGCTGTGGAATACAGTTTTTAATGAGCATGCGGAGACTCTTGGGGTGGCACAAGTTGATTGGAGATGTTACACTTTACCCGGTCCAGCTCTATCATTAGGCAGAGTGAGGCAGCAACAGAAGTTGAGGCAAGGAACTAGGAGTAGCAATAAGGTGCTGGAGCTGTGTATGCCTGCTCTAAGGTAGCCAGCTGCTTTCAGTGTGATGCTTGGCCACATCCCTCATGTCGATTAAACTAGTATTCTGATTGGTTTATGGACATGGAATGGGAGGCACCAACATCTTGTAATTTGCCTCAGGAAGCAAAAGTTATTGGGGCAGTTCTTTGGTGGTGAGAAGGCCATTGCTACTTGCTGCAGCTGAGGGGCAAATAACACCTCTGGTTTTCACATAGTTTTATAGTTAGCCAGATCACTCATTAATAATACTTTGAAACAGTTCTTTCCTCTTTTCCTTTCAGAATTTCAAAAATACCCTTTAAAAAAAGAAGAGAGAAAGCTCACTATTAGACCCATTACTATACTGAGGAAGGTTCTACCCTTTTAAGAAACTGTTAAAAATTGTTACTAATTTTAGCCAGGTCTGGAATACATTCCTGCAAGCTCTTTTCATCTTGCTTGGTATGCGGAATATAGATAATGTATGCAGAATACATTTGAAGAAACTCTGAATTCTCATCTGCATTGCACTTCATAATGGCCTCTATCCAGCTTAATGAGTCTCTTTGCTTTAATAAAGGATACATTTTTAAAACACACACACACCCCTCCCATTTCCTTTGCCGTTCCAGGTGTTAGTGCCAATATTCAAGTATCATTTCAATAAAAAGCAGATTTTTAAGAGCAGTTTTTTTAAAAAAAAAACCACAGATACGGAGTCTGTATACACACCATACATTTACAGAACATTTAAAACACATCTCACCCCCCAAAGAACCCCAAGAGTTAAATGGTGAGGTGATTGTAGTTCTGTAAAGGTATAAACTACAGTTCCCGAGATTGTGTGTGTGTGTGCGCGCGCGCGCTTTAAAAGTGTTTTGTCTTCATAGCTGGTATTGAGGCCACTACTCGATGGAATTTACATTTGAGTAGATATGTACATATAGGACAGTACTGTGGATTTTTACTACAGTACTTAGTAGAATTTTAAGTGCTTAATAAATTCATAGCAAATCTACAATTATGACATTGCTGAATTTTTCCATCTTTTTTCATCTTTTAATAATACTTAAGAAAACTTCATTTCACCATCTTGTTCTTGCTGGTAGAATATATTGTGGAGTGATATTTTGTCAAAGGAATTCATCAGAGGAGAATTTGCTGGGAATTATGACCGTAGTTTATATTTTCAACCATTTATCAAGGACATTTGAATCAGATAATTGGGAGGAGGATTGGAATGGACAGAATGGATCCATCTAATCTGAAGGTACTGACAGCTGCCCAGTGTTGAAAGACCCAATGAAGATTTCAGAAACTCCCCAGACAACTTGTCCCCAGTGCTGAACTATTTTTATAGTCCTTCTTAATATTTCATTCACATATACCTCTCTGTCTTTAAAAAGCATTGCTTCATCTTCTAATTTAATTTACACTGATATAGTAAAAGTGCATCCATGTTATTGTATGCAAAGAAAGTCAAATCAGATCCATATATGTCATGGACTGGCTGGATGTTTATGTAGTGGGAGGCACTAGCAGGGGAATCCCATAGGGAACCCTCAGGAGAAGAAGGCTCCGAGCTAGGGGATTGATGGTAGGAAGACAATGAACAGGAAGAGGCTGTGGCAGAGAGCAGTTCAGACATTGACTCTGAGGCTGAAGTGGAGATTGGAGGGGAGGGTGGCCAAGAGGCAAAATGGAGAAGCCAGGGAGTCTCCCCCTCCTGCTATGACCTGCTGCCTTCCCCCCTGGTCTCCTAGACCTTGCAGAGGAATGAAATATGGTGTGGAATAATATAATGACAACATAAGTTAAATCATTAATTTTGTAAGTTACATCATTTCACCACAGTAGACAACAAGAAGAGTAATGTTGCTTTGGGAAGAAGACGAAGTGCAGCAGAACAGTGCTGGGCAAACCGGAAGTGAAGCCTGTTCCACTCCGGTCTGCTCCCAAGTCTATCCCACTCACTTTGGCCAGATTAGTCCAGGATTCAAATGTTAGGCGGCAGGAAAGCCCGCCAATCCAAGCAGCCGACCCAGGGACTCCCCAACCGTTGGCCACCTAGCCCCAGCATTGATCCCAGCAGATCTGAGCCCACCATGATGGACTGCAACAGCCCTACACCCCGTAACTGGATAAGCAGCCATTGTTTTTGGAAGAAGACAAACCAGAGCAGAATGGTGCTGCATATGATGTACACAACACTGATTGGAAAACACTGCCTTCTGACTTCCCTAAACTCGGTAGCATCTGGAAGCCACATGTTAGCCATCTCTGGATTAGGAACACCAGGTGTCATTTTCTTGTTTTCTTTGTTGCTAGTAACCATAAAAGCTCATAAGCAAGGCTAAGCTAACTTGCTGAAATGGAAAGGTATGCTCATGGAAGATATTCTTTTCCTCTCATAAAGGCACCTGTTAGCATGAAACGTTATTTCTGCTATTTGCTCAGGGCATATCATTATCCAGCAATCAGCATCCTGTTCCAGCATGTCAGCAGAAGCTGTAGCATATCTGTGGATCATTGACCACAGATGCAAGTAAAGGCTCTGTGTAGAAAATCTTTACAAAGCTAAAAAATAAAATAAAATCATAACATCAAGTCACCTTTAGAAAGAAGCCAAACTATTCTAAGATTAATATGATTATAAGAACTGACACCAGGGATGCAATAGTTCATTCATTCAGTAAGTAATAGTTTCTATCTTGCAAAATCAACTCCCACATGGGGAAAAATAAGGGGGAAACAGAGAAATACCAATTACCCATAAATAGTCCTTCCCTTATGCTGCAAGGCAGGAAACTTTGTGATTGAAAAGAGGATCCAGGTGATTTGACAGGCACCTGTGTTGCTTCACTAGCTCTCATCAGTTTTGAGTTCATCGGCTCAACTCCTCTTCTCTGTGGTTGACAGTAACAAGTCTTGAGAAGGTGAGAAGAGAGAGTGCCAGGAAAATTATTTTTTTCTATTGACGAAGACCTCCCAACTAAAAATGCACCCAGATCATCTTGCTCAGGAGACATTCAGTTAATATGCTCAAAGAGTCAGGGCTTGGTTTCCCTCATTATTCTTCCCTGATCCTGAAGTTAATTGATACAGAATTGTAGCCCAGATTGAGAGAAAATTAACTTGCCTCACTGATTTCAATGGGGCTTCAGATATGTGTGTGATACTCCTTCCCATACCTGGAAACTAAGGCCTTTGCTAAGCTCCATTTCATCTGTGGCAGCTGAATTTTCAATCAGTCCATGCTGACTTCTGGCCACTTAATAAGAATATAATAAGAGGTAGTTAATGCCATTTAGAGAATATGTTAATCAACACTCATTGACAGACAAATGTGTCTTATCTGGGATGCATAATTTTTTGTGGGCTACTGGTACACTGGATTGTCTATGTCAGGTATGGGAAGAAGCTTTCAGTAGGTAAATAGATTTGGAAAATGTGGAAAATGTGGGAGAATGTTCCATTTCATTCCTCATTAGCAAGATTTAAATAGAATGATGACTCCTATACAGCTACTGAGTTGACCAATTTTTTTGCTGCCGTATAATAGAATACCTATTGACCATGTGGCATCCATTTCAGAAAAATAGCACAGCTTCAGAACAGGTCCCTCCCCCCCTTTCTTGATGGTAAAAATGGCTGCAATTGTTATTCAGTGTATAGATACATTGTGTGTGCACTGTGGGGTTAATTGCATTGTGCTGCTGCCACATCATTCCCCTGGAAATATCAGAAGTAAGTTTCTATTAAAATTACAGTGCTGTTGATCCCTGTACCTAACACCTTACAAGTATCAAACTCTTGCTTCAAGTGAAGAGATGCTACCTTCTTCTAAGATGGATCGCACATATGAAGCTTTCAATGATCTCTTCCCTATCTAAAACCAGCAGATTCATTTAGCAGATGAAATGAGTTGCTAAATACGGTTGCTATTTTATTTTGGTGCACATAATTCAGCTGCCGTATTAACTTCTCTCTTGGCAAAATATACAGTGGCTTTTCATGGCAATGGTTCCAGAAGGGATAATAATAGTCCGCAAAAGGACAGACTTCACACTGCTACAACAAACTATCTTTGGCAGCCTCAATTACCTGTGAGTCACATCCACTATGTCAGCTCTGATGCTGTTCTGGCACAAAACTATGCCACATTTTTAAGACAACATATGGCAACAGGATAACATTGCTGTCATAAAAACATGACTTTTGAGAGGAAAGCTGACACTCAAATTATTATTTAGTCAAACGCTATAGCAGCACTTTCCCTCTAGTTTATGTAGTAGGAATATGAGACAGTAAACATGCAGCAGGAACTGACTTCATTATCAGTTCTTAAAGGAATGTTGAACGTGGAAAGACTAACATTTGCAGATTTATATGGTGCATTCTGGGTGCTCATGAATATGGGAGCAGTCAGAGCCTTTTAATGAGAAGGTAGCATCCTAAACAGGGTCCAGATTCAAACCTCATTTTAAAAATGTGATTCAAAACATAAATGTATGTGGTATAATACTATTCCATCACAATTTGTTCAGATGTTATTAACATTCAATTGAAGGTGTTTGAGATAAACAAGATGTTTTGCTTCAGAGAACCATGAGACTACCATGTAAAATAAGGGTATCAGTAGCTGCTAGCCACTGTCAGAGACAGTCATGCTCCCGAATACCAGTTGCTGGGCATCACAGGAGGGCAGAATGCTGTTGCACTCAGGTCCTGCATGCATGCTTCCCATAGGTCACTATGCCAACAGGATGCTGGTTCTTATACTATTACTAGTGGGGAATGCCCAACACTGCTCAGGAATATATAGAAACCAGAAAATATTGTGTGTTTTAAACAGATGGTGTAATTTGTGAGTTTGGACCCATAATGCTAAAAATCAGGCAAAGTCACACCAAAGTCATGTTTTGGTCCAACATCTTGATTAAAAATGCCACCTACCATCTAAATATCAATGAAGACTGCCACTCTCGCCTCGTGAACTCTCCTGCAGACTTTGGCCACAGTATCTACAGAGGTGGCTGGACCTATGCTTCCCAAATAGGCAAAGTCACACGAGAGTGATGTTTCGGTTCACCATCTTGATTCAAAATGGCAGCTAGTGTCTTAACATTGATAATGACCAACCCCACCTCAGGAAACCCTTGTGCCGAGTTTGGTGATGATATCTCAAGAGGTGTCTGAACTCGTAGACAAGAGACAGATAGACATAGAGATAGATAGATAAACAAACCACTTTCCAAAATATACTTTCTGTACTTTCTGTAAAATAAATATTGTACAACACCCTGAAAATTAAAGCCACAACTTTGTTTTAAGGAAGAGAAATTTGAAATAAGAGCCTTCATTTAATGCCTTATCTGGTCATTTATTAATAAACCACAGACCCCTGTCAGCATATGTGTAATAATTCAACAAAATCTATCACTCTTCCATTTCTTCTTCCTCTTAATCGGCTTCCAAAAAGTTCTACATTTTTTAATTTGGTGTAACCTCCCAGAAGATACCCTGGTGAAGAAAAAAGCATTACTTTTATAGACACTGTGTCTAGCCTTTCAGATAAATGGATGAATTTAGCTCTAAAAGTATAACTCCTTAGATTTTCATGGCCACCTAATATATTACAGCCTTTAGACAGAGTGTAATATGAGATTTTGATTGTCATGAGAAAAGGAAGGGCAAGTGCTCCTCTGTTTGAACAATGTGAAAATCCACAACCCAGGCCCATGATTAAAATTAGGTTGAAGCACTAGAGGTTCAATGCTATGTACACTTAATTGGACATACAGCCCCTGTTGGTCTTAGGCTGTAATTCTAACCACATCTGCTCATAATTAAGTTCTATTGAATTAAGTAGAACTTACTCCCAGGTAAGTTGGGTTAGGATTGTAGGCTTAACCTCAGAGTAAACATGCATAAGATCAGGCTATATATATCTGTTCACCTATTTAAAGTCTCTTTGGATTAATGACCTAGGAGACACTAAGGATGAACTCATATTTGGGACATTAGAAGGACGTCTGAGACAATCCTGCTTCCTGTCCCTCATGCAAGTTCAAATGTATACCCAGAGCTCAGAAGATTATTTATGTACTGATAGAATCCATAGTAGACAATCATATGTCACTTGGTGGTGAAGTAAAACATGCCTTCTCTTACACAAATCCCAGCAACTTTAGTCTGAACCCTTGTTCTCAAATGGATATGCTGCTGCTATGATGCCTGCAGTCCTATCCCTGTATTGTAAGTCAGGAATGGGGAGCCTTTTTCAGCATGAAAGCTGCATTCTCCTATGGTCAACCTTCCAGAGCTCACATGCCATGGTGGGCAGGACAAAAGGCAAGGTAGGCGGAGCAACAAATGCAGATTTTACCTTTGTACAGTTGCCTAGCTTCTACAACACTCATACACCTCATTCTACCCTCCATCCAGGCCAGCAAGAAACATGATCAGAGTTCAAGGACACATTGCGGCTAGCAAAAAATGCACATAGAGGGTTTGAAGCAGGATTGTAAGATGGGCGCAAATGCCGAATAAACATCTATCTATCTATCTAAACAGGATTGGTGTAGGGTATAATCTGGAGAGAGTGGGTGTGGGCCAGAAAGAATCTCAAGGACCAGATGGATAGGTCTGGAGCCCTAAGCCTAAAGTGGTAAGGGTGCTGGTGCTGGAATTGCCGGTAGTGGAATCTAGTATAAATGAATTGTCATTATTTGGTGTGGGCATCAGTCTGTCTTGGGAGACAATGGAGGAGTGCGCCTCTGGTGATGAAGTCAAACTGTTGGAAGGTAGCAGTGCCTGCTGTAGCTGTAGAAGCCAATAAGGGAGGGACATGTTTTGTTGCAGTTGGGGCAGATGAAGGTGTCCAGTTGTGCTGCTGCAGATGCACCATGATGTTTCTTCTCTCTGCGCTCCTCCCAGTGGTCATTCCTCCTCTGGTCACTGCTATTTCTCCTTCTAACTTTTCATTACCCTCTGACCATACTGAATACAACTCTCCTCCACCCCATTACGACAATGTATATACCTGGAACTGAGGATTATACTTCATGCATCTAATGGACGCTGGTGCACAAAAGCTTATGTCACCATAACATTTGTTCGTTTTTAAGTTGTCACAAGACTCTGAAATTACAGTTATACTTGAGAGGTAACCTTTTGCTTTCAACCTGCAAACCTCTCCCTCTGAACTTGACAAATTACAGGTGGCTTGCTGTATACCAATTGTGTTTCAGGAAAGATAACACTTGGAAAAGGTCGGAACTCTATTTCAATTAATTGTTCATATGAGGAGGCACTTAGGGTGGACACTGGGAAGAAAGATAAGATTACAGGGGCTACAGATGTGAGAAACAAATTACATTTCTAGCTGTTGCCTTCAGCAATTGCACTATACATTGCAACACATGGAATGTGTCAAGAGCTTTTGTAGCTGCTGGTTAATTAATATGTACTTAGTGAAGTGAATTTAATACTGCTTAATCGAGCAGCACCAAAGCTCACATGTTGACCTTCCTTCTATTTTGCTAATGATATTTTCATTCTGAATTTCAGATAATTTTAGAAATGCCACTTCAATCTTTCTAATGGAAACACTTTCAGTCTATCATGAGTTTATGCACACTGGTCTGGCTTTCTATCTGTATGTCTGTATGTCTGATCCTAAATACTAAAAAAGATTAATATTTCTGTTCAACTAAAATCACCATAGAAAGTTTGTTAAGATTAGGGTATTGCTGACAGTGTTTATATATCCACGGCCAAAGCTTCCTCATATGGATGAACAATAGCATATGTTTTCCGATGTGCAAACAGAGCTTCTGTACATGATGCCTCACTAGGGAGGAGTAAATCTGTCAATTTTGGTTCCTTTCAATTTCTCATTTTCCCACTCTTTAGTTCAGTTCCCACATTTCAACATCTGTTTGTGGCTGTTGCTGTTTTTAAAGAAGTTCTTATGAAAAGTCATCTGCATTTTAGAGCACAGGTCTCCAAATACACACTTTTTGTATGCAGTTTCCCCTAATGAACACATTTTTGCAAAGCACATTTTCTGAATTATTTATCTTTTCCCTAGCATAAAACATTTTTGTATGCTAGTTTCACTGATATATGCATTTTAATGCACTTTGCACCCCAGTATAGGTGTTTTTGTACAGAGTTCTTGACTGGAAAACAACAGTGCAAAATTCAGGGGAAAATGCACATTTCATAGGACGGCAGTATTTCAGGTTGCACATTGTTTCAGAAAATGTGAATTCACGACTTGCCTTTAAATGTGAACCAGATCAAATTCCTCTTTCATATTTACATCACCCTGCATTTTAATGGAGAGAGTATCTTTGACCATGCAACGTGATGCATTTGAAGTAGGACTGCTGGAGGCATTCATTGGGCCTGAATTGTAAGGTGAACTCACCTGAACTGTACCTGCTGGGCTATAGTATAGATTGAATACAGTTCCTTGTAGGAATCAGTACCACAACAAACTTGTTTGAGGTGGTCCAGGGGCTGAATCCCATCCTGCTGTTCTTGGTGAAAACGGGGCTGCAGGTGCATTGTGGACATGGTGATGATGATGATGATGATGGGCAGTAATCTTGTGCACATTCCACTTTATGTGCTTGACATTTTTTAAACAAACAAACAAACAAACAAACAAGGGGCAGACATCAAGGAAAAAAGACATTGGCAATCCCACCCACCCCATGTGTTTTGGCTATACATAATTTTGGCTTTAGGTGTGACCCCTGGAACACAATCCCTGTGTAAAATATGGACTTACTGTATCAGTCCTCCCAGAAATCTTGTACAGAGACAAAGACAGTGTCCCCTATGGTTTATTGCTGCAACCACCCCTCCCCATATGACATCTCTATACCATCACTTCCAGGGTCAGTCTGGCTCCGTTTTCAACATGCACAGTAGGATTGTGTTTTCCAGCTTCTCCCCCTTTCTCTCTCTCTCTCTCTCCTATGAATGACCAAGAAATGTCTCCAGTAAATGTCTGGCACAACCAAAGTCTGGTCCTTTCCTTCATGCTGTTTTCCTGGTCGAAATGCCTCCGCTTGCCCTGTGATGATGGGAACATACAGATACTATATGGGTTACTGTGCATTTGAACCTCCATTGAGCAAATAATAGCTTGGTGTGTGTGTGTGTGTGTGTGTGTGTGTGTGTGTGTGTGTGTGTGTGATTTCAATATAGAAATGGTATATGACAAACGTGTTATACCTCTTCTCCAATAGCACTATGTCATTGATTTTTATTGGTGGGCTATGGACCTGATTTGATCTTCAAAAACAACAACAGGAAGACAGATTTCCCGTTGTGGACTGATCTGCCATGCTGCATCTAGTTTGGCCTTTAAAAATCTGGTTAACACATTGCTAGCTAAAGTAACATTTGCACTTTGGAGTGATACATCAGCTGCCTATTTGCCTGCACAGAGTAATTTTGTAGCCTTTTCTGATGATATGCCAATGGCTGGCTGACTTGCACCCCACTTTTGCTTTTAAAATCAGATACCAAGCCTCTTTTAATGTTATTCAGGAAGTTCTGTGTTTTAAATATACGCCAGTGCTCCTATCACATCTAGTTTGGCTCTTTACATTTAGATTGCAATCAAAATTTCAGTTTAAATTTGACTTAAAGATATTGGAAGGGGGGGGGAGTAAATGGGGGGGGGGGCAAGATACTCAGTTTCCTAAAGTGCCCAGAGCATAATTTCACTGTCACTGTTTCTTATTGTAGATGATGAAGTTGAAAATAGAAGTTGTACTTACTACATTTTGGTAACTAACTGGGGAAAATCTACTTCCTTCTAGGCTTTTTTAGCCTGCAAAAGTCATTATAAAATGTAAATGTGCACATTGTGAGCCAAATCTGAATTACAAATACATTTTCAGGAGTGTTGTGTGAAAATTATTCACATTCTGTTCAGCCTTAACTAACAGCTTTGAGTATGGATAGGATTTTGTCATAGGGTGTTTGCAGCATTTCTGGTTTTGTTAAACTGGAAAACTTTTAAAACTTTTTTTTAAAAAGCAAATATCACTGCTGTAGGGTAAATGTACCTTTATTCCAGAATTACCCAAGTGTGAATATTAAAATTATACATTTAAACTTACAGCAGCATTTGAACATTGTCTATTATCACAGGATGGCAAGGCACCAGAAATACAAGAGCTTTGGCTAAACCGGGGTTATTATCCAGGGTTGCAAACTCAGCCTAGAAGTTTATTAGCTGTTGCTTAATTAATTTTATTTGTATAATCTGTTGGCTGGTACTGATATAAACATTGCAGGTGGCACTTTCATAATAGTGCACATGAAAATACATCTGTTTCCCAGCATCTTTATCCCACTTTTAACTCAGTATTGCAACAAAATGAAAAATAGAGGTATATAAGGATCTTGCAATGCTTAAGAGTACTCATCTACACAAGAACAGTGTGAAGAGCTGTAAACTCTAAAAAGCTGCTGCTAATACTATTTGCTTGTGTGTTTTCTGAGAGGTTTTAGATTTGTTATGGCAAGAGCTTCTTCCATCATATGCATGGAATGGACTTAAGGGTTTTGATTTTCTACATCTGGACAAAGAAAAGAAGGTAAAGGTAAAGGACTCCTGGATGGTTAAGTCCAGTCAAAGGCAACTATGGAGTGTGGCACTCAATCTCGCTTCAGGCTGAAGGAGCTGGCGTTTGTCCACAGACAACTTTCCAGGTCATGTGGCCAGCATGACTAAACCGCTTCCGGTGCACGGAGGACCGTGATGCGTGCCAGAGCACACGGAAATGCCATTTAGCATCCTGCCAAAGTGGTACTTATTTATCTACCTGCACTGGTATGCTTTCAAACTGCTAGGTTAGCTGAAGCTGGGACAGAGCAACAGGAGCTCACCCTGTCATGGGGATTCAAACCTGCTGACCTTATGATCAGCAAGCCCAAGAGGCTCAATGGTTTAGACCACAGTGCCACCTGCGTCCCTGAATCTGGACAAATAATACTAGTTCAACCCTTAAACTTGGGAACTCCCTGCCTATTGACATCCCTGCCTATTGACCTTCACTGTATTCTTTTTGGCACCTGCTTAAAATATTTTTGTTTAGGCAAGCCTATCCAGACACATAGGTGATGGAATGCTTTAATCTATTTTTAGTATACTGCTAGTTTAAATTGTTTTTTGAATGGTTTTAATTCCTTGTTTTTATTGGTAATTTTAACATTTCCTGTAAACTACATAGGTTTTTGCTAAAAAGCAAGTGGTACATAATTTGCAATAATTGTAGTAGTAAATGAAATTGAAACTGACAGCATTGGAAAAGGGGGAACCTGCATTCTGATAACATAGACCCTGAATAGCTCAGTTACTTATGCCAATGATTCTGATAATGCCAAGGTTGAAAGTTCGATCCCCGTATAGGACAACTGCATATTCTTGCATTGAGGGGAGTTGGACTAGATGATCCTCAGAGTCACTTTCAAACTCTACAATTCTATGATTCTGATTCTATGGTAATGTGAACATAAATACATTTCCTGAAGCACCAAAGCATAATTACAAAACTTTTGCTGTGGATGTGAGTATGGGGGAGGAATTTACTTTGAGCAATGAAAATACCAACCACGACTCTTATTCAAATGTTGAGGAATGCCAAACATGCAAATGAGTTTGAATTCCTCAGCCTACCTGTGCTTTGTCACAGATGTAAAGTGTCTTGGAAGAGTGAAATATTCTTTGATAATTTGACTTGACATTTTGAGTGTTTTGACCCGCCACAGAAGCCTTTTTCATGTATTTCCATCAATCATGTGAACAATGGAGGGAGTTAATGGGATCACCGCCCCCACCCCTGTCCCAAATCTCCATGCATTCATCACAGTTTGTAAGATCCCAGATCATGCATAGTCATCCTCTGCCATGCACATACAGTTTGCATGAACTCAGGATCTGTGCACATGTGGCGGTCAGGGAGGGTCAAGTAGAAACAATCTCCCTCATCCCTCCGCACGTACACTGATGATGCAAAAAGAGCTAGAGACATCCTTGCTGGTATCAGATTCATCATGTCCTTTCTCAGCTCTCCAGGAAGAGATATGCACCAAACTCACTCTGTCTGTGATCTATTAAAACATCTAAACAACCAGTTTCCCAATCATCAATGAATTCATTCTTGAGTGATTGTTTAGTAGTTACAAATCAGCCATGAGAATCCATTCTCACCTCATGTGAGTAGTTGGATGCAGAGCAGATTAATTCAGCCAGCAGATCATTCTTGATCCTACAATTTCAGAAGATAAGAAAAAACTGCTGTTCTGGAACAAGCCAGTGGTTCATTTAATGACACTGGCTAGCAAGGTATTGGGTAAATTCACAATCATGCCAATATTCACTCCATGCTGTTATACTCTTAAACCTGTTAGGGCTTCTCCACACCAGAATTTACTGTGTCTTTGCAGCTGTTTCCATTCCTGTTTAATCTGCATAGTCCACATGGCATTAGCTTCAAACAAGACCAATCTTGGGTTTACCCAATATGGGGATAAGCCAGTATATTGGGGGAAGTTGGGTTCTAAACCTCTCCCTTTGGTGTTGCAGATTAAGTGAATTCTCCTTCATGGAGAGCACGTGTTGTGGTGGGGACAACCATGACATTCCCCTATTGCTGGGTAGGTTAGAATGTATGGCCACGAAGCTGATAGGGCACCTTCAATGTTGCTGGGAAGAATTTAATGTTGCCAATTTTTGGAATAACTGTTGGGATGCCTTTTATTCTCTGCGCGCAGTGTTGAGCTTCCCCCTTTCGCTGCGCGCATTGGATCACCCTCCCATCGTTGCTATATTTAGGGTTGTTTGCTTGACCTTGCTATGCCTGTCATGGGGTCATCTGCTTTGGAGCAGGTGCCTGGTAGGAATTTTTACCATTTGGCTGATTGGCTGGTGCCATTTGGTTTTTGCCTACTGCATAGCAAATCGTCACAACTTGTAAGGTTGTGGTTAGGCATTGGTTAATTTTGGTTGGTGGAGGGGGTATGGTTGGCTGTGCCGGCCCCTCCAATGATGCTGCAAGGGTATTCCATTAAAGGAATCCAGGGGCTCGCCATGCTCTTGTCTGAACCCCTAGCAAGGGGCTAGGGCCACGCAAGAGCCCCTGGGAGCATTTGAGGAGAGGTGAGAGCCTGGCCAAAAAATGTTTTCCCTTACTGACTTTTGCAGGCTTGTGAATATCAGTTCTGTTCCTACCTCTAAGTAGGAACAGATAGTATATAAACAATGCCTAAGCAACCACTCACATACTGTAATCAATAAAGTTGTGGCCAAAATTACACCAAAAACCAAAAACAAAATTCTGTGTGAACTGTGTTTTTATTTGGGGGTGTCATGGGGATCCTCGACATGCAATTATTTTTTTAGTTTTGGGGCAGGTGGATAAATTGTTAATTTCCTCTACTCCATACTCATTACTTCTTCAATGCTTTCATTTCTTTTCCAGCTGTCCTGAACACACACACACACACACACACACACACACACACACACACACACACACACTTTTAATTGCTCAGACTTCCACAAAACCAGAAAATTTCAGAAGCAAATTTAGTATTTCATGACTGCTTTTGCACACTTCTTGGGTGGGGAATTTGTTTAAAAACAGCAACAAGGTGCCTACACAGATGCATGCATGCCCTGTTGGTAATTTATTGATATAATAGAACCAACATAGTAAAAGTCATAAACAAACACAGAAGGAAATGCCTACTGCTATGAACAGGAAGGATTGCAGTGGATCCTCATATACAAATTCAAATATGCACAGGTGTGGACTCCTCCAGTCTAATTTGCATGGAGGGAAAGTAGATTAACAGCTAAATAATGTTCAAATATGGACAAGCCCTTAGAGGTGCATTGCCTCTGAAATGGCTTTCATGGATAAAAGCTAGTTATCTTGCATGTGTTTATCTAACTTTTAAAGCTATTTATGCTGGCTGCCTTCACAGCATGCCATTGCAGCGTTACACAAGTTGATTATATATTGTGCAATGTATTCTCTTTTGTTGCCTTTAACAAAAACAGTTTCAGTGCATATTTCCAATTTTCTACGTTTTGAGAGAGTGAATATTTCCCGCCTTGTCATTCTGTCCTCACTCCTCATGATTCTATAGACTTCTACATCATCTTTCCAATCAAATCCTTTAGGCCTTCTTTCAAACGAGAGGTCAGTTTCCCTTACAGCTACTGTAACCCTAAATACTCTCTTCCAATTTAATTATAACACGAGTGGAGAGTTATAGGGAAGAAAAGTTTTCTTAATGAGATAAATTTGGAATGAAAGTCATTGTTCATTGCTGAGATGTTGTTTTCAACTTCTAATCCTGTTTTGGTTATAATAATTTGCAACAGGCTCTAGGTCTGGCTTTGTAACAGAAACTGCCTTGGTCGCCCTGGTGGATGACCTGCAACAGAACAGGAGATGGACAGGGAGAAGGCTACCTTGCTTATCTCCCAGTCACTTTCAGTATCATTGTCAATTATATTCTTATGGGCCAGCTGGCTGGGAAGGGTATACTTGGTATGACTTTTCAGTGGTCCCATTCATAAGACTGGAAGGCTGGACACTGAAGGTAGTGCTGAGAGATGATCCACTCCATAGTTTTGGCCTGTGTGGAATAGTTTCCTTCTTATCTCCCACACTTTTAAAGATCTGCATGAAACCACTGGGTGGTGCAATTATGAGATTTGGGCTGAGATACCAAGGCTTCAGCCCAGTGTGATGTAGACTCTCCATAAGTAATTGGTGTGTGTGTGTGTGTGTGTGTGTGTGTGCGTGTGTGTGTGGAGGCCTGACGTGAGCAACACTTCTATTTACATTCCTGATATATTGAAACTATATCCTGTTGAAATGAATATGTTTAGTTTGGCCTCTAACAGCCCTTCTCAGTTACATTAGATGCTTGGAAAGAGACACATTCCAAACTTTCCCTTGCCATCCAGTCAGAGATGGACCTTTGGGGTCTTTGCAATAGGAGGTGATCTCTAAACGGGCAGCAGTGCAGTGGGGTAGGAAGGGCGGGGCTTAGGGGGCGGGCCACCCCGGGTTCCAGGTGAGGGGGGGTGACACTCCCCGGCCCCTCCCACCACTCCCCCACTGCCCGGCACCCTGTCCATGCTTCTTTACAGATGGCCGGGGCAGCCCCACGACCTGCTGCTTGTACGCTGGCTCGCCGCAGGAGCAGCAGTGCTAGCCTGTATGCACTAATTCTGGGCATGCGCAGTGCATCCAACGTGCGTTGTGACGGCCTGCCCCCAGGAGGTTGCCTCCGCTCCGCCACCCCGGGCGGCGAAGAGGCTTCCTCCGCCACTGCAGCAGTGAACAGCATCACAGCTAGGCCCTTATGTGTGAGGGGATTGGTGTCTACTGACAGAAGGGCCAGAGCAGGGTTTGGGTTCAATGATTGACCAATAATATTAGAAAGCACATCAAAAATGCCTTGCCACAATCCAGTGTGCAGGGGAAGCGATAAACTGTTGCCTGAAGTCAGTTCAGGAGTGCATGGAGTTAGCAAACCGAAGCTTAATCTAGACTGGCTGATGCCCATGATTTTAAAAAGGTGAGCCTGGGAAAAAAGAGAAGGGCAGAATATTACAAGACATTTCTGTAACAAATATTGAGAGAGTCCTTAGGTTAGACTTATAATATATTATGCAGTGTACCTTGAAGGGACCGTTCTGGCTTACATCTCATCATAAATATTATAAATTATTATACATTCTCTTCATCTGGTGCTTGTTGAAGGTGTTTGAAGTGTATGAACCCTTCTTCATACCCATTTCATAGTGTGCATTAAATTCTTCTTTCAGATCTCTCCATTCTCCCTGCTGGTGTGTGGAAATAACTTGTCACCATTTCCCCAGTACTTTTTTTTGGGGGGGGGGAGGGGAAGAGAGAAAAGTCTCCATTCCTCACATTACGGGATAAAGGTAAACCTCACAACCATTTCCTATGATTCTTTGGTAGACAGAGCTCCCAAATTCTGAAAGAATAATAAAAGGACCAAATAAAAGGCAAATAATTCAAGCAGGATCCACTCCCTCCCTGCTTTTATGGCACACACACACACACACGTGCCAATGCCGTGATGCTGATTATGCCAAAAGAAAACTAGTATAAAAACAGCATGGGGGTGGTTTGGCAATATATTTGTGTTTATCTATATTATTCTTTTACATTTGGTATGTTGATTTTCTGATGGAGAAATAGGTGCGGTTCGGAAACATGAATTTTGCAGAGTTAGAAAGAAAGATGAGTAGCCATTTTTGAGAGTTGAAAAACTCTGATCATTTTTGTGTGTGTGTTTCCTTCTCTTAATTGGCTGAATCCTTGACCTAGCAGAGTGAATCAGAAGGAACCTCAGCCAGTGGGAGTACTGAGTGAATGGAGGCAAATTAAAGGCAGGAAAGAGAAAACACACAAAGCCTGAAGGAAGAGAAGAACAGAAAAAGAGAAGGCTGCTGAGTCCATAGCTTCCTAATGGCAGAAAAGAAACGAAACAGATCCCTGAACTGGTGGAGCAGCAGGTGAGAACTAAAATATTCAGAGACAATAGTATATTGGTTTATCCAGAACCAGAAGTAAGTCCTATTGAGTTCAGTGGGGCTTATCCCCAGATAAGTAAGCATTAGATTGCAGTATAAGGCTGCAACCCACATAGGATGTCTGCCAAGTCAAGTCATAGTTCATGTAACTCAAATGTATCAGCTACGGAAATTTGATTTTGAAAGTTCAGGAAGAGAGTTCAATGAATTACAGCCTGATCCTGTGCATGTTTACTATGAAGTAAGAGTCAGTGTGGTCAGTGGGGCTTTTGACAAAGGAAGTGTGCATAGAATTGCAAACTTAGAATGGCTTCTGGTCTAAGAGGGGAGCCATGTGGATCCCTGAATCCTGCCAGTTCCTAGAAGGACAGTGAGAAGTTTATAGTGTGCCAGTGGGCCTCATATCGCCTGTGGGAGCCCAGTAAGAAACAGCACAATTTGCATTCCTTCCAACATTTTACAGGTGAAAACAGAATCGCCCTATAGTAAGTTCAATAGTTTGGAATATACCTCAATAGCCACAGCCTAGGCACCAACTTGAACAAAATATCGAGGGATCCACTCCTACCCCCCTGACCACACTTACCCCTCTCCCCACACTTCTGCTGAGCTTCGTACACCGTACACAACTGGGTGCAGGTCTCCCCCCTCATGCCTACTCACCTCTCACCCCACACCTGCAGAGTTATGTTTTTAATGCTGTAAGGTAGCAGTGAATGGATTTGGGTTAGCTACACTATACTGCAGTGTGCATATAAGACTTCAGACTATATCCCTTTTTAAAACAACAACAACAACAACCATTGTGCCACAGATCTAGGGAACAGACTAAAATGAATCAATATTATCCATAAAACTAGCTTAATATTTAAATAGAAACCTCCCACTATACCTCTAATCTCAAATGAGCCCTACCTGAATGACAAATGCATTTATCTTTTACTGGCACAATAAAACCCCTTCCAACACAGTGCCAAAAATATCTCAGGGGAGCTATCTCCTTTTGGGTAACAATGCTTTATTATTATTCTTATTATCATTATTTTTATTTTAGCAATCATGTCACCATGGAATGATGCTTTATTGTCAAGGCTACACGGCTTGCTAGGATTTCTGCCCACTGGAACTGTGATTGTCATAACATGCTAGGTTTTATTTACTGCTCTAACTAAAGAAAATGATTTCTCAGTCCACTGATATCAAGAACATAAAAGTAAGCATAAACAAGTTGAGGTTAAAAGGTTTTCTAATCCATACTTCATATTCAGTCTTGGAAGTTTATTTTTCCACAGAATATATCAAGCTGTAGATTATGGAACTGAAAAAACTGGGACAATTACAAGCTACATTAGAATTTTTCCTGATCAGAATGAGAAGTCAGATCTTTTTCTGTCAGTATCCATGAATATATGAAATCTCTGTATCCTGTCAGCCCATTGGCAATCTACCAGAGTATCTAGCCAGTCTTGTCACTTTTGCAACAGCTTATAAAATTTGAAAGGTAAAGGTAAAGGGACCCCTGACCATTAGGTCCAGTCGCGGACAACTCTGGGGTTGCGGTGCTCATCTCGCCTTACTGGCCGAGGGAGCCGGCGTACAGCTTCCGGGTCATGTGGCTAGCATGACTAAGCTGCTTCTGGCAAACCAGAGCAGCACACAAAAATGTCGTTTACCTTCCCGCCAGAATGGTACCTATTTATCTACTTGCACTTTGACGTGCTTTCGAACTGCTAGATTGGCAGGAGCAGGGACTGAGCAATGGGAGCTCACCCCGTCATGGGGATTCAAACTGCCGACCTTCTGATCAGCAAGCCCTAGGCTCTGTGGTTTAGACCACAGCACCACCCACATCCCTCAAAATTTTTAAGAGACTACATATATTCTTCATCTAGGCTTTTATCTGTCAGCCATTTAAGAACCCTATGCATATGGTACTCATTTAAGGCATAATCATGTATGGACTGAAGTGAGGCCATGCTTTTAGCCCCAGCACTGGTGCCAGGTATTCGTTTTTTTTTTAAAACAAGCATGTGTATCTGTAAAGAAAGTCCAATTTATGAACTGATCAGGGCACCATGTTGTATGAGTGTCCCAACTGTGCAGAGCACACACATTGGGTTTTCTCTTCCAATAACATCATGCAACACAACATGGTTAAAAGGAGAGGACCTGTTGTCAGAGATGGGGCTAAAAATGTGCCCCAGTCTTGCGCGGGCATGATGATGCCCTGTGCATAAGTGAAACATAGGACTTAGGTAGTTGGAGTTCAAAGGATGCAATTTCAAATCAGAGAAAAATGAACCTTCAGCTAGAAGGTGAAATTGTCAATCATCCTTTCATCTCTCTTAGCACATAGAGGAGGCCATAGAAGACAAATTGGAATATTTTTCTTTACCTGAATGCTATACCTTTAGAATATACACTAAAACGGTGAAAGTTGGTCCAGATCTTAAGACTTCAGTGCCTTATAGTATAAGCCCTGCTTGTTTTAATCATTTCCATATATTGCCTTATAGTTCCACTGAAAGTTAAACCAAATTCATTTGAATGTTATGATATTGTCTCCTATGAGAATGTTGGCCATCTATATATGTTAGAGTAAAAACTAAATATATGAACGCTGTTACTATTTATTTATTTATTACTTGCCCTTCACCCTAAGGTCCCAGGATGGGTTACAACATTAAAAGACAATATTAGAAACAATTTAAAAGAAGTTAACAATAAAATAACAAGGTGGGTCCTAAAAATGTTGCAGATGCACATCGCCAGTGGTGACAGACATTTCCTTCCCAGATGATTATCAATATCCAACCACAAAAGCTAAATGTGTCAATTCCCAGTTTCTGACATTTTGAAATTACATATATAGTTGCTATCTTGCCACTCCATTTATATTCCTGATAAATTGGTCTTTTGTATATATAAATACATTTGCCACAATTAACCTGTTAGTTAGAACTATAGCAGTTTCTGCCCTTTTTTGAGACAAAGCAATACTACAATGTAGGCATGGTGGAAATTGCATTTGCAAATATTATGTGAAGAAAATGTTCATGAAACTACCCTGAAGCAGACTAGGAAAGGAAAATGTGATGTGATATATATGCCATAAAAATATTGTGCTCATGGCTGGTCTAGTATAGCAATAAAATGCTTCTTAACCTGGCCATGCTTCATTTTCCTTGTTGCAACTTGCCGCCTTTTCTTGCCGGTTCTTCAGAACCTGTTGATTTATTTATCAGTTGTAAAAGACTATTGTTCATTGAGGAGGGGACAATTTATAAATGCAATCCCGTTAAATTAATGCAAATCACTGGTGTCAGGTCTCATCTAGCTTATGAGTAGACTTGACTATGGCTCTTTTATGGCACAGTAAAAGCTGAGTCACAAGAAAAGCATGAGTTTATGGAGCTTCCTCTATAAAACCAAAAATGTAGGGTTTTTATTGGTCTTTAGGCACAGATTATTAATGCCATAATGACATTAAAGAGTATTAAATGCAAATTTGCAAAGCTCCAAAGAGCTTTATTAGGATAAGCAACACTTTTATTGAGTCACTCTTTTAATGAAAATCTGGCAAAGTAAATCTAGATGGAGGCCTCCACAGATGTTGTTCCATGCTTTACCAATGAGAAAAGTGCTTAATGGTAGGGAGTGGTGGGCAGGCTTGGCTGCACTTCATCCTCAGCGTTTACTCCCCTTCATTTATAAAATGTACAGTATAAAAGAGTTCCGTATTTCAGACTGTGCTTGCAAAAGTAAACGACATAACTATGTAATATACTGGCAGTCAAAGATCACTCAGCTGAGAATTTTCCTAAATACCGCAAGTGAATGTGATTTGGGCTTAGTGTTCGCTGATTTGAAACCTCTCAGCAAGGGCTGGATTGAATGGGGCTTTCCCCATTAGTCATGAAAATAGGGACCTGTGAATGTTTTAATGAATATTCACATGTCGTAGGCTTTCCTTTGGAGAGCATGTGGCTAGGAAGACTTTGTCTCCTTAATTTGCCCTACCTTTCCCCCACTACTGTGCTTAATTTCCTGTTGCTCAATAAAAGTATATCTCTGGTGAACCTCTCCCCAGAAGAAAACAAAAAATGAATATTGCATAGTTTATACTCAGATTATGACACCTGAAAATGCAAGTGAAGTAGATTTAAGCCATTTGTTGTTTCTCTCCAATTCAGGAGAGATAATTATGAAATTCACTTCCTGTGGATGCTAAGCAGACCAATCTCTTCTTAATGGTCTTTGGTGCTTGAAATGTGGCAGTGGCTCTAAGGTTTCCTATGCTGAGGCCTGGCCAAGTTTTACTGTTATTATGTTTTAATTTATTTCTGTACAGGATAATCTTATTCATGTCTGTGCAGAAGCAAGTCCTATTAAATTCAGTGGCACTTAACTCCCAGGTAACTGGGGTTAGGATTGCAGCCTTAGAATTGTTATGAATTGAATGATTTAAGTCAGGCATAGGCAAACTTGGCCTTCCAGGTGTTTTGGGACTACAACTCCCATCATCCCTAGCTACCAGGAGCAGTGGTCAGGGATGATGGGAGTTGTAGTCCCAAAACATCTGGAGGGCCGAGTTTGCCTATGCCTGCCTCATTTAAGCGGTTTTATATTGTCCTACATTTAGACATGGATTTGTGTTTTATATACGTTGCAAACTGTTTATATAATTCACAGTTCTTAAAAGTGGATTATAAATCCTAGAAATAAATAACTCATTTCCAATTCTGGCCAGGGAAGACACACAGCCATCAGAGCATTAAAACATTTAAAAAAAAAAAAACCAACACACACCAAACCATCCGAAACAAAACAGGTTCCAAAAAATATTGGGTTATTGCTGGGGAGGAAGGGGGCAACTTTCCTGACACTAATAATTCAGATTGACTCTTCCGTTATGGAACAATGGCTATACAACTGTGCATCTGGGGACTAAGAAGTAGATGTTTTGTTTTCTATTATTTCCCCTATCTCACAAAAGGAGACTACAGGCATGAGCAATGTGACTTGAGAACAGAAGAAACCACAGCAGCAATTTATTTCAGCAGGGAAGTGTACATTGGAGCTCTGCTCCATTGATCACAGATACTTCTGCCCCCCCCCCCGCCTTAGACATTTGCTCTCTCACACACAAGAATGCACTTGGCTGCTAGTAACATGAGAACTTATATTCGTATATGTAATGAGCATAAGAATATAAAGTTTTCATCAGATAATCTTTTGGAATCTTTTTGTTCTGGAGAACCTGGCCTCATGTGCTCTCATGGGAGCAGTCTTGTACATATGAGGGGATCACTCTTACACTATAAGGTCTAGAGACTTAATATTTTTAAGCTTAGAAGCTGTGTCCGCAACTGGCTTTGAACCCAGTACGGAGCAGCGAAGTTAAAAAAAGGGCATTAAATAGGCTGAAGTGTTTGGCTGATTTGTTGTTGGATATTGTGTTTACTATGGTTGAACTGGAAAGGCCCCATTATTTTACAGTCCTGTTTGTGGGTCCTATTGGTGATGCATTCGGAAGGCCACAACTATGATGTAGCATGGAAGGCAAGAGATGGGGATGTTGAATTTTGGCATCGCACAGGGTGCCGCTGAAATTTGAGACCCAAGATCCGCCACTGTTGTTGGAAGGGAATGTATGTTGCCTTTGAAACCAAGTAATGCATATTTCTTTCCTCGGTACTGCTCTGTGACAGCAGGCAATTACACAGTCACAGTGCAGCACGAGAAGACAGAAACAGTTGCCTGGATGCCTAGGCAACAAGGAGATAAGTTACCTGTCTTACTGTACAGTGTTGCAGTGGTTTCGTTGTCCACCCTTGCTGTGGCAATTGGTGTATCTGGTCTTCCGATGCTGCACTGAGAGGACAAGCTGTGTAATGTAGGAAGACAGGAAAAGTTGCCTTTGAAAATCGTATTCATGAGGGCAGGGGCAGCTAACACAGTTCCTTCAGCTGTTGTTAGACTCAGCCCCAGGCAACAAGGCTAATGACCAGGGGTGATATGAGCTGTAATATAACAACATCTGGAGGCCACTACATTGGATACATCTGCATTAGGGCAATGTTACTTCATTTTCCCCTAGTGATGATTCCATTCCAGTTGGCTATATAGCAATGCCATGCCATCTTACTCACTGATTGGCTAAGAAAGAAAAATGGTAATAGGGGAGCAGCATATAACAGGATTTTTTCAGGGGACAGTTTGTGCTTCCAAATCCCCTCCATCTATGAACTGTACAAGCTAGATTGCCCCATTTGCTTTCTATAGAGAAGGACCAGACTGTTCAATAATTATTGGGATATGGTATTTTTGTGTAGAACAGCAACGGTTGTATCAAAGCTTATTTTCCTGACATTTATTTAGGATGAGATTAAAAATGGCCTTTTCTTCCACATAACAGGGAAAATTGATGGGTTTTGCAGTGAGCTCTGAAGGTCAATTTAATGCAATCTTGACTGTTCTGAACATTTTCCTGTTTAGAGGTTTAACAATGCTTTTAAGCATCTTCACAGAGCTTCAAGCCCTTTGAACTGATGTGCTTTTCTTGCCATTTTTTAAATCACACACATAGAGAGAGATTCAAAATGTAACATCTAATCTGTATATATTATTTATGGAACAGCCTACTTGTTTGTTACAAAATGATATACTGCTGCACAAAATTGCTTTGCCATTTCTGTGCAGACAGAAGGTTGAGTTTTTGGCTCTCTAAAATAGTATAGCAAATACAATCAGAAGGCTTTAATAAGATATACAAAGGTCCAGGCTTTGAAATGTGCGTGCAAACATGTGATGTGAGCTTGCAAGTACTTGGGGCGTACCAACTTGTACAGTGCCCATCCAAGACGTTTTGCTGCTTGATGTGAAGGACAAGACGATCCTCTCCCATTCCACATGCTATAGCTAAACAGACTAACCGTTAGACCTTACTTTAACCTGGTGATGGGAGAGTGCCTGGAAAGTCTCTTCTCCAAAGATCTTAGAAGCCCACTCTGCAGAAACAGCATTCCTGCTAAGATACAATAGGCACCCACTATCTGAACTTTCCGGAAACTATTCAAGACATTTTGTTCTGACACGCTTTCCCAGCTGGATTAGTCGGTGTTTACCATGAGTGTCCACTTGTTAGGGTTTTAGTCTTTTTTAAAACAACAACAACATGATCATTTTTTGGGGGGTGTTATTATCTGTTTTATATGTAAATCGCCTTAAGCAGGGCTTTTTTCAGCCGGAATTTGCCAGAACTCAGTTCCAGCACGTCTCTCACATGTGTGCCATTGCCATTCTAAGAGAATGAGGAAGGTGTTCATGGTGAGTTCTGGCAACTGTTCCCCTCTAGAAAAATAGATAATGATAATGATAATAATAATAATAATAATAATAATAATAATAATAATACATTGTTTTCTTTTTGTCAGTTGTTGAGCATATGTTTAACCAGGAACTTAATAACCACCCCTTGAAAATTCTAATAGTTTGGGTGGGCAAAACACATGGCCCACTAAGTCACAGAGCAGTAAGCACCATTTGAATGACGCCAAAATAACTTGCCATTCTTCTATGCTACAACCAACCCCATGCAAGTCCCTTCCTGAGCTTCATGACATGGCGTTAAGGGGAATATCATCTCTTTGCTAGATTCTTTCATATGTTTTGTTCACAATGCATATAAATGCAGCAACAGGAGGGAGGACTAGAATATGTTTCTTCTTGTAATTAACAACAGCATTCATTCTTCACGTGGACCTAATCACTGTAGTCCTTCAGATTTTTTTTTAAGCACATCACTGTATGTAAAAATGGCTCTCATTCATGAAGGTTTCAAATCATTATGTAGTAAGCCACATTTTGCTCAGTAGCAAAATAGTCTTTTAATATTTAACTTTGCATAGCGAACAAATCAGGCAGAAAAGGGGCTGAATTATTTAAGCTAATTTATCTAACAGGAAAAAAATAAATAACTCCACTGCAGGACTTCCATCTGTCTATGGTGGTAAACAGCCACCACCTGCTTCCTGTAAATGGTGGTGTAAGATTATTACTCAGTAAATGTCACAATTTCCATTTCAAAACCCCTTTTCAGCTGTCTGCTTTTCCAGCAACAAAATAATAAATCACCTGCTAGCATGGTCAGAATAAATCCCCTATCTGTGTATTAATAATTGGGGGAAAGAGTGCCAGGAGAAACATTCATTTATTGCATTGCTTCCTTTTATGCAGTACTGAGTCTAGATGATACAAAAGGCAACAGATACCATTGCACACAGTAGCTAAGAGACTATCCTTTAGAAACCTTAGGTTGTAACCCTTTGCTTACTTACCTTTGAGTAAGCCCCACTAAACTCAGTGGAGGTTTCTCCTTAGTAGACAGGATTGTACTGGCAGCATCTTTCTGTCAGAGAGTACTTTGTGACAAAATGAAGCATTATAATTAGTATTACTGACTACTTTACACTGATTTCTGTGTACATTATCATGCATGAACCAGAGTCCTATGTGGGCTCTGATGTGCTCCAAAAACAATTCAAGGTAAGGAGAGCCCAGAGTTTGATACTGTTGACCATAGGTTTGCCATGTGTCCTACTTTACTGAAGACATTGCTCCACAGGGCTGCTATACAGCAGTCCTCTAGTTCAAGGGCTTTCATGTCCAAGTCTCGTTAAGATAAATAACCATAAGGGGGGGGGCAGGAATCTTGAAGTTGCCTGTCCATGGTTAGATGTGGACAGCAGACTAGCCACAACAGCTTCAGCAGACCTAGTGGGCACCAGCTGCCTCTGAAAAACTTCACAAAATACAGTGGTACCTCTGGTTAAGTACTTAATTCGTTCCGGAGGTCCGTTCTTAACCTGAAGCACCACTTTCGCTAATGGGACCTCCTGCTGCCACCGCACCGCCAGAGCACGGTTTCTGTTCTTATCCTGAAGCCAAGTTCTTAACCTGAAGCGTTATTTCTGGGTTAGCGGAGTCTGTAACCTGAAGTGTATGTGACCTGAGGTACCACTGTATCACAATAAAACATTACAAATGAAAATCAAACACAAAATACAATCAACATCTACAGTTCATTTAAAGCAGAATAATTCACAGGAAAACAAAATATTTACAACAGCCTCATTTATTCACCTCCACTTAGGGCAATATATTATCATACAGATAGCACCATGTAGGGATAGCCTTCCTGTATACCGGGTCTCTGAGAGGTATTAAATAACTCTGCAACACACAAAACTTTACAACCCAGTCTCTAACTTCTTTTAGCTTTCCATTGATGGTAGGCCAATGTTTACTTGTGCTGTCATTTGTTATGGATGGTTACTTTGCATAAAGGTTCCAAGCTGGATTTGAGATGTAAAAATAGTACCATAGTGAGAAAGACATTAAAAAAGAATATAATCCAAGGCCTCAAGATAAAACCAATGTTGTGGCAATGGTCAACAGCTGAGCACTGAGCAGCGAAGTACTGTCTGACTCAACATGCTCCATTACTTTTTGGCTTCACCCCAGGAATCACTGCAGTACAGAACAGCAAACCAGGGCTAATTTGTAGACTGCATCCCATTTTAATGATAGAAGAACACTGGCAAAGTGTGACACATATTTGAGAGTGCTTTTTGGGACATTTATTGAAACAAGTTTTCACACAGACACATAAGGACATGACATAGAAACAGGAAGGTATTTCCTAAATCCGAAGCATGGATAGGAATAGTCCTCCCTGGGCTCTTGAACAGCACTGGAAACAGACCTGAACATCCTTTTTGTGCTTGGCAGAAAAGAAAATTTAGGAGAGAAGGTTTGAGAAGTTTCACCCCATTCAGTGGCTCACATGGTCATGTATCATGGCTAATTTAACAGAACCATAGACCGGGGAGACTGAAACACTGTGGTCTAATTCCTGAAGCAAAGTAGCATCTACAAAAATCAAAATAGCAGCAAAGTTATGGAAATCCTCAGCCACAAACGTTTAAGGACTTCCTTAAAAAGCAAACATGGCAGACAGTTAAAATTGTTAAATAAACAAATATTTGAATGTAGGAGGGTCAACAGCTTACTCTATCACCACAGCTTCCTCAACTCAGAACCAACCAGCTGTTCTTCAGTTGGGTGAAGAGATATCCTTGTATGCAACGCTCTGCCTGCATTTTGGGTGCTAACTGCATACTAAAGAAAAAGAGAACATCCATGACTCCTTCCTAAAACCACATGGAGTAACATCATTAGAACAAGGCAGCAATCGTTCCTATGTTACTTTCTTTTTACAACTTAGTAGCCATCAGTGGTTTTAATGTTTTATTGAATGTATTGCTTTTAACCAGTGCTATTTTTTCCTAGAAAAAGAGGTGCTGGAACTCACCATGAACACTTACATTGTTTGCTGGTAATGGCAATCTTGCCCACTTGAGATGTGCCAGAACTGAGTTCCAGTGAGTTCCAGCTGGAAAACCCCCCTGCTTTTAACACCTGCTTATATTATTTGCTTGTTGGATTTTAATGTATTGTTGGAAATCACTGTGGGATCATGTAGATGGAATGAAAGGTGGTCTGTTAATTTGGAGAAATAGCTAGCTAGCTAGATTCAGGCAAGTCGGTGAGAATATGTGCAGTCAATGCAGAAGATCTAAGAATGCTTTTGGGTACATACTCAATTTATGCAGGGTGTTGACCAGTCCCGTTAAAACTCAGCTTTGCCCCAAATAAACTAAGAAATATCCTGGGTTATCCTGAGCACCTCCCCTGTAGCTCTGTGGTTCAGGAGATAAATGAGGTGGTGGACAACCTGACTTTCAGGGAAGCTCATCTGTAATAACTTATCACTGGATCCAGAGTCAACCATACTTAAAGTAGACCCACTGAAACAAAAAATACTTAAGTTCCTATCCTCACTAAGTTAAGTCCCATTGATTTCAGTGGGTCTGTTCTAAGCCTTAAGTCTACAGTCAACCCATAGACAATTGTCTGTATATAATTATCTATACAGTGGTACCTCGGGTTACATACGCTTCAGGTTACAGACTCCGCTAACCCAGAAATAACGCTTCAAGTTGAGAACTTTGCTTCAGGATAAGAACAGAAATCGTGCTCTGATGGCGCAGTAACAGTGGGAGGTCCCATTAGCTAAAGTGGTGCTTCAGGTTAAGAACAGTTTCAGGTTAAGAACAGACCTCCAGAACGAATTAAGTATGTAACCAGAGGTACCACTGTAAAGATCTTTTCAGAAACAGACTCAGGGAGAGAGCTTTCACAAACCAATACAATAATGTATTCCTGATATTTGTTTTAGTGATGAATGATGACTACAATTATGTATTTCCATAAATATAATCTTGTGTTTTTTTCAGTGAAGTTCAAACAACAAATGGAATCTTCTGAGTGTATGTTATATCATGCTACAATGGAGTAATTATCTAAATTATTTTACAGTATAAAATACAGCTGAAGATTTCTTTTAAAGTTTTCCGCAAGCAAAAAAATGTTTTGTCACAGATTGCTTTGGAATGGAATTTTATCAGCCTATTTTTAAAATGATATTTAACTACTTCAAGGAGTCAAGGAGGAATCCTAAATATTGCTTGGCATACTTTTAGTGCTTTCTAGCCTCTATCAACTTATGGAAAAATCATTTTTATTTGCAGTTCAAAATAATTAAAATGAAATGTAGTGGTAATATAATTGCATAATGGAAGAAAATGACTTAATCTATTTCTAAAAGTGGCTATATCTGGCATGTTTGATCATTTTAATTTCATAAAGATAAATCATGAATTTCAATAATTGAAGTACAAACCAAATTAACTTAATGATACAATGTAATTAGAGATTCAATACATGCAGTAATGTTACAATTTGATTAAATATGTCTCTAAAGACTTTTCTAGAAAATTTATTTATTAAAGATTGGTAGTGTATCACTGACCATAGTGCAGGAGCTTCTCCTGTTGCTTCCTTTTTGAGGCCATTATATAGTTAATTTCTGATTTTCTTAGTGTTTAAGGCAGGCATAGGCAAACTCAGCCCTCCAGATGTTTTGGGACTACAACTCCCACCACCCCTGACCACTGGTCCTGTTAGCTAGGGATGATGGGAGTTGTAGTCCCAAAACATCTGGAGGGCCGAGTTTGCCTATGCCTGGTTTAAGGGAAAGCAAAGCAAAGCAAAGAGGGACTGTCTAATATGACTGAGTGATAGCCAGTAGTGGTTAGTAAGGTAACAGCACTCACCTGACCTTCTGTTGCCCACATCCCAAGTCTGGGAACCTCTGGGTTAATGGGAGGAGTGAAGCAATGGCAAGTTTGTTATGGGACGAATACACCAATCCAGTGCTTCCGCTGGTGTGTTTGCACCACACTGACCTTGTCTCCCTCTACTTTCTGGTTAGCAAGAGTGATGCAGGCAACAGAAGGTCAGGTGCATGTAATCCCCCAGCAGCTGCTGGTGATAGAACAAGATATTGCAATAATCACCAACTCAGATGGCTTTACAGGGGAATTTGACAAATCCATGGAGTATCAGGTCACAAATGATTACTAGTCATGATAGTTACATACTGCTTCCAGGATCAGAATCATTCAGTTGCAGGGAAATGACCATGGGACAGGGCTATTGTACTCATGCAGTGAGCAAGGAAATATGCATACACACGCCAGACGCTGTGTGGAGGACATGAGTCCTTGCAGATCAGAGCCAAGACTTAAATATTCAGGAAAAGTCAGAAGCCCAATGTAACTTCGTTTATTCAACAGCTCACTCCCACATTGAAACAAGAACACACTCTGAAAGCCCCAACAATAACATTGCTTCAAAACAACAGCAACATGGCACTATATAGCATGTTTGTTTCAAAGGAGTGAAAATAGCATGCAATAATAGCATTGGATTAAAACCAACACACAAGCTCTTTGATAAATTCTGGTGGGTGACCAGATGACATGGACCTATCAGCTACAGCCAAGATCAAGTCTGTAATCCCAATTACTCTTATGTCCATGGATGTCCTAGTATATATAGGCTCAGAAAATGCATGCCTGAATATTATATTTATCCATGTAATTTAACTTTCCTTCTTCCCTGGCTCTTCAAACATTAGGAACCATGAGGTTTCAGTCTTGTCGAGTTTATAGATGATCTTTGATCTCTGTCACAGTGAGTAATCATAATAATTACAATATAAAAAGTAAAAGCTTGAATTAAGCAAATAATGTGTGCATTTTAGACTGCAATCTTGACATGTTCTGTCTAAATAATAATGTAATGATTTAATAATCAATTATTAAAAATATAAGCAAAATCTACTGGCTGTTTAGGTACCAGATTTTGCTAGGGAAGAAAACAAAATAACTCTCCTCACAGTTCAGTGCAGAGCCATTTTTCAATTTATTTAGTATTATATTCTGTGCCATACCAAGATTCATTATACCAAAGATGGCATGCCCACTGTTCACAGCAGCTGCAGTGCATTAACCTAATGGATTGGAATTATGGGTTGCCGTAGGAATTGTCTGTTTTGTGCCAAATCCAAATGTAAACCCTACTGTGAAAAGTCTTGACACTATTAAATGAGATAAAATACAATGTGTGTAGAATGAGACAGAGGAAGATTATGGAAATGGAGGAAAGGGACGGCATATGGCTAATTTTTAAAAATAGTATAAGGTTACTCAAAGGAAGCTTTAAACTTATCTGTAAATGGCAGGCTAAAATAAACACCAGCAGCTGAACGTATTGGACCAGGGAAGATTGTGACCAGAGAGGTTCATACGAGAGGTGTAAAGACAAAAATGTCCAGAGATGTCAATGACTATAAAATAAAACTATGGACAGAATGAAAAGACAGGAGGAACAGTGTAATGTAATATGTGGTTGAGCATGTGGAAGATAAATGCTGATTGACCATGAACTGCTTGACCAAGTAGCAATAGCATAACAAGACTGCAAAAATCTACATGGTTTTAAAGGAAAGTGTGGGTAGGGGAATAGAGAACAGTATGGCAAATTTGTGTTTTGAAAGAAAGAAAAGCTGTTGAAGATTTCTGGACAGAGGTTGAGGTCTCTAAGCCATCTTCTGAGAAAGAGTGGTGATATAACCTGAAGCTGTTGGATCAATTCCATTCCTCAGTAAAAATCGTTTATAATGTTGGGAATTATATCTGTGTGACTGGGTAGATAATGGCTTCTACATTCACAGGCTCATAGATTTTTAAAGCCAGAAAGAGACATGATCATCTGGTCTGACCTGTATAGCACTGGCCTGGGAATTATATTCTGATTATTACCTCAAGTCCAATTCTACTAGAGTAGTGCAGCTAACAAAAAAGAAAGGAAGAGATACTTTTCATTGAAAGATATTTACTACTGGAGTGCTTATTGGCTACACTTTTGGCTCTTCTTAATGTCACATGGCTGATCTACCCACCCACCCAAAATATGGTGGCTCCTTTTGACCAGTAGAGGAAGCCACTTACCTCCAGTAATGCCTCAGGAAATAGCTCTACAGCAACTTAAAGGTAAAGGGAAACCCTGACCATTAGGTCCAGTCGTGTCCGACTTTGGGGTTGTGGCGCTCATCTCGCGTTACTGGCTGAGGGAGCCGGTGTACAGCTTCTGGGTCATGTGGCCAGCATGACTATGCTGCTTCTGGCGAACCAGAGCAGTGCACGGAAACGCCATTTACCTTCCCGCTGGAGCGGTACCTATTTATGTACTTGAACTTTGACATGCTTTCAAACTGCTAGGTTGGCAGGAGCTGGGACTGAGCAATGGGAGCTCACCCCATCGCGGGGATTCGAACCGCCGACCTTCTGATCAGCAAGCCCACAGTGCCACCCGCTATATATAAGTTATAGCAACTTAGAGAGCTATAAAATTGAGTTAGAAAAATTCATGAAGGGTGTAGCAATTGATGGCTTCTAGTCACGATAGCTATACACTACTTCCAGGATCAAGGATGGCATGTGTTTATATATATCAATCACTGGTCAACAATGCCAACAGAGGACTACAGTGCTTGTGGGCTTCCCATGGGCACATGCTTGGTGACTTTGGGGAAATGGATGCTGGACTAGGCAAAACTTTGGTCTGATCCAGCAATTTTATTGTGTATACCTGAAGGAACGTCTCCACCTCCATTGTCCAGCCCGGGTACTGAGATCCAGTTCCAAAGGCCTTCTGGCAGTTCCCTCACTGTAATATGTGAAGCTACAGGGAACTAGGCAGAGGACTTTCTCGGTAGTGGCACCAACCCTGTGGAGTGCACTCTTGGCAGATGTCAAACAGATAAACAACTATTTGACTTTTAGCAGGCATTTGAAAGGAAGTTTTAAATGGTTGATGTTTTATTGTGTTTATAATATTTTGTGGGGAGCCTCCCAGAGTGGTTGGGGCAACCCAGTCAGGTGTGCAGATTTAATAATAATAATAATAATAATAATAATAATAATAATAATAATAATAATAATAAGCTACTTTGCTGTTGCCTGAAAGGGCAGCAAAGTGTTTGCATTGTGAGGGGTGGGGAAGCAACCTTTGACCACTTCATCAGTACTGGTAAATAAAGAAGAAAAAGTTTGTTTTAATGTCTAAGATAGCCCTAGCTGCTTGAATAGGGAGATAATTTCTCTCCTACACGCAATATAGCCTTCACCAGCCTGGTGCCCTCCAGATGTTGTAGATGTCACCCCAGCAACTTCTGACGAGCACTAGGTTGGCAAATACTTCTGCAGAAGATCCCTTTTGGCATAATAGTTGAGCCTGGAATCAGCTGTCCCTTCAGACCTCCTGGGAGACGAACAGCATAGACTTCAGGAAAAATTACTGGCTAACTCCATTTCTGCATAGGATATGGTTGAACATTTCTAGGTTGTTGTTTTTTGCTGTGAAATTGTCACATTGGCCTGATCTGCTTCCGGATATTAGATGGATTGAAATAAAGATCAACTGTCATTGCACCATGACTGTTGCCAACCTCAGAAGGAACAAACACAGGAAGGAACATTGGAATCTGGATATAGCACATTGATCAAAAATTCTGAACATTTAATTAACCCTTTGCTCCTCATCTTTCTGATAAATGGGCATGCAGGAGTTTAAGGTATTATGGGGACTGGTGTCTTCCAAGCAAGCAATATTGTCATGTTGGTTTTCAGTGTGCAAACTAGGCTATTTTGAGATGCCTGAGCTTTATTGCAGGGCAGATCATTTGCCTTTGAATTTGAAATTCAGCACACTCCAGGAGGGTAGGGAGCTCTGCGGTGCCATTTTATTTGAGTCAAGATGATCATAGCTATTTCATTCTTTTTGGGTAAAATTTCCTTCCATTTTCACTACATATCTTATAGCATCAGAAGCACAGATGCTTGCAAATGCTTTTGAAAAGGCTGCAGCTCTGCTTTGTAGAAAAGGGGCTGGATGTGCTCTGCAGAGTCTGAAATCACAGCAGTGTGACTTTATGTTATTGGTTTTATGGGTGGCACAGAAGGTGGTGAAAGTATCAAAGTTGGTAGGTAATTCATATTTAGCTCCTCATCTATGTTCTTAGAGGGCTTCTTCAGCCAATGATGAAATCATCAGTAATTGTGTTTTCACACATCACAAAATCAGACAAGTATGCAAAGGATACAGTAGGGGGGAAAGCACAAGTTCAATATACATGCTACAAATATGTTTTGCATTCACTGTGAACCTGTTGCAGCTTTTTGGGGGGGCACTTTTTCATTCCAGAGCCAGGAGAACAGGTAGGGCTCTTGAAAAACTGGCAGCTGAATTCAGCCGGCTCCACATATAAAGTAGCACAAAAGGAAGAAAAACATTTACTTTCCTTTTTATATAACCAGGTTTTTTTTGTTTTTTTTTTTAAAAATAACATTTTGAACAGCCCACATATTCACCCATCCACAGCTCCTGGCCCCCAAACCCACTCAATGCCTGTCCCTAAGCATCAGACCAAAGCTCCTTGCTTAAAAATGTGTATTTGGGATTTTACTGATAAGTAAAGTTGGTTTATCCTGAATTACATAGGTAGTACAGTAGTTACAATAACCCACTTCCTTCTCCCCTTGGCTTTGTTATTAGAGCAAGCCAAGTTGGTTTGGAATTTTCAATGGTTTTGAGTTATTTTAGAGTTATTTATGTGGTGCCTCCAATCTCTTCTTGGGTGTGGAGCAGAGTTTCCCAAATAAGTTGTTATTGACCCCTTGGGGATGATGGGACAGTCTCCTGTAACACGAAGTATTTGTTGAACAAATATACTTCTTTAGCCACCTGAATGCAATCTTTAGATCCTGATTTGAAAACAAAACAAAACAACCTTACAAAGAAGCGTTACCATTCAAACTCTTAGCCCGAAGTAGGAAAAGAACAGCTTTTCACCCACCCTTTTGTCTCCATCTGAAATTAACTTATTTCTGTGCCTGTACCATATTTAGTCCCTTGAAGTTATACCTAGTAGTTTGAAGTGCTAGAATTGAGTGAATGATGATAACTTTTCTACTAAGCTTTTAGCAGCTATAAAATGCAATATATGTTGTAGAATGATGAAAGAAAACACTCGGGAATATCGACTTTTAATTATATTTGCCCTTACACCTCATTTCCCCCCATTTTCATGTAATTACTATAAATACAGTAGGCATCAATTAACAACTGAAACATCTTTACCACTTGCACCATAATTACAATGCATGTTCATGTATTTATATTGTATCAGTACATATATTAAAATAAAACTAGATGTGTTTTCTTCTCTCCCTCTAAAATGAATGTTCAACCAACCACAATGTATTGTAGACACAAACGGGTTTGCCTCTTATATCTAGTTTATAGTATATTGAGGCCACAATAGAACAGTCTAATGGCTTCTTCAGGATTGTGGCCCTAGTGTGAAAAAACAATTAGATTATAGTATGAAGAGTAAACAGTATGAAATCCTATTTTCTGGCATGAATTCCTCATTCATATATTTGTAATACAAACTACCCTGATCCTATCTGTTTAATTTGGAAATGCCTAATCTAGGGTCCATTATTTATTCTGCCTTTGATATCATTAAAGAAACTTTCTAACTGCTGGTGGATCAAATAAACCTAATTGATTAAATGTTCACTTGAATTTATGAGTCTGATTAGGGAACAAATGTTTTGCATACAAATCATTTTGTACTGCTTGGGTTCATTTAGGAAGTCTCAGCGTGGCTTAGAAATGAACATGACATTTCAATATTGCAGCACTTTCCTTGCATGTAGACAGCAAAAAGAATAAATAAATGAGTTTAGAAAATAGATTGCACTTTAATTCGGAAAATGTAAGCAACTCTATTCTGCTGCACTGTGCAATTTATCCACATTTTCCTTGGAGCTTCCAAAGGGATCTCAAAAGAGATCCAAGCTTAAGTTTAGCTCTATTGCAATAATGGTGGCAGTTGCTGGTGTTTGCATTCCTGCAGCAGGAGGACAATACCCACCGCCTACAGTGGATGACAAGTGGGGAATAGTATAGGATCAGGTTAAGGACAAAACCAAATGTGACCTGCAAAAAATGTTGGCATGTAGAATGAATTGCAGGTGGGAACAATGCAAATTACAGGTGCAGGAAGTCTGGTCTCAATGGGGACCAGAGCAGAGGCCAAATAGTTTAACCCAGGGGTTGTCAACCTGCGGCCCATGGGCCGCAAGCGGCCCACGGGGGGCAGTTTAGCTGCCCCATGAGCCGTCCCTGAACCAAGCCGCCCACTCGGTGAGTCCGTGCACACTGTGCTAAACTGGTGCGGTGTGGGGACTCGCTTCCGCGATGCCGGAAATCACATCTGCGCATGCCCAGACACTGGAAATCGCGTCTGCACATGCCCAGATGCTGGAAATTGCATTTGCACACGATCCGGCCCACAGATAGATCTCCACGAGACTTGACTGGCTCAGGTAGGTAAAACCTTGCTGACCTCTGGATTAATCCCTTCTACCTCACATACCTGGGTCCTAATCCAGACTGCCCCTAGATCAGGGAAATATTGCACTCAAAGTCAAAGCTGCATGATACACAATGTTTGTTGCTTGGTCCTCAAGCTTGAATGATATACAGGGGTTCTTCTGAATTAGATTGTAATCTGCACCTCACACCTTATCCCTTTGACATGTATTGCATCCTCCCTCTAATGTCTGCCCCTATAACGGAGAAAGGAATAGCCTGATCCTGTTATTAAATCCGTTGCATTTAGAACAAGTTTATGGAAACATTAGGAAATGTGTAATGAACTCAGAATGGTTAGATGTGAGACTGGTACTCTTAACTGGCATATCATTTCCAAAAAGTTGCATGGAAATCTTCAAAGCCACACGTTGTCTCATTCCCCCCTCATCTCTCTGCTTCTATATGTGATACATCCCTGCCTTTGCTCCTCCAGGTCCCCTAAGTTCGGCCATCAAAGACTCTCCTGCTCAGAAGATGTGGTCTTTTCTACCTTGATGGCCTATAAGTTGGGAAGAACCTCCCAAAACACCTGTGCTACTTCCTTAAAATCCCTCAAAACCCTCACATACACTGTCATGTACATTTTTCTGTCTTAGAACTCTATTGTTTGATTTGCTACTCAAGGTTGGGAACCTCATAATATGTTTTTCACCTTCAGGAACAAGCTCCTGTGGATTGTACCCTTTGAAAGGCCAGAGACTTGTATACATATTTGCATTTTCTTTTTCTTTTTTAAAAGCATTTATTACAATTTTTAATGAAACAACAAGCACAAAATACATCAAAACAATACATAACACTACAAAACTACAAAAATACAAAAAATAACAAAATTAAACACAAAAATACAAAAATCTTAACAAACACTTATTTAACTATCCTTATCCTATTCCTAACATTATTTAGGGACCTCCTCACATCCTCTCTTCTGCGTTCATTTCTAAACTTCTTTAGTAATTTAATAACATTATAAAATCATCATTCTCATCTAATCTTTATCCTTATAAACCTTGTATAATCATCATTCTCTTCTATTCTTAATCCTTATAAAAATAAACATAACATAATACTATCTACTTCTTATATCCTATCTTAACCTAACTAATTACATAACTGTAGCCTTATATGTCCTCTGATTTCAATTTAAATGTCAATCTTTTCACGTCGTTTCAAATAATCTTTAAATTTCTTCCAATCCTCCTGCACCGTTTCTTCCCTCTGGTCTTGGAGTTTCCTGGTCAGTTCTGCAAGTTCCATATATTCAATCATCTTCATCTGCCAATCTTCCACTGTTGGTAATTCTTCAGTTTTCCAGTTTTTAGCTATTAAAATCCTAGCAGCTGTGGTGGCATACATAAAAAACGTTCTATCTTTGTTGGGAATTTCATAGTTGGTCATGCCCAGCAGAAAGGCCTCTGGTTTCTTACTGAATGTGTTTTTCAACACCTTTTTAAGTTCATTATAAATCTTCTCCCAGAAGTCCTTTACCTTTGGGCACGTCCACCACATATGAAAGGAAGTACCTTCTACTTGCTTACATTTCCAGCATTTATTACACAAGGCATGATACATTTTTGCTAACTTGTTGTTGTTGTTCAGTCGTTCAGTCGTGTCCGACTCTTCGTGACCCCATGGACCAGAGCACGCCAGGCACGCCTATCCTTCACTGCCTCCCGCAGTTTGGCCAAACTCATGTTAGTTTTGCTAACTTAACTGGAGTTAAATACCATCTATAAATCATTTTCATGATATTTTCCCATAACATATTGCATGCAGTAAACTTAGTACCCTCCTTCCACAACTTCTCCCAATCTTCCAACATTATATTATGCCCACATCTTTTGCCCAATCAATCATTACCGATTTAACCATTTCATCTTTCGTATGCCACTCTAGCAACAAATTGTACATTCTGGAAAGATTTTTAGTATTTGGTTCTATCAACTCCGTTTCCAACTTGGATTTCTCTGACTGAAAGCCTTGTTTCTTATCTATCTTAAAAACTTCATTTATCTGGTAGTATTGCAACCAGTCAGATACTTTCTCTTTTAATTGCTCATAACTTTTCAATTTAAAATTCTGACCTTCTTGTTCTAATATATCAGCATATTTCGGCCAATTAGCAGGCATATTGGGTCTTTTGTAGGCCTTCGCCTCTACTGGAGATACCCATCTGGGAGTTTTCCTTTCTAACAAATCTTTGTTCCGAATCCAAACCTGATACAATGCATTCCTGATAATGTGAGATGTAAAAGCTTTGTGGGCCTTAACTTTATCATACCAAAGATAGGCATGCCAACCGAACACATTGTCATGTCCTTCCAAGTCTAAAACATCAGTATTTTCTAACTTAAACCAGTCCTTTAACCAGCAAAAGGCTGCAGCTTCAAAATAAATCCTGAGATCTGGCAGTGAGAATTCACCCCTTTCCTTCATATTTACATTTTCAAAGCTTATCTATATTCATTGGCATCAATGTTGACAATACCACTAGTGTAGTCTAATGGCTAATAGAGGGAACTGTATGAACCAGCAAATCTATGGTACACATCTTAAATCTGCCAGAATTAGGTGGCCTTAGGCAGCTCACTTAGTCCCAACGTCCCACCTGGAATGCAAGGACAATATTACAAGACTATCATGTTGAGCTGCTGTCAGGATTACTGTGATAATATATGTGAAGTAAAGAAGTCTGAACATGTTAAAACACTACATAAATAACAAATATTACTGTATAATAATAGCTAAGGAACAGGATGGAAACAGCTAACAATGCCAAACCTGAGTGAGAGTGGAGAACCTGCTGCTGCCCAGATATTGTTAGTAGTATTATTGCAAAAGTGATATTTGAACCAGTGTCTACCAGCCTTTGGGAGGGCACTGGAAACAGCTGGGCTGGAGCCGTTTGTGAAGAACCCCCATCCCACAGCTGAAAAGAAGCCCCCACCAACAGCAGTGATGTCAAGAGCCTGATCATGAAGAAGCCATTTGGAGAAATGGCAAGATGCCAAAGAGTCATGGCCAACTTTTAGTTACCTTCCTCTCAGCCTTCAGATCTCATTTGGCAATGCTTGCCATTCTTTCAATAACCTGTGGGGTGTTTTACTCCGGAGCCCTTGCAGGTACCCAATAAACTAGAGAGCCTCTCATTTCTGCACAGAAAAATAACTCTGCAATTTATCTGGTATTCTCCTCAGTATTGACTCGTTCCATTAGAGTTTCTCCCTCAGATCCACTTCGCTGGCTATACACAGGCCTGTTGTCAAAGGGTGGCTCCGTTGTACATGAACCACTGCTGGTGGTGAGCGTGGGGCCTTGTGTAAATTGGACCGTCCTGACTGCTGATACTGGTCTGTCTCAATTCCTGAGAGTGTAAGACAAAGATTGGAAAAATGAACATTTAACCAATAGAAAAAGTTTAAAAGAAAAATATCCGATTTCTTTTCAGACTTTCCAGAAAATAGTCTTGTTCCTTCCCTCCATGCCACAGGCAGTGTAGCAAGGAATGAATGACAAAGCATTTTCTGTCAGGAAAAGGATAAGCTATGTGATGCATACAGACCACAAAGGGATCCCTGAAAGCAGCTTTCACTCCAGCTCTGAAATAACTACCCCAATTAGTCTTTAAAATACATGTTTTAAAAATGTTGCTGTAAGATGCAATATGGTTCAGAATCAGACAATTATTTGACTTCCGGCGGCGACGCAATCGCCGGGTGGTCGAGGGCTGCTTCGGGTCCGAAGCGCCCTGTCCATCCCGGGGGTTAGGAGCCCCGCTACCGCAAAGCGGGGCTCCGGTTGGGGTGCGGGAAGAGCGTCCCGCACCCTGGGCTCCCCGGCAGCGCCCGCGGAGGCTCCGAACCCTTCCCTCGCCCCCCCTGTAAAGGGGGAGTGGGGGTGAAGGGAAAACGGAGCCGGGCTTCGGGGACATGCCCCAACCGGGATGCAAATGCGGCGACAAAGCCCGCGGTGAGCGTCTAAGTTCTACCTTTGAAGAATGGAGCTAAAGGAACCCGGTGGTCGTGAGTAAAGAATCTGATTAGAATTCGTGTTTTCGGAACGATCCGGGGGGAAGGAGAAAGGCAGCCTGCCTCCCTCCCTTCGAGCTCAAACTAACCAATTTGAGTGACTACTGCTACAGAACTGGTTACAAAGTATTTAAAATTGACACATGAGACTGGCAATCTCTTTTTTGGGGAAGTTAACTAGAGGAAAATATCTCCATTTAAAGTTGCGGTATTTGTGCTCCAGCTCAGGAAAATGGCGACGAACAAAGAGGCAGGAGTAGAAATATGATACCCACTTCCTCCTCCTCTGCCAGTATGTTGGGCTTCATCCTTGAACTGGTATTGAACTCTGGACTAACAGATGAACAGAGACTCACTGCCTTGAAGGTGGAACTGCTTTGTAGAAAAGTCAAAGTCTTGTGTGGGGGTCTGAAATGGAACCAATTGCCCACAGAGGAGGCTTTTAAAACTTTTGACACTTTGGAAGAAAGCCTTGCCAAGGAGCTGAGAGGGTGGATGGAAAGATGGAGAGAAATGAGTGAGCTACTTCGGAGAAGAAATTCGCTTTTTGGGGGTGGCAGCCCCAAGGCGACGTCAAGATTTTTTATATCCAGTCCCCGAGGTGTGAGCTCGGGGGCCAGGGACAGAGAATTAAGGTATTTACAAGAAGAAAAGGAATGCTACAAAGAACCGAAGAAGCTGAGGGATGATGAGATGGACACCCCTGAACTCGTGGCAAGGAGAGGTTTGGACTGTGCCTGGATCTGTGGACGTTTGGAGAGGGAAGCTACATGGAAGTTCAGTGCTGATGCCAACAGAAGAAGAATAATGGACAGAGGGGGTGTGGGGTGAAGCATTAAGTAAAATTTAAAGTAGCCTGTTATGGTAAATTGAAATCGGAGGGCGAATACTGTCAACAATATTTCTTTTTATATTTTTTATTCGAACATGAAAGGAGATATTTCAAGTTTTTATGTTATTAGCAGTGGTCTTAAGGATAGAAGAGATAGACTTGATGTGAATGATTTGTGAAGATCTGTGAGGTGGAGTATAAGCAAAGTGAATTTTAGTGGATTAAGTTTATGGATTAAGATTAAGATGTAGATTAAGATAAGAAATCGATAAGAATAAGTGAAGAAGAATTACGACGAGGTATTATTATGACGATGTATTCTTAGCAAAATGTTGAAGATATAAATTGAATGTAATTATACAATTGAATTTAATTTTCTTTTCTTTTCTCAGGAGAAATGGTTATAAAGTAGATTAAGGATATAAAATCGAAGGTGAAAAGGCAGGGGAAGTCATAGTCAAGATATGGAAATAGAAATTTTTTTTTTTTTAGAAAGATGCAGTAAGATAACTTGACATTGTTTGTATTTGTTTTATTTGTTTTGCATTTGTTTAATTGTAGGTGTGGGTGTGGGTATATGTTGTTATAGAAAAATGCTAATAAATTCTTATAAAAAAAAAAAAGAATCAGACAATTATTTATTAACCTCTTTGCTTTCCACGGTCTTTTTTTTTTCCTTTTGACTTTCTTGCTGATTTAAAATACGTGTTTTGTTTTGTTTTAAAACCAAGACCCAGTAGCTGTTGTAGGTCTACTCTTACCAGTTGCTGTTACAACAGCAACAAGGAGTAGCTTTATTGCCAGGGAAGGAAAGTGTGGCAGTTTCCAAATGCAACCTTTAATTATTTTTGTCAGTTCATATTGTATTTTACTCTGGGATTGGGAAGCATTTACTTCTCTCGCAGCTCATAATTAAGGAAGAAATGGCTTCTCTATTCCAGAAACAATGATAACAGACTAGAAACAGCATCCGTTCCATATTATAATTGTAATCTTGGGGAAAACAGTGTTTGTAAGTCCAGAAAATTATCTTTCCGCACAAGCCAGTGTGTTTATTTTCTGAATATGAACCTTTTGGCAGTTTTTAATCTTCAGCAGTGAAGCAGAACAAGAATAAAAATCTGATATAAAACCTTTTCTTCAAAAAACCCATCTCCCTTTCCACGTCTCTTTTGAATAGAACAATCGCCCTTAAGTGACTTTCCAAACATTTTATTTGTAAATTTAATAAGAATATAAGGCTAAGATTCTATACACATTTACCTGAGAGTACGTTCTGCATAACTCTGTGGGGCATACTGTAAATATGCAAAAATAGCTTACATATTTTTAGCTCTGGGTTGGAGCATGGATTATATTTACCATAATCTTTCATAGTGGTCTCGACATGGTGAATGATACCTATCCTAGTTCTAGTGCATGGAATTATAAATCAGGTTACTGCTTTCATATTATGAAACTAGATTCTCCATGGCTTTTCCGCAAGGAAAGTGATTCTACATGGTTTGGACAGGATTTGCCACAGGGAATCTATTTTTAGTGATATCCCCATGATGAATGCAATCTGTGTCCTGGATTTCATTCTTTCTCCATGAGGAAGATCCACAATGTTCTCTTTTTTTGCAGATCGGAAGCTGAAATTGTGAGAAAATTGCTCTCTAGCTTCCAGGGGAGCCTGGACAGGGATTCCACTGAATGCCCTCCTGATTCTGATATGTCAGAACATTCAGACATGTCTGACACAAGGAAACTGAATTGAGTACATGGGGAAATCAGTATTCAAAACAAATATCCAGTGGCAGGCAAATGGTCTTTCTGCTTAGATACATATGGGAGGGACTTCAATGCCATAGCTAGACTTTTGGATTGTCCAGAGAACAGGAGAGAGACAGAAATGATTCTGTAATTCAAGGAAGTGTACAATATTTGTAGGACCAAAAAGAGTGTGTGGTTTTGAGATTTTGAGGAGATTTTTTTTAATTGCTTGACATTTTCAGTGGCAAAACTGTGCCCTCCAGTGACCATGAGCCTGTTTCAGCTCTCAATAAGCTAGAATGCATGTGAGAGATCGCTGTCTGAATGTGTCTTCACAAAAAAAATCCACTTGACTTGAGGCTCTTTTTCTATCGTGTGCAGGATAATTCTCACTACTTGGTGTTGCAGATTTCTGCCTGTCAGTTTCTGCTCCTCATCAATATAAAAAATAATAAAGCAACCTACCTCATAAAATTGTGATGAGCACAAGCAAGCTAAAGGTTTGAAAGGACTATACATGAACATGTTTCAAAAGTGAAAGATTAATAATCACAGTACCCTTATTATAGTCAAACAAGAGCCTAATTAAATCTATTTGAGAAGACTTTGTTTCTCTTGCATAATGGTATGTTTATAACTCTAAAATGATGGATGCCTTTTTCAGCTAGTCTCACTTTTATGCTAATTGATGGATGCTGCAGGTGAAGGGAAATCTTAAACAGGTCAAACACTTTTTTTTTTACAAAAAAAAATCAAAGTGGCAAATAATAGCCTTGAAGCAATTTCCACAGGGTGCACAGTGACTTCCTATTGTAAAGAAACACACACATTGTTAATGTGTGAACATATGCCTCTGAAACTGCAAAAGCCTTGCATTTTTGGCAGTAGCAGTTGTTCTATTGAGGGCCTTTAAAAAGAGGATTTGCCAAATGCTCTGTTCTTGAGGATTTATTACATTTTTAATTTCAGAGGAAATAATTCAACATAAGCAAGGCACATCTGATTTATTATAGTTTGCCAATAGATTAGCTGCTGAAAACCCCGAATATGTGCAATAGCTAAAATCAAAAAGAAAACTGAAAGGAAAATATTCCAACAGAACCAGAAGACTTGGAAGACCTCGCTGCTGCTCAAGGATTGCTGTCCATGGTACTGGCCAACCACACTTGTTCCAGTAATGCCGCAGCCTGATTTTAAATGAGATGCTGCTAGGTACTCATGTAAACACATCGTATTTCTTAGCCTTATCTGAAATGTCACAAAATTTCACATTCATTCTTCAAAGTCCTGTGTTATGAGTTCAGAGTGACTGAACTGATTGTCACTTTATCCTGATTGAAGGCATATGCCCTCTTAAGAATAAAATGTAAGATGTGGAACAATACAGCAGATACAAAATATAACCAAGCTGAAATAACTGTTTAAATATTCACACAATACAGGTGTACTGTGGGATTTTCTTTTAGCTCCTTACCTAATTAGTACTGTGGGGGAACTGGGGTGAAGAGGCAATACTGGAAATGGTTCTGCTTCAGAACTTCAGCTTCTTTTAATGGATACATTGCAATGTTTTTCTGTGGTTTCCCTTAGGTATGTATATTATTACACAAGGCTGCACTGGCAAATACCCTTTAGCCACAGTGCCAGTTCTTCTGTGCATTCTAGAGACCAGATGCCTAACTCATTTACTCATATATTTTCTGGGGGTATAAATCATATCAGCAGTACCAACTCTCACCGTATCTGGGATCACTCAGTGTTTGTAACTTTTATGGTGCTGGTCCATTAGCTTGCTATTGGCTCCTCCTGTTTCTGCACAGGAAATGTGAGCAGGAACCAAGGAATTCTGGGACATGTTGCTGTTGAGAGCACATGTCACATAGTTTGGCACACTTTCCCCTCTCTCTTTGCACCTGTTAAATCTGTCCTTGGGATTCCCTCAACCTTCTGGAGCAGGGGGAGGGAAATTCCCATTGCACAAGTAGAAGTATTTGCACTGATAAGACCCTGAGACTACATTACATACGAACCAAATGTCAACAAATTCCTTATCGCATAGGTAGCGACCCCTGACTTCCTCTAATAAGTTATTTGCATTGAAATCATCATCATCATCATCATCCTGGTTTTGCTGCAACAGAAATCCTAAAAATGTGTGTATGCTCATATAAATTGCTGTATTGTTTATCATGAAATCTATCCCTTTGTCTCTAGATTTTATAAGGTTCAGAGTTTCCTGAATTAGCCCCTTCATGCATGCTTTCAAGTGATTATCATAACCTGGAGGCTGGCTTAGTTTTACATCTGCCATTAGAACCCTGCTGCACAAAACCGATTATTTCCACTGCTGAACTTGTAGGAACCAAGGAAGCTCTTGTTGTAGTGCCAGCTTTTTATTATAACCTTCTGATCACAATTCCTGCCTCATGAACTGGGTTTGATTTTCCATGTATTTTATATACTGGAAGCTTGAATGAGAAGGGTGAGGAGATGGGCTGTTAAGCACTGTCATTTTGCTATTTGTATGTCATAATAAAATTGACTTTAGACATATTTCTCTCGGAAGATGTTGCCCTCCAAAGCATTTAAAGAGCACATCTACAGATGAAATATAGCAGAAGAAATAGAACGGCATCCCAGTAATAAACTGCTGGATCTACCATCTGTCAAATACATAGAGATAATGGACTTTATTGCTAATGTAGGCCCTGGCCTTAATTTGCTTTTTATGGATGTCAAAAAATGCATTCGGAAGAAGTAGGCATCACTGAGAGAGGGGCTAAACATCACGGTTGTCATGGCAGTTTGCATGCATAAGGCAAATTCCTTGCATACACCCTCGGATATATGGTGTATAGAGAAGGGTGGCTCACTCTATTTCCAGGCCATGTCACTGTCACATGTGTCTATTTCATAATTTTAAAGTGTGATGAAAACTGTATTATAAAGTTCTTTCTAGTAGCACCTTAGAGACCAACTGAGTTTGTTCCTGGTATGAGCTTTCGTGTGCCTGCACACTTCTTCAGATACACTGAAGTATCTCAGTGTATCTGAAGAAGTGTGCATGCACACGAAAGCTCATACCAGGAACAAACTCAGTTGGTCTCTAAGGTGCTACTAGAAAGAATTTTCGATTTTGTTTTGACTATGGCAGACCAACACGGCTACCCACCTGTAACTGTATTATAAAGGTAAAGGCTAAAGAAAATATATTTTGATTGTGGATTTGTGTTCTCTGATAACTCTAGTTTTCTGGGGATCTCCCTTAGTATTGCATGTTTATCAAGACAAAAGAGATGTAGCATATTTATCCAGTAGTGTTCCATGCATAGGTGGGGTGTGCTGGGTGTGATGGACCAGGCCCATGGTTGTCCAATATTCTGAACAATGGAAGGATCTAAACAGTAGTGTCTTGCCTGATACACTTGACTATTAATCTAAGTTAGGCACAGTGTGCTTCATGTCCAATTCTCTATAGATGCCAGGCCTAGGAATTGGGCTTCTTATGGGCTAGCTTTGCTTGGGATCCAATGAGAACCAGGACACTCCAGCTGGTGTACTTAGCTTTGTCCCATTAGTTTTCAGGTTTCTTGCTGTAATAATATGTGTGCATATCTGCAAATGGTAACCAGACTAAGTTAATTAGTTTATGCAAGCTTATTGTGAAATGTATTCTTTAATATACTTTATAAAGCTTAGCCCTGTGCTTGATGCTCAGAAGCAGGCTAGTTAGGAGTGTTGATTCTTGCTGTACATGAATAAAATGTGTGGTTTCCTTCACTCTAAAGTGTGCTTTTTGCCTCCTAATCAGAAAGAACAGCTGCCTTTTGGCAGAACACATGCCTAGAACTAAACTGAAAATGTTGGGGTTGTGTTGGCATGAAATGTTTTAATTTACAGTACTTATAGTCTGATCTTTAGGGATGAAGAAGAGTAAGAGGGTGGGCTCTCTTTTTCACTGGAGTAGAGATCTTTTCCTGTTTGACCTAATGTCATGTTGGTTTGCATAGTCCTCTGAGATTTAGCCTGTCTATTAAGAAAATTCTTCTGAGTATACATGTATAGAACTACACTGTAAGTAATAAAAAATGTTATAATTGCCCTAGATACACGTGAACACATCCCAAATCTCACATTCAGTAATTTATCAGTAATTTATTTATCTTCAGTCTATCTTTACAAAGCAGGGAACTGCTCATTTGCCATTACATTGCCATTAGATGTGAATAAGGCATGCAGAAGGCAACATTCCAAGGAATCTAAGCGTGAGTGCCAGAGAATTCAGTAGAGAGAGATATTAAGCTGTGCAATCTGTTCATCTTAAACTGTGAAGATCTGGATAGGGTTGAACCCTTTGAGCTTCAGGCATAGCATCCTAACACACTCTTTAGTTTGTTCAGAACAAATTGTAATGGGGACACAAATTGTCAAATCAGACTTGATTAATGGTACTCATACAATGGTTGTATATTTGCTTCTGTGATAACAGAGCAATGTGTAGACCATAAATTGCCACTGGTGATGAACTATTTGCTCTGTACACAAGGGGGGAGGGAATCATTATTTTCTTGTCTAATGCTTTATTAATAGAGACAAAAAATTAAAGTAAATGTGAGAAACTAAGGAACAAGAGAGGCAACAGCTTATACGCTCTTTTAAGAGAAAATAAAAATAAAATAAAATGATATTTGGTATCTTACTTAATTTATTTTATTTGAGGTACTTCAGTTACTCAGTGAATTGGAGTTCAGCTTGTTTGGTTTTATAGAGTCACACAACAGGCTAGACTGAGTTGAGTAGACACAGCCAAGATTAATTTTATTTGTTTAAAAAACAAAGAGATGACCACACAAATAGGATTTCAAAGTGTGTCTGTGACTTAGATTGCAAGATAAGGACGATGAGGGAAGGAAAGTTACCATCTCATTGTCTCCCACCTCCTATCCTCACAGAAAGCCTCTCTGTAGGGACAGGGGACTCTCTTTAGAAATGTGGGTGTCACAACTCCCAGGCTAGCTGTCTAGTGAAATCAGATACATAGAGAGATTCTGCTAGTTATTTTATTTAAATCAAGAGAATACACAGAGCTACCATGGATTATGTTCCTCTAAGCCTTGATACATTGCTCAGAGTGCCTGCTCTACTCCCCTTGCAGCATTTCCTAGTTTCCAAATCCCTTCTTACTCCCTATAGTGGCCGGCAACAGAATCTTTCTGTTTCTGTTTGGCCTTCTGATCTAAAATGTGGAGGAATCGCCTGGTCCTTGGAAAAGGAGGAGGTTCTACCAGGCTTTCAAATGATGTCGTTTCCACTTCTGAGTCCTGTCTCTGTTTAGGACTAGAACACCTGCTAGCTTGCTCCTGTTCCTCATCCTCCATTATTCTCCAGCTCTTTGCTTCTTCTTCTGGGATGTATCCTGTTCACCACCACCACAAATCTGTGTCCATACTAATCATCTTCCTCCTGCCCTGACACATCTTGAGGTGGAGGTCTCTACCACTCCTCCCATCTGCCCCATCACTGACATCAGGATTAGTGTCAGGGGATTTCTGGAAAAGATGGGAAACTTTCTTTCTTTTTGTGAATGTCCTTTAACTTATAAGGTCCAATTTTGGACAATTTATCCATTCCCCAGAAGCCCTCTCTTACACATACACATGACAAAATGATCATGGAGGGTTTCCAGAGAGGCTTTTCAGAGAGTGTGGGATGCTGTGGATAGAAGAAGGGATGAAAAACTTTCCCCTTGAGCTTCTTTATGCTAGGACCAAGGCAACACCAGCAAATGTGCCTTAGGCCATGTTCAAGAACATCCTTACTTGGGAATAGCCCTAATTAAACTAGCCTGGACTTGCATCTGAGTAAAGATGCACAGATTATAGCTGAATGTCAGCTATAAATGATTTACACTGAAATAGTTGAGTGTCAGGGACCCAAGTGGCGCTGTGGGTTAAACCACAGAGTCTAGGGCTTGCTGATCAGAAGGTCGGCAGTTCGAATCCCTGCCACGGGGTGAACTCCCATTGTTCAGTCCCTGCTCCTGCCCCCCTAGCAGTTCGAAAGCACGTCAAAGTGCAAGTAGATAAATAGGGACCGGTCCGGCGGGAAGGTAAACGGCATTTCCGTGCGCTGCTCTGGTTCACCAGAAGCGGCTTAGTCATGCTGGCCACATGACCCGGAAGCTGTCTGTGGACAAACGCCGGCTCCCTTGGCCTATAGAGCGAGATGAGCGCCGCCACCCAGAGTTGGACATGACTGGACCTAATGGTCAGGGGTCCCTTTACCTTTACCTTAGTTGAGTGTTAGTGGACCTCAACAAGGCTAGAATGGATAAAAGAAACAAAACTGGCTGAAATCCAACAATTCGGCCTTAACTGATTTGTGGTCCAGAGAGAATCACAAAAACTCTGCATTCAGTGATTATGTCACTTAATATGATATACGCCATGACCTGAAATATAGTCATGCAGCAGAAGTGTGCATGCACAAGAAAGCTCATACTAAGAACAAACTTAGTTGGTCTCTAAGGTGCTACTGGAAGGAATTTTTTTTATTATATTTTGTTTTGACTATGGCGGACCAACACGGCTACTTACCCGTAACCAGCCTGTGTGACATGCTTTTAGTCACTGGAATCATTCTGAGTTGTTGAAGATCAGAGGCTCCATTAAAAACTAGTCTACCCTACTACTCGACTATGATTAGTTATTTTACACCAGTTTCAACAGAGCTATTGCTCTTTATTATACTATACCTGAGAGCTACTTCACATCCACACAATATAGTCAAGCAATCTTATACCACTTTGGCTGTCATAGCTCCCCCCCCCGCAACCCTGGGAACTGTAGTGTTGTCAACTGTGTTGACAATTTTTTGCACCTTTAAAAAACTACCGTTGCCAGGATTCTCCATGACTGTTAAAGCAGTACAGTACAAGAATACTTTAAATGCATGGAGTGGGTGGGACTTTAATCTACACATTACACAGTGTCTTTGGAAACATATGTATGACAACACAGAATGAGGTGATAAAGACAGATGGTGGTTGAATTCTGGCCATTTCAGATGGCAGGAGGAGACTGCATTTTAAAAATTTAAGATATCCACAAACCTCTCTAAAATACCAGCAACGCCCTGTCTGTAATAAGAACATAAGAGAAAAGCATTTAGCATACACCTCTCCTGAGGTGCTACTTTGCTACATCTGAGGAGCTTTTTACATCGGAAAATATTCAGGAATATAAACTCCATCTGTAGTCTGAAAAGATACAGTCCAGAATTCTACCACCTCATGCTGTACAATATATAGATTGGCTCCAGGATTCACAGACTATAATGTGCATTTAAATCCCAAAGCAATCACACCTATATAGTAATACATGGTTTGGAGGAATTGAAGGAGGAATGTGTCCCTTGACTTTAGGGATGGAAATTGTCTAGTGTTAATTAATGTATAAACATAGCCTTACAACTTTGAGAGCTTTCAGTGTAAACCTGTGATAACATTTCTTGAACTCTGGTGTTTTCATGCTGATCAAGATCGTACACCTAATCTGAACAAATTGCTCAGTGTGTGCTTTATTTATGCCCCTGAAAAATTGTTAAGTGAGGTGCTGATGTCTAATGCTTACCATAAACCAAGCTAAAATGTCAAATCCATTCCAGCTGCCAGAAGTGGATTCCTGCTGCTTGATGACAGATTATACTACACTCTCTAGACTTCCACAAAATTAAAAGCGTTTTTCTACTATCCAAACGCACCTGGCTATTACCATAAAAATGATGCTTTCAGAGTGTGAAACCAAGAGAAACTTTGATTTGGCACAGCAGCAGCTTTTTTGATACACAAAGGAACTCTCCTGCTCAGATATCACGAATGTTAGAGTCCCTCATACAAACCAGCAGATTGGTTTAACTTTTGCTGTTATCGTTCAGCTGCTGGTTCAGCTCCACATGCTTGTGTCCAGGCTTCCACAGTAAAGCAGAAGCTACGAGGCAACCAGATTTTCTGTTTATGAGACAGGTGGCTCTAGAAATTTTCATCTGAAATAAGGGGGTAAATATATTGAGTGAGTAACTGATCATTGTACATTTAGATTGCTTCTTACAGTATTTCACCCTCTCTGTTTTATCCTTTCCAGCATCTTAGAAGGACTCAACAGCTGCTGCTGAACAAATGCTAGGAGAAACTAGGAGCCGGCTGTTGTTTTATCTACTGTCTTTTCTGAATGGTTTGTTTTATTCACTCCCTGTCTCTTCAGATCCCTCTGCCTTTTCTCCCTCTCGTATCTCCAAATCTCCACTCTCCTGCTTTGAATACCTTCAGCCAAAACCCCTAGTCAGGCATTTTCCCAGATGTAACTGACAAGTAGGTGAAGTGGAGAGCAGGACTTCTTGTCCTTCCATTCTTGGTAAACTTATAGGTGGGAGGATGTGATTGAATCCTGCATTGCTTGTGTGGGACTGTTCCCAGCAGGGAACAGGAACATGTAGCCAAGTCAGCAGGCCTCCATCAGTTAATGTGCGGTTCTTCAATCCTGCTCAGTTTGGCATGAACCAGCCCCCCCCCCCCAGAAATGAAGACTTTCTTCCTCATTTTAGCAAGGGATGCCAGTACAAACCCCTGCCTGATTCAGGATGGGATTTGTATAGGAATATTGTTAAAACAGAGTGTTTCCAATCAGCCCAAAGCTGCCCTTTGAACCTCTGAAAACCAAAAGTTCAAACAGTAGCACATGGCTGCTTGAAAGCCCTTTGCAAATCTGGACATCAGCCTAATCTCACAATCACAGCTCCTACATATGGGCCTTCTGACTCTGCTAAGTCCCAAGGTGTTTGTTACCTCTTCTCTCTGCTAGTGTGAAAGTCCTTGCTGCTGGAAAAACAATAAAACCCTCTTGCTTCGCCCAAGTATAAGACTGATTAGATTTTCAGCTTTCTGGTGATCCTGATCTTAGAAGACTGCATTTTGCTTTGCTACTTCAGTAAATGAAGGAAATAAGAGCAGAGATTTTCCACATTTTTAGTATTTGTATACCGGTTTTGTTCTGTTTAGAGACTTAGGCTTGAATTTTAAGCAATGCCCCACAAGCAGGTGGGCATCTTTCGTCTGTGGAGGAAACAGAGATCCAGTGAAGGCTTCGGATGAAGTACAGGGGCAGGGCATCAATTTTATTTTTTATTTTTTGCTGATTTCCCCAACCCTGTGCTGCCTCTCATGCTGCTTAGAGTTCTGCTAAAGGGATGCTTCTGCCAGTGAAAAGAGGAGTTATGCCCATTTCCCCCCCCCCTCATCCCTTGCAGGCTCTGTGCCCTTTGACATCTGCTCAGGACATCTGAGGGGCTTTGGAGGGTTGAGGGACCCTCCACTCACAGCACATTCTTGCCAACTAAACCACAGTGAGGACCCTGAGCCTTCGGATCCAAACTCATACACACTTACCTGGAAGTAAGTCCTCTTGAACTTAGTGAGTCTTACTTCTGAGTAGGCATAGCTAGAATGATGCTGTAAAAGAGAAACAGGAAATGTGGGCAGACATCACCTTTGGGAGCACTGGAATATTTTCCAATCGTTCGCTTTTTAAAACAGACTTTGGCAAATGCTTTCTTGGAGTTCCAAGAGGTGCAGGTCTCATAGCCTATCACATTCAAGACATGCACTTGATTTATTTCATTATCTGATATAATTGATATGTAAAAATAGAAGCTCCATATGAGTCCAAGTAGTGAAAAGTAATATGACTAAACTTCCATTTATATAAAACTTGATTGCATCATTTATCTAATATTTGCTCGAGTTCTTACACTAATATAGTCACTTTTGTGCCAACACTTATTATGGTCTCATTTTTCAGATATGTTGTCAGGAGGAAATTAAAAAGGGTCTTTTCTAAAGGTTAGTTAATTACAGGCAGTAAATTCTGTTATGCAGACACAGACTCCCAAATGATTTAATTTTCAAATAAAGCACACCAGGCTAGTATATTAAAGCTTACCTTTTGTTTTCAGTGTTAAATTACCAGTGAAATTAAAGGTGACAGAACAAGAAAGGAAGCCTTCAAATGCATTGATGTGTTTGGATGAAAATGTAATGGAGTGTACTATATCTTGCTTCCTTACATATAAGATCTAGGCATTCAAGAGTGCAAAGGAAGCTAATGTTGTGTAACGTGTTTATCATTTCATGTTATATGCACCACAAATTGACCATTACTTTATAATGCACTGAAATTAAGATGAGTTTATAGGATGACAGTCATTCACCCTTGGTGTATTTCCATGGTCATTTGTCTTTGGCAAAACTTTCTTCTGTCAGTATAGCAGAAGATTTGTATTGAATAGCATTTTGAAGTAATACTAAAAACAAAACAAGAAACATCCAAAGGACCACTTTGACTAAATATATTTTTGACCATTGGCAAGTTCATTCACCATTCAGAATGTCATTCCATAGATGAAGGCAACTTTTTAATGTCACTCCCAACCATTAGGAAGGAAGCCTTAGGTTGCTTTCTTATTTTAAGGGAGGAGTAACCGCTCCCAATCATGTAAAATTTCATGGCCAATGGGCTTAGGGCACCTACAAAATGCGGTCCCAACCCAAAGTTTGATGAGGCCCTAAGCTACTGAAGGTAATGAGGCCCTTTATATGTCCAGCTGTCCTTTGTCAACAACAAATTGCAGCTGTTTTTTGTGTTGAATATATGCTATCTGGTAAATTGTCAGGAAACCCCCCTCCCCGCGCTCGGTGGGATTGCGGGAGGGTCTGCAATATAGGGAACCCCCTGTGCATTTCACCAGCTCATCCTCCCCCTCCTCCTCCTCCGGAAGCTACCATTCCTCCAGTGGGGAGGGGGAGTCGGAGGCAGGAAGGCGGTGCAGGGGCTCTGACAGGATCGCAGAGCCTCGGCATCGCAGGGATAGCGGGGAACGGGGTCAGGTTCCCATGCTCCTAAGGGGGAGGCAGGAAGGACGTGGCAGGGGCAGGCGGGGGTTCAGGATCCCACACCTTTTTTGCTGGCGAAAGAACGGAAGAGGTCATTCCTGGACTCTGCAGAGTGAGGAGATGGACGTTGAAACTTTTGCTCCACTGTAAATAAGGTGCACAATAAAGAAATTAGCTTAGAAATTCTGCGTTTGGCTGATTCTTCATGAGCAACCACTGAACATCCTTACATAAATCATGGACTTAATACATAGGTATCTAAAGCCATTTGCTCATAACAAAATATGTATTTTATCAAAGTAATTGCTGAACTGAAATACAATTAAGAAGAAGTATATTAATAGTGGTTTTTTTTTGGGGGGGGCCAAGAGAGTGGGGCCCTAAGCTATAGTTTGTTTAGCGTATACGTAAATCCAGCACTGCTCCTACAGCATGCAAAACTGGTGGAATACTGCTAAGCTATGGTTTCTCTCCTGCAGTCCCAAACCACAGTGCTTGTGTGCACAAAATGTAACTGTCATATAAAACTGCAGTGGCATAAAACTCCTAACTAGTACAAAGAATGTTTACATTTCATAATATTTGTGCATAGCACATTCTAACCACACTGCTTCTGCAGCTTGTCTCACATCTCACATCTGTGCCATATCTCATTTATATGGTGTCATGCCCTCAATTTCCTTTCTCTAAAAATGTATCTTTAGTTTGAATTTGCCAATGATGTTGGATCATAATAGGGATACATCATGATTAGTAAAGAAAAAAATTGAATTTATTAAAAGCTTAATTAGATTTAAATGACACAGTCCTTTCCTTATAATCCTGAGGTTTGAACAATGACTGCCAAGTATGACAGATTCATGAAATGTCAGGAAACAAAGAGAGCCGTTTCATATTCTGTTACAATATGCAGGGCTACTTTTATTTTTATGAATAACTTGGCAAAATAAATTCTATTAAAAACTCATTTACCAACAAGATGTTTGCTTGATTTAATCAATTAACCAAAGGGGAGAATTAGCCTTCAAGATTATCCTCTGGTAGGTATTGCTTATATTAAATATTCCTGGTGCTAGTTTTTATGCAAAGCCTTAAGCTGGTTTTTTTTTTAAGCATGCTATGTGGAATGTTTGAATGTCAGTGCATTGCAATCATTTATAAACAAGCAGCTCTTATTCCACTATTGAATGATAACAGGTCAAGCAAAACTAAATGGGAATCTGGACAAAGCTGTGAGAGCTTGTGCCTTCCCTTCAGCTGTTAGAAATCAAGAACAGAAAATAGGTAAGTCCACATTGCTTAATTTTTGGGGGTTAGTAGACCCAATTTGAGTCACATGACTCAAAACCTATAAGGCACAGGGAAATTTTATTCACACCAGTGATTTTGACATGTGAGATAATCCAGTACAGCAATTTTAATCAAAATCTGAGGTGTAGTTTTTTTTTTTTTATGTGGTGATCTGTCATGGAACAATCCCATTGAAGAAGATGACAGTGGTTGCAAAGGGGCCCCCATAACAGTTCAAACTTCAGGACCCCCAAAATGTAGGTCCGCTACTGGTATACATGTTATGGCTAGAGAACTGCACTGCAACATTGCAATGCCACCATTTATCAGCCACCTTCCGACTTCCCGTGATGGAAATGACAGAGTGTTTTTTGACCCATCAGAAAGTGCAGCGGAAATAAAATAAATGGCCCTTTGTACAGCACTCCTGATTTGGTTCAAGGCCCAATTTGGTGATCCTGAATAGGCCTTGATCTGACCTGGAATAATCTGGGTTCAATTCAGGCTTTGCATAGTCCTAATATTTAACTGGGGTTTAAAATCAAAACTAAACATGTGGTTGGTGGGGTGGAGGAGAATGAAGAGATATGCAAGCAGATATTTCTGCTTACACGATCTTCTTCTCCTTGTTGCCCAAGTGCCCCTCCCTTTTGACAACCCCACATTGCTCCAGGTGGACCTGAACCAATCTCGGGGGGGGGGGGAGCACGGATCTGGGAGTGCCTCAACTCGCTCTATACAAATCCTGGATTGACTTGAATCCCACTAATTTGGTTTAGGATCTGGGATTTGTTGGGACCAGATGCACAATCCTACTATCCACCAGAAAACATTTATTTGGCGTAAGCAGAATGTGTTTAGTGTCATTTTTTTTACGAACAGAAGGCGTAGAAGACAATTCATTTTTTTCAGTCTGGGAAGTTTTCTAGATTTCAGATTTGGTAAACTTAGCCACTTATATCTTCCCCTGAGGCCAAACTTAAGCTATGTTTGCTGAAGTAAAATAAAGACTAAATGTTCTGCAGGGAAATTGTTTATGAATGTAAGGGAACAGGGGGGGAAGAGAGAGAATTTATTAGGTTCTGAAGGCAGAGCAAACAGCAGCAGTGGCAGCAATACCCAGCAGAGCTGCAGATGCAATGGAGTCATTTGCATGCATATATTATATTACTGTCATTATATTTTCCATCAACTTTACTATAAGGGTAAATGTGTTTGATTTCATTCTGAGAGGCTTGTCTGCATGTAATGGAAAAGATATGACAGTATTTGGATAATAACAAAGTTGAAATGATCCCACACTCCTACTTTCGTTGTGTCTAATGGAGTGCTGCATCTGATCAGCATAAGGGGCTGCCCAAGATCACTGACCCAGGCATACAAACCACAAACCTGGTGGGAAATACACTAACCAAATAGCAAAAAGATTCCTGCGCAGGAAAGATCAAAGCAAGGAAGGGAGAAAGCAGTGGAAGGTACAAGGATGCAGTTGGCCCCACCCTCCCTCCATCCTATCCCGTGTTTCATGCAAGATTCCCTCTCTCACATAGCAGCACCACCATATAGCAGCAGCTGCAGCAGCAGCCTCCATTTTATGACTCTGCTCTTGTTGGATATTGATGGGGTGGGGCCAGGTGGCAAGAAGGACAGGGTAGCTCCACTATTTCCATCTTGGCAAGCAAAGTACCACTACCAGGGGGTACTGTTGCTGTTCTGCTCCCTCACATGCCACTATGGTTGGCAACATATGGGTTTGGTAAGTTTGGTGTTGCCAAAATTCAGCCTATGACCTAGTTGACACAGTGAGTTTCCACTACACATGAGCATGCACTACATTCCTTGGCTGTGATGATGTACTTGATTGAGTGGAAGATGTGTCTAACCACAGTCAGAGGTGGAGGAAGGTGGTGCGGTGGGGGCGGATCGCCTCGGGTGTCATCACTGAGGGGGGTGACATTCGGCGTGCCACCCGCCCACAACTCCCAAGTCTACCTTGAGTCGTCAGGGGAAGGGGGGAGCTGCTCCGCTTTGCTGGAGGCCTTCCCCACTTCCCCCTTTGTTTTGACAGCTCGGGGGAGGCTTGGGAGTCATGGATGGGCAGCGCGCCATTGCCCCGCATTCCCGGGCTGCTGGAGGAGGCAGGCAGGCAGGCAGGCAGGGAGAGGACGGGAAGGAGGCAGGAGAGCAAACAAGCAGAGGGGGGAGGGAAGGAGAGAAGCAAAAGCTCCCTCAACTCAGGACCCAAACCTTGGAACGCACAGGAGGAGAGATGGGGTGTGAGAATAAAGTTAGGGGGAAAATTTTTAAGTGCTTATGCTCACAACGTTAAGTAATGTCAGGTTTTCTGGGCATCTTAGAGTTAATGATGCAAAAGGCGTTCTGATCCTGGGAGCTTAGCCTTGCCCACTGTGATACGGGCACTTTTCCTTTGTCTAGAAAAGGGGAGGTTTGGTTTCACTTTCCCCTTCGCCTCATTCTGTGTTCAGTGTACTGTTACTGCTGTTTGTTAGTTTGCTGCAAGCATGCAGCTCAAGTCTGGAGGACTTGTGTGTGTGTGCTACTAAATAAAGCCTAGTTTAGTTTAGTAGCACTGGCGTCTGTCAAGTTATTTCACGACGCCACGGAGAAGCAGACCTAAAAAGCCATCGTGACGCTGTGCTTAACTCTGCAACTGGAAAACGCTCAGGGCGAAGCAGAAGTGTGCCTGGGCGCCATTGATGTCGGAGACGATCGTAAAGGTGATTGATTGCAGTGCCGGCCAGCAGCACTACTTGGGTCAAAGGTTTTATGACCCAATATCAACACTATTCAAAACAGGTTATGGCTTAATGGCTTAATTGCTTTATTGCCAAGAAGCTACGCTTTGATGGCGAGGCGTCCTGAGGAGATTGATTGCCAGGACGGGAGGTCTGCATGTCTGCGGGGCCGGCAGCCGATAGCCCAGCTGGAGGACTGTTTTGTGCCATGCTTTTGAGGCACAAAGCAGGGAAACCTCGCTGGTGAAGAGAAGCCGTTTTCCGGAGCTGGGAGCTGAGAGGCGAGTGCTGAGTTTGCAGCCACGTGAGTTACCTCAAGCCCCAGGGGGGAGATGGCGCAGTCCCATGAGAGTTTCGTGCCACCCTTTCCAAGGTTGGATGGGAGAAATTGGCAAGATTGGGCCAAGAAAATGGAGATATTTCTGATTGCTAAAGATCTTTGGACTTGTACTCAGAGCCCACCAGTTCAAGCCCCTGCTGCTGAAGCTGCTGCAGCACTTAAGAAAGACCAGAGGGCTACTGCTCACATAGTCATGGGCATAGAGGAAGAGCTGATGGTGCACATAGACGCTGCCACTAATGCCCACCAAATTTGGGAGTGTCTTAAGCGTGTGTTTCAAAGAACGTCAGCTGGTGCCAAACTTCATACAACTAGACAGCTGTTTGAGTTACGTTTGCAAGAAGGAGGCTGTGTGCGTCAACATGTGGCCAAAATGCTGGCACTCTTCAACAAGTTGAGACAGCTGAATGTTCCTTTCTCAGAGGAACAAAAGGTCTATATCCTTCTGAGCTCACTAGACCCCAGTTATGAGACTCTTTCCCTAACGCTGGAGTCCATGCCTGCAAGCCAGTTGAATCTGGACTATGTTACTGGGAGGCTGCAGGACGAACAGGACCGGAGGCAGAGAGAGAAAGGGAAAGCTGTTAAGGGGGGTTGCTTTTTGCCTAAGCCCAGGAGTGGAGAAAACGCTGAGAGCTCTGTTAAAGCTTTTGCAGCTAAGCGTTGTTATCTGTGCAATTCTGATAACCATCTTCAGGCAGACTGCGATCAGGCTGACTTCAAAGATGGTTTCCATGGCAACCGGGAGATGAAAGGAAGACCACGTCGTGGGAGAAGAGGACCTTCCAGAGCAAGCAGAGGAGGGGCTGGAGCCCACTGCAAAGCAGCTGCATATGCCTTGGTTGGAAAGACAGTTGCTACCCCCAAGCTGCGTTGGCTTATAGACAGTGGTGCTGAGAGACATCTGGCGCCACCTAGCAGCCAGTTGCGGAACTGCAGGCCGATCCAAGATGCAACTGCAGTCACTCTGGCTGATTCAACCACAAGACCTGTTACCAAAACTGGTGTTATGTTCATGCCTTGTCTTAATGATGATATTGATGTGTATGTTTTAGATGGTATGAAATTTGGTTTACTTTCTGTTTCAGCTTTAGATAATGCAGGTTATCTGGTCAGTTTTGGGAACCAGGTATGCACCATCTCCAAAGATGGGAAACAATTGGTCCAGGTGAAAGGCCATGATGGGGTGTATATGCTGGAAACTGACAACAGCGCCACAGAGAGGGCGCAGGGTGCTGAAACAAGTAATGGTATCTCTGAGGAGACTCAAGCTCAGTATGCCAACTTACCCACGCATGATCAGTGTTTGCATTTATGGCATCGCAGATTCTCGCACGTGAATTGGAAATACGTGCGCAAGCAGGTAGAGTGCACTGATGGTTGTAAAATGAAGGAGTGCTCCAAGTTTCTAGACTGTAGAGCTTGTAAAAGAGCCAAAGTGCATTCTTGCAGCTACCCATCATCTGATAGGGTGACCAAGCAAGCTTTCGAGCTTGTGCATGCGGATCTCTGTGGTCCGATGGGGGTGCCAAGCATGGGTAATTCTCGTTATGTTCTTTGTCTCACTGATGATTTTAGTCGAGCAGGTTGGATTTTCACGCTCAAAGACAAGGGACAAACAGCGAAGGAGATTATAGAATGGGTGAAAGCAGTAGAGGTGGAATTTGGAACCCGCGTGAAAGCGTTTCAGACAGACCGAGGCACAGAATTTACTGCATCTAAGCTGCAGGATTTCTTTCGTGCCAAAGGTATCAAGCATAGAAAAACTGCTCCTTATTCTCCTCAAGAGAATGGTGTTTCTGAGAGGAGGAATAGAACAATGCAGGAGGCAGTAGATGCTCTCTTGTTTGATTCAGGCTTGCCAAGATGCTATTGGGCTGAAGCCTGGAGAACTGTCTGCCACACTCTTAACAGAACATACAGTTCCGTGATAGGGACCACGCCCTACTTTCTACTTTATGGAAAGAAGCCCAAGGTCCACTATTTTCGGACTTTCGGGGCAGAAGCTTGGGTTCTTATCCCCAAACATTTACGTAGAAAGGGCAGTCCAAGATCACAAAAGTTGATTTTCTGTGGCTACGAGACAGGTTCGAAAGCATGGAGATTTGCTTTCCCAGATGGCGATCGTTCACGAGTCATAATCAGCAGGAGCGCTGAGTTTTGTGAGCAGCAAGGCTGGAAAAGGATTCATGGAAATCCTGAGGTGCTCACAGATCCGTTCAGCGATCTTGATTATGAAGATCAGCCAGTTACACCTGCTAGTGGTGCAGAAGGTGGTCAACCTGCTGGTGTTTCGGGCCGCGTTCCCGAACACGACCAGGGTGCAATGTCAGAGGGGGCAATCCCAAAGAGACAGGTGAAGACAGAACCAAGGAGTGCACCCACATCTCCAGAAGCAGCTAGGAGAGGCAAGCGAGGTAGATCTCCAAGGTCCCCAACAGGGAAGCCCAGTCCAGGGGGACATAGCAAGCGCAGTAGGTCGCTTGGTGGTTCACCAGACGCCAGGGACTCTCAGGCTGAGTCCAGCACGTCTGGGTCAGGGGGCGAGTCACCGGTGGTGCCACGGCGTTCCAAGCGCACTACAAAGGGGAAACCTCCTGACAAGTTCCAAGCCACTAATGTTTGGGCCGGTTTTGCTCACTGCGAACCGGAAAGTTTCGCTGAGGTGCAGAGATTACCTCAGGCAGAATCCAGCAAGTGGCAACAAGCAATGGAGAAAGAACTTAGTGCCATGAAATCTCTTGGAGTTTTCACGCTGACAACTCTGCCAGCTGGACAGCAAGCTGTGAGCTGTCGCTGGGTCTATAGATTGAAACCCACTGCAAGTGGAGAGCCACAATATAAGGCTAGATTGGTGGCAAGAGGTTTCAGTCAGAGGCCAGGAGTGCATTACTCACAAGTCTATGCACCCACGTCCCGTAGTGAAACAATGAGACTGCTTCTTGCTGTAGCAGCGCAAAGAGGCGCAGAAGCTGCTCATTTTGACATTGATGTCGCCTACTTAAACGCACCGCTGCAGGAGGAAATCTATATGCTACCTCCTCCGGGTTTTGAGGGTGACAGGTCAGGTCTGGTAAATCTGCTGAGCCGAGAGGCAGCAAAGCCCAGTGTGATGAACAGCTCCAATGTTGGGTGGATGCTGATTGGGCTTGCGGCTCAGACAGGAAGTCAATTTCTGGAATGGTGGTAAAATTTGGAGGTTCGGTAATTGGCTGGAGGTCCAAAAAAAGCAGAGTTTAATTGCTCTATCGTCAACTGAGGCAGAGTTCAGTGCTCTTTCAGAAATGTGTCGAGAGCTTGAATTCTACAAGTGCCTAGTGCAGGAAGTGTGTGAGAAGTGTTACCTACCCATCACCATATGGGAGGATAACCAGCCATGCCTGAAGTTGGCTGAATCCGGTCAATTCAACGCACGAACCAAACACCTGGATATTCGGTTCAAAAATGTGCATGAGAGCGTTAGGACAAATGTGGTCAAGCTGAAATATTGTCCTAGCGAAATGAATCTTGCCGATGGATTCACAAAGCCCTTGAGTTTCCAGAAACACGAAGTTTTCTGTGATGGGTTAAATGTTGGATGAAATGTATATATGCATATTCCCAGGATTGCGAACGAGAGGGGGTGTCAGGTTTTCTGGGCATCTTAGAGTTAATGATGCAAAAGGCGTTCTGATCCTGGGAGCTTAGCCTTGCCCACTGTGATACGGGCACTTTTCCTTTGTCTAGAAAAGGGGAGGTTTGGTTTCACTTTCCCCTTCGCCTCATTCTGTGTTCAGTGTACTGTTACTGCTGTTTGTTAGTTTGCTGCAAGCATGCAGCTCAAGTCTGGAGGACTTGTGTGTGTGTGCTACTAAATAAAGCCTAGTTTAGTTTAGTAGCACTGGCGTCTGTCAAGTTATTTCACGACGCCACGGAGAAGCAGACCTAAAAAGCCATCGTGACGCTGTGCTTAACTCTGCAACTGGAAAACGCTCAGGGCGAAGCAGAAGTGTGCCTGGGCGCCATTGATGTCGGAGACGATCGTAAAGGTGATTGATTGCAGTGCCGGCCAGCAGCACTACTTGGGTCAAAGGTTTTATGACCCAATATCAACACTATTCAAAACAAGTAAATAAACCAGAAAATAACACTTGCAACCGTAAGTATCTTATTCTTCCTTCTTTTAATAATTTCAAGGGTGGGGTGTTGACAAAAAACTTTCCAAACTGGGTACAAGCTGACCTTGCTGCACCTCTGACCGTTGTTGGCTGAATGCAGTTTAGAAGCATAATCAGGAACACTCCACCATCAAGGTTCCTGATCTTGAGGAAACTCCTAAGTATGTTCAGTTGAATCATGGATTCATAGCTGGAATGGACCACGAGGAACATCTAGTCCAACCCCCTGCAATGCAGGAATCTTTCATACAATGTGGGGCTCAAACCCACAGCACTGAGATTAAAAGTCCAATACTCTACCGAGTGAGCTATCTGAAGCTAAACATCCAAAGCTTGGGGGTGGAGGAAGCGTATGGCAAATTGGGACATGGCCAGTGCATGTACACTTGGCATCCTACGCAAATTTATCACATGAGATCAGACTGAATGCCTCAATATGGCTCATGAAGCACTAGCATGGATCCATTTTATTCAAGTTGGCACCCCTGAGCTTGAGAAACATTCAGGGGGGCAGCTGCAAACACTTGTTCATTCCATTGTCTTAATGTTATGAAATAGTCCCTGTTGGAATGGGCAGTATGACAGAGATGGACATTGTCTTTGCATGTCCCCTTCAGTGACCTTTGCTATCAGCTCAGAGTCTCTCCTTGATTTTAACAACAGACTTGAGACAAGAAATGCAAAGTCTTCATCACAGGTACAGGGAATTCTATTTAAATCAGATACCCGATCAGCAAGAGCAGTATAAAGTGAGTGACGATTTCAAAAGAGAGAGGGGGGAAAAGGGATAGCAGGTGGGGTTGTCCCAAACACAAAGAAGCAAAGAAGAGGCAAAGAGCCTGATAATGATATGGGACTGATAAGGATATGGGAAATGTAATAAAATAGTAAAATACTCAGCGTGTTTTGGTGAAGACATTCTTTAAGGGAACAAGAATACAGTTTTCCTAGTAAGGCAACTTATTTTAAGTCTTTGCTGGGAGAAGAAAGTCTTTATCCTACTATTTTACTGTTATTATTTTCAGTACCATTTGCTTCTTTCCCCCTTCTTTCCCTTTCTTCTTTTTTGTTTTCAGATTGTTTTCCAATCCCACCATTTTGCTGAAACTTGTGAAAAAGAGAGAGAAACTGTTTCCCTACTGCCCTAAGTTTCACTAGAACTACTCATTATTTTGCCAGCATGTAGCAGTCAAGAGTGACTATGAGGAGGTGATTCTCAAGCTGTTATTTCATGCACAGCTGTAAGATTTTTCTTTGTGGAGAGTGGACTTGCTGTCAACTGGTAATTGTATTACTGCATTCATATGTGTTACTCTGTGGGATCACTGTAGACTTCTCTGTTAAAGGAGTTCCAAGTATTCAGTGCCTTAGGTCTCAAATTTTGTCTTATGTTCCTGGTATATTTTTGAAAGAAAGCTTGTTATAAATAAGTTGCTATTGAATAATGGATGCCTTTTTTCATTTGTCCCTAGAGATAGTTTAAATAGTGTTAAATCTTAGCATTTTATCATTCTTATGTGTTGCAGTCATGAGGTATTTGTATATACCTCAGAATATAAAATATTCCCCCCCCCCAAAAGCATGCATTATGGGAGCTGTTGAGAATTAGATTGTTGCCTGATTTATACAATCTCTTTTACATATATAAAAAAGAAAATAGCACACTTTCTCTTTCATAGAATAATTCAAATAATTCTCCAATTAAACTCTTACAGAAAAGAGCAGAAGGGTTCTATTCCATGTCCAGTTTTCACAATTTTTAAAAAAATCATTATATTATTTGTTCTTAATGATACACTTTTAATGAATAATCTATATAATTAATACATCGTCTATGTATCAAAGTATTGAGTACCCTTTCTAATCTACAGACAACCCAGAGAACAAGTTAATGGGCTGGCCTACCATTAGGCTGAGTGAGGTGGCCATCTAATGATGTCATGAAAAGGCAGAAAAATATGTGCATTTGCATGCACTCTTCACCCCAGGCTTTGGATTTTTGAACACATTAATTGGCTGAGGAGATGCACTGCAAAATTTGGAGATGTATAGATTTTGAAGTATGACTGTGTTTCAGTTCATGTAGGTATGAATTTGGTATGTTTTCTTGAAATATAAACAGAATTGATGTTCTCCTCCATCCCTAATCATGGGCTTAACCCCCAAGGTCCCACCTGCGCTTTGCGTTTAAGGCTGTATCATACCACTTTGAACAGCCTTGGCTTTTCCCTAAGAATTCTGGGAACTGTAGATTGTAAAAGGTCCTGAAAACTGTTATGAGACCCTGCTTATTCCTCCCCCCGAGTGCTACAATTCTCAATTTCCTGGGAGAGAGGGGTTGAGTGTATTGACCATTAGAACACTCTGAGTATTGTCGCGCCGAGTCTCTCTAACCTTAACAGCCAAATCTTTCATCAAGATTTCTGAAAGAGTGCCATGCAGAAAACAAAGCATCTGTTCACAAGCCATTTCCCCAAACTCTTGTGTCATCACATCTCATTCTCAGCTGTAACTGATAGGCAATGTAATGAGGATAGACACACACCATATGTCATGGAGTGGCAGGGGCACCAGCACAGGCAGGATGAAGATAACCTGTAGGAGGGCACCGTTGACTACTGGAGGTTCTCAAGACTTGTATCAGGAGACCTCAGCACCCCTGTGCAACATGAAGATGTCCCAGAGGGGCTGGGGAATGAGGGGCCAGTGGAAGAGTAGAAATACAGCCTGGAATACCAGGAACACAGGGAAGAAGAGATCACAGAGCCCTCAGTACAGAGGAGGTTAGGACCCTGGAGGAACATGACTCTCCATTCTCACTGTTTCCAAGAGCCAGTAGGAAGATTAGGCAGGCAGAATAGCTGGGACAGCCAGTAGGCAGAAGTACAAGACTCAGAGTACATGACTCACCACTTGAAGTCAATTAACAGTCAGGCCAGCACCTGAAACCAAGGGACTCTGCCCAGCAAGTAAGGACTATATAAGAAAATAGGTAACAGGCACTCAGGGTCACCACAACTTTCCTGAGTGGATTCTTGCTTGACCCAAGAGTTGAATGAGAAGGGAATATTGGACACCAGCAGAGGCAACAATGACAGAAGGGAGCGAGGAAAACATTGCCTGAACAGTGAATGAGTGTGTGTGTTGTGCCAGGGAGCTGCTGTGACACCGGATAGTGGGAGGAAGCAAAGACAAAGGGGTCTTTCAGGAGAAACATCATTGCCATACACCTAGGGGAAGGAGGACTGCAGCATTGCTAGGAGGTGCATAGAAGTCACCAGCTCTACTTTGAGACTGAAAACACCCTGGGCACAGCATGTGGGCTGTTGACCTTGATTCTGAGTGCCCACAGGACCCCATACAGGATGCTGCTGTCATTACATGCTGTCATAGGTGCTATTACAGCAATCCTTGGGGTGCATACAGTTACTTCTGTTGAGAGACTATTTGTTGCTAATGCACCTCCCCCCATCACATATGCATGCAGAGATCACCAGCCCCAAGGGCTTCCTCTTTCATAGTAATGGAAGTGACAGCTCTATGTTCTCAAAAATAGGTAGATGAGATTGCTTAAAGTCAATGGGGACATGATAGCAGGCAAGGGAGTGTGTCACAGCCTATCTACAATACTGCCCGGGGATTGAATGCTGGACTAGGTGGGTCTTTGGTCTGATCCAGCAAGACTCTTATGTTTTTATACTGTATTGAGGATGAGTATCCTAAGCAGCAACCTACATCATTTCATTTTAAATATGTGTTTACCATATTTGAATGCTATAGCCTAAGATGCCAAAACTGCTTATCTATCCATTATCTTCCCCTTCCATTGTTGAATTCATACAGCTACTTCAGTCTGAGCCAAATGGAATCTTACTTCATTGATTTCATTATTTGATTCTTGTGCAACTCCAGCTCTCTTAAATAAGAAGCGGAAACATGATGGTGATGAATTATGTGGATATTTTTACATTTTCAACTGCATACTATCAGCAATGATGTATTACATAGTTTTGACTCACAGTGGTGTATACCAACAAATTTTTAAAATATGGATAAAAATAAAATAAAAGGAAACTGGGAATGTACCACTGTTTGAAAAAGAAGCCCGGAACAACCTAGTTTTATTCCTTTATCTGTTTTGCTTAGAAGATACAGTGTTTCTTTTCTTTAGCATTCATCTCTTTCCTGGCAGGTCTGCCAGTTCTAAGATATTTGCAACAAAATTCATCACATTGTTAGTTTGTGATGTGTTTACCCTCCTCCCTTTGAAGTCAGGCCTGATATTATATCCCTGCAACTCAGGCATCTTCCTTACAAAAGGATTATATGACACACATTTCACTGTGATTACAGATAATTCCTTTAAGACTTTTTTTTTGTTATCAGTAGCCACTAGCTCAGGGTAGACCAGCACATTCTTGATATTATAATATCTTCTGAAAATAAACATAATTAATAGTGAATTATCAAAACCACACCAGTTTTAAAACTCATTTAATAATATGTAAAGTGCACTACATCTGGCATTTGTTAGACCTGCTCAGCAGCATCACCTGGCCCACAAAATGAGATTAAATTACCTTAAAATAAGAAATGGTGGCAAATCACACTTAGTGTTATAAGGTCAGCATCGAATAGTAAAACCAGAAGCTTAGTCTGCCAGAGATTACTGTCTGTTTGTAGAGTTGACAAAGCCAAAAGCCTCATGCTAAACCTCTGGAAATGAAAGCGTTTTAGCAAAGTCTAATATGCTTTTTGGTTTAGGTGGCAGGATAATCTTTCCTATTCTTGCACTAACAGCAGAAAATGTGAGACAGCTATTCAGCCTGACACATGACACCAAAAGAGTAAATACAACCACATTGCTCTTTGGGGGTGCTGGTAAAAAGGAACAAAGTACTGGGGTTAAAACATTTTCCTTGTCCATAGTCAGTTACAATATCTCCACACTTTGGAATAGATAGCCTTAATATTGCAAGTTATAGGTAGGTAGCCGTGTTGGTCTGCCATAGTCGGGGGAAAAAAATTCCTTCCAGTAGCACCTTAGAGACCAACTAAGTTAATTATTGGTATGAGCTTTCGTGTGCATGCACACTTCTTCATCTGATGCCCAGAGTTCATTGGCTCCATAGAGTCTCTGATCTGTATTCCTGGGGCTGTTCTTGAAGATCTTTCTTGCCTGACATGTGGAATATCTCTTATTATGTATTGAAATATGGCATTTGATAAGATAAATGGAAATGAGAACATTAGGTGGCACCCAGGAACAAATGAAGCTGGAAAAGAAAATTGCATGTTTGTCATAGTCCAAGCAAATTTCTGGTGGTTGTGGGTTTGTTAATGGTTTGTTAAACTCTCAGTGCCACTTAGGAGAATTTTATTTGATGCTTCCATTCTCCTATATCTTTTGATTCCAAATTGCTGTGCTCTAAGTTCCAATTTACATGTGTAAACCCACCACTTTTGTCCCCTCCACATGACCACTCATAAAGAAATGCTTTGTCAGAATTGTCACTACATTGTATTTTCTATGCAAATATGCACCAACTCTACGGGGCCCTGGTCCATTTGCCCCCCATAAAATATTTAGGAGGGATGCTGCCCCAATATTTCCTACAAGTTGGTGCCTCCCTCCCTTGGGTAGCCCCAACCCCTCAGCTGGGTGCCACCTACTTTCCCTGGCATGCCTCCTAGCTTTTGGTGCCATTTCCAAGCGTGTCTGAGCTGGGGCAGCTGGGGAGAGGCAGACAGCAGGCCAAGCCAGTAGGAGATGTGAGCAAGTGAGCAGTTTGGGGCAAGAGACAGGCAAGTGGGTAGAAACATCTTGTGTGCAGGTGGGGGGCAAGAGGGGCATGGGCAGGGAGGGAAGGGATGCCTGCACCCAGTTGTCTGCAGAGGAGGAAGCTGCACTCCACAAAAGCAGAGGAGAAGTGAGGAGTTTGTTATTTATAATTTAACCCACAGCTGTGCTAAAGCTTTTTGCCAACTGTCAGCCAAAATTCTGCAAGTATGGCTGCATTCAGGTGGCAAATGTTTCCTTATCTGTGGTTTTGTTTTTTTGTTTTGCATTCTGTGTGATCTTTCACATGACATAAAAGCCAATTCTGGAAATCTAGTGGAAGTTTAGCACTCATTTCCATGCTATCCTCCCCCGCTCCAAGAAAAAAAAATCTATTTGCAACCTTGTTAGCTTGGGAAATCATGTGAGTTTTGCATTGTAATTTTCACAAGGTTCTCATTATGCCACCGCTGCTCATGTGATGAAATTTGGGGTGGTAGCCCAACATACAGTTCTTTTCTGCCATTTAAAATTCAGCATGACATGGTGGTATAATTCAAGAACACAACAGGTACTGAAAAGTAATAAGAACATTAAAAATCAGGACAAAAGTGCTAGCACTATAAGTGGTAAAACTAGCACAATGAACCACATGTCTACCCTGAATCTCCCAATTCCCAGTTTTATTGGATCTAGTACTATGAGGGAGAAAAAGCTTCTCTCCATCCACTCTTTCCACATCCTGCATAATTTTATATAATTCTCTATCCTTACTCTTGTTTTTTTAAAAACTAACGCACCCCCCCTTCAAACATTGCAATATTGTCTCACAGGGAAGTTGTTCTAGCCGCTTGATAATTTTGGATTCCCTTTTCTGCATATCTTCATTGTGTTGTATATTTCTTAAAGTCATAGTACTCTAGATGAAGTCCCATTGGTACAAGTTATTTAACAACTATCTGAAAAAGAGTAGCAAAGCTTTGTTTTGGCACTTTCCACCCCAATATGCAGTCATGGTCTTTAACATTCTCAGCTTAATTAGCCAGCTTCCAGACTCCATTTTCTATAATCTGATTTATATATGTGAATTTTATATTCCACATTTCATAATCCTATGGCTTTGGGGATTAGATTTTTAAAAGTTTTTAAAAGCTATAACCTGGTTGCTATCCTTGGGATGTAGCCATCAGTTCTTTGGGCTTGATGCACTATCCAAACTATTGGGGACAGCTGGATGATCTGACTTAAATGAAACATAATTCTGGGTTTTGTCCAGGGGTTTTGAAAAGAGATTTTGGATGCTAAACACTAAACAAGATTAACTATAGATTTGTTGCCACTTCATCAATGTAAGTGGCATGAGTAAAAATGCAGTTGTAGGCTTGTAGAGATTTGTTTTATGCTTTGAATGAAAAATTGTCTAATACCAAACACTACTGCATAAAAAAACTACTACTCTCTGGTTGTGTGTGGAAAGCAGGAGAAAGGGAGTATATCTTGGTCATTTCTCTCTCTGCTCTCCATTAAGTACAAGGAAAATTTTTGAATTCACATTTCCTAATTTGGTACCATAATGTCAGGAACCAGGAGAGGGATCTGAAGGAGCACAGGTATCTCTACTTCTCCCCAACATCCTCTGACATCATTCTATTTTTGCCCCTTCACCGGCAGAGGTTCATAATTGTAATGATCTCAGGCAGACACACTGCATGCCTCAATTAATGACTCTTTGGCAGTTTTATGGTACATTTATAAATCACATCCAGCGTATGACTCCCAGCCTGCCACTCTTGAAATGAGTTGGTCAGTCTGAGTCTCCGCTCTTCTCACAGAATGAAGGACACCAAAGTCCCGCCTTTCCCCCTTTGCACTTCTGTTGCATTCTAACCTTTTCATTTCTCTGAGAACGGGGGCTAGGAGGGTGGAAATCCCCCCCCCCCGCTTTCAAAAGAAGAACTCTCTGTCCGTTGTCTCTCTGCTGGTTGCCTAGCAACCCTCCCACTGCAGTCTATCTCTTCCCCTTCTTGTGAGCTGTCTGTGTCTGCTCTAGCTGAGTCAGGGCTCTTTGGGAAGGGGGGGGTCAAGCCCACCCCCTCTTGCTCTGGCTGCAATCTTTCATCTCCAGTGTCAGACTCTGTGTCTCTTTGTTCATCTCCTGAGCCTGACTCTTCTCTGGCGTTCGATTCAACCACTGTTGTGCTCCTATTCTGCTTCCAGACTTCTCATGAGCATCTGGTTGTGTCAGGGCAGAGCCAGGATGCTCCGATTCCCCAGACATAGCTAAGCATGGGCGCTTGGAGACAGGAGCAGAAGAGGAATACGTGTATGCTGAAGAAGAGGGAGAAGAGCCCAGTGAGGCAGCGTCAACTCCAACAGGACCTGAGAACCAGGAAGAGGTGGGGGGTCAACAGGCTGACGTACAGGCACTGCAAGGGTTAACCTCTGAATTGGATGGGAGTGGGAGATTTATGATGGCTCGCGTGAGACACAAGGACAAAAGACAGGGTCAGAGGTGGGGCTCTAGGTTCCCGCACTTTAGGTGCTGGAGGAGGAGGAAGAAGAAGCCGTTAGCTGTATTTGAAGGGAGTGACTCGGATTGATGGATTAATCATTATGCCTTCTGTATATAGTTGTAAATAAAGACTATAAAACCGTCAGCGGTCTGCTGTGGTTTCTTGTGAAGAGAGCAGCTTCCAGCCCTGACAGGTTGGCCACTGTGAGAACAGGATGCTGGAACAGAAACGCCTTTGGTCAGATCCAAGAGGGCTCTCTTTTTGTCCAACAGAGGGCCAGTTGTGGAGAAGTGTCTAGAGAGATAGTAGTATAGGGGACACCTGTCAAATTATTAAAATCTTCAGCTGCCATATTGGGAACTTAGGGTTGTTCCGTAAGTTACCTAATGATACCTATTTGTTGGCCTTCCTTTGCATTCATACTATAGTAAACATCTCCAAGTACCTAAAAGCCGCTTCAGGTAATCCCATAATTGTGAAGAGGAGACAACTTCCAAAAGAGATGTAATCAGCAAGTAAATAATGATAGCTACAAAGTATTTCATGGTGTGTAACATTTATAAATGATGGAGCTGGATTAATAGGTGGAAGATTGCGGTGAAGTATATAAATATGCTCTTTCAGAATCTAAAGGGGGGATATTTATTACCGGTATGCATTTATCATTGTTCCTGTTCAGCTGAAACCAAAGCATTTTTAAAAAGAACATTACAAAGTTAGCATATTCGTGATTCCATTTGAAACACATATTACCTATTTACATTCGAAGCTGAACTCCACTACCTGGGGTGGTTGCTGCTTCCTGATTTCTATAGGGATAGCTCGAAGCTAAATCACTTGTTTTTACTAGCAGGATTCAGTTGCTAAGTGCCCAAGAGAGAAACAGGAGAAAATGGGATGTTATTTAAAAATGTGGTTTACTGAAATGTTAGAAAATTGGACCTAGTTTGGGAAGAAGAAATACAATTCTTTAAAAGGAATTTCTTTGCTTGCTCCTCCTGAATTTATCTGAATTCAGAAAGCTCTCCCAGTAAACAGCACTTGAGGCTCATATTTGTAAGCTCTGAGATATTGACATTGCGTGCTACACTCCTCTGTCCACTTACATGGGAGTAAACCCCACTGAACTCAATGTCCCTCCCCCTTAGTAGGTATGTATAAAATTGCACTGGAACCCTTCCTTCCTGAACCTAAAATTGCTATAAATTTGGACATACAAGGGGGGGGGACCCCCTACGTTGCCCCAAAGTGACTAGAAATTGTGCACTGGAACTGAGGATCACCTTGGTAAGTGTGAAAAGGCCAAACAGGCTTATTGGGGTGCATTGCAAGCATATATATTCTGCAGCCATGGCTCTTGAGGCAGACCCCAAAGTGTGCATGCATGCCCTGGTGTCCCCTGTGTCCTCTCTTCCCTCAGCTTGTCAAAATGGTGCCCCCTGGCCACAGTTTTGTGCAGCTGAAGGGTACAGAACAGCACACCAAGCAACCCTCAGTGGCCCAGCTGACATGTCTAGATAGTGTACACTTGACTGGGTTATGTCTATGGTTCATTTACAAATAACGAATCTCATGGAATTTTAGATGTGACTGTGATTTCCTTCATTTTTCCACCCCTTCACCATACCATATCTGAACACTGTTGCACAGAATGTACATATTTTACAGTATCTCGGCCAAACAGGAAACGAAATTAGTATTTAAATTGTATGTAAACAGCATGCTTGCAGTTCTTCCCACTGTTTAATTATGTCAATAGTATTAAGAAGGTTTTAAAGATTAAATCAAGAGTAAATTTTCTCCCTGAGTAGCTTGACAATAAGCATGCACTTTCAGACCTCTCTAATTCTTTGCATACTGAATAATGATTATGATAATAACACTCTGCAGTTTGGTGGTGAAAACTAAGGGTCAATGAGATCAGAACAAACTCTGGTTAGTCAATGTGGGGTAGAAGCCTGAAAACCCAGCCAGATGGGTGGGGTATAAATAATAAATTATTATTTTTATATTATTATTATTATTATTATTATTATTATTATTATTATTATTATTATTACTCATTTAGACTTTTAAAACAGCCTAGTCAGGTCCAAGCAGAAGGGGGCCTTTCACACGAGTCTTGGTCTATTTACCATTGCATTGTTTTCATAGCAACTTTGCCCCCACACTTAAAATTCTCCCAGACCAGAAAGGCTATTTTTATGAAAATCTTGTAAAGAACTACTTATTAGACAACATGCTATGGTACACTTTTAAACCTCTGAACTGATTGGTTATTGTGGGCATATTGTTTGTGTTCCTGGTGTTTACTAGAATGCGGAAAAGTCCGGATCTTGGGCAAGTCAATCAAAAAATCGTGTCATTTTGGCGATTTTGTAATAAAATAAAATAAAATAAAATAAAATAAAATAAAATAAAATAAAATAAAATAAAATAAAATAAAATAAAAAAGCTCAACAACTTTTGGGTTTTTGAAATATGGCAACCCTACTTTACAGAGGCCTCCATAAAAGCGTGGGAGTTACTGAGTGTACATTGGGGTTTTGGATAGGAGTTTATGGCTGGGATCCAGAGACGTGTACTTGCCAGATCAATATACAAATTGGGTTTTATTGAGCCATTTCTCTTTTCAGCAGCATCCCTGAATGCTTAACCTGTTCTTTAAAAAAAAGAAAGTTCTGCCTGTGTGAATGTAAATCACTTTGTTAGATTGGGGCCTATCCATACTTGTAAAAGAATATCCCGAGTAATGCATAAATCAGCCCCGTAATTGCATTGCAAAGCACTGGCAAAGCTCTTCTTGGCAAAACTCAGAGGACTGATTCCCTGTTCTTCTAGAGTAGTGTTTCAATGCATAGACTTGTGCAGATACTGATGACAACACAGATTCCAAGGTGTTAGAGAATTAGATGCTAGATTTACAGCCCCCTCCACTCCTTTGTGACCCCACTGTGTTCCGCATTCTGGCAGGAGCCTTTGTGTAGTATCATTAAAGCCACATGCTGCTTAACTGTAACAGATAAATAAACCCTTAACAAATGTACTGATTTTTTTATTTGCAACATTTCAAGTTCAATACTCCAAGTGAGCTTTTTTTACTTATGCTATGGTATGCTATAATCCATCCTTAAAGTGAGGAGGAATTAAAGAACCTTTTAATGAGGGTGAAAGAGGAAAGTGGTCTGAAATATGGTCTGAAGCTCAACATCAAAAAAACTAAGATCATGGCCACTGGTCCCATCACCTCCTGGCAAATAGAAGGGGAAGAAATGGAGGGAGGCAGTGAGAGATTTTACTTTCTTGGGCTCCATGATCACTGCAGATGGTGACAGCAGTCACGAAATTAAAAGACGCCTGCTTCTTGGGAGGAAAGCAATGACAAACCTAGACAGCATCTTAAAAAGCAGAGACATCACCTTGCCGACAAAGGTCCATATAGTTAAAGCTATGGTTTTCCCAGTAGTAATGTATGGAAGTGAGAGCTGGACCATAAAGAAGACTGATCGCCGAAGAATTGATGCTTTTGATTATGGTGCTGGAGGAGACTCTTCAGAGTCCCACGGACTGCAAAAAGATCAAACTTATCCATCCTTAAAGAAATCAGCCCTGAGTGCTCACTGGAAGGGCAGATCCTGAAGTTGAGGCTCCAGTACTTTGGACACCTCGTGAGAAGAGAAGACTCCCTGGAAAAGACCCTGATGTTTGGAAAGATGGAGGGCACAAGGAGAAGGGGACGACTGAGGATGAGATGGTTGGACAGTGTTCTCGAAGCGACTGGCATGAAGCCAAACTGCGGGAGGCAGTGGAGGATAGGTGTGCCTGGCGTGCTCTGGTCCATGGGGTCACGAAGAGTCGGACACGACTGAACGACTGAACAACAACAACATGCTATAATTTCCCCAAGCAGGGAGAGCATGTAAAAATATATTGCAAGGAAATTTGGCTCTTATCCAGCAGCCAGACAGAGTTAGTTGTGCTAATATCCCATTGAAATCAATGGAACAGTGTAGTCATTTACTAATTTAGACTGCAATTATTTCACTAAGATTTAGGCTTGACTAGCTGTAGATGGATTGGGCTAATGTTTATGAAACTGTGTCTTGTTTTGTCTTTAAGGAATGTTCCCTTGAATGTAATTAGACATCTATTTGCCTCAACTGTACTTTTCTACCTTACATTTAGTTTTAGCTTTTTCAACAGATTTAATATTTGCCTTCCACAGATAGTCACAGAGTATTAAACCAATACATTCATTACAACAATAATAACAGCAACAGGGGAGTCTGCTATACAGCTACAAACAAAACGTTTGTAATATGCAAACGTGACACTAGATGGCGATGGTGCAATATGCAAACGTGACACTAGATGGCGATGGTGAGCTATGGCAAATTCAATATAGTTTTCAAAACATTTTTTTAAAAAAGCTTTTTCACAAAAGCATTTTATATGTGTGCAGATTGCACTACAGTCCAATTTCCTTTTTTCAGTTTTCTCTAGCAGAGCTGAGTTTCAGGGGCTCTGACTCAGATTGCCCTTATCCACCAAGACATGCTCTCCCTTTTGCAGACACCAGGAAATAATTATGATATTAATAATTTGATTGTTAATGTAGAGTCAAATTGTGACCCAGAAAAATAAAGTCTGGTTTCAAATGCATATGCCAATGGGCTAGATCAGAAGATACGTTTATCTGATCACATGACAGAGAAGGAAGATGTCCTTATTGAGGTGTAACATTATAACAGGGCATACAGGTCTAAGATCCAGTACTTAAATCCAGGGCATATAGGTCTAAAATCCAGCACTGTAGAACATTTTATTGGGATTTCATTTGTGCAGTGTAAACCTATGCATGTTGAATGTTAAGCATATGATACTATATTCAAATGTTATGCTCCTGCATGTGCTGCCTAGAACAAGTAGGGTGGATGTGTACCTGGTGGATACAAGGGGAAGGTTTGTTTTCTCTTAATATTTTCCCCCTATGCATATTATCCAATAGGGCCCCAAAATGTAGTTCACCCCCAAAAGCTAGAATATAAATGAGCAAGTGAATTATTAGTATAGAACAAACAATTTATCTTTAAAAAGAGAATGACATGATTTTAAATGATAGAAACATGCTCATGATAAACTGACAAAATAGAAAACTTGGGGATGGATGGGCCTGCTGGTATCCCTTACATCTTGCAGGAATCCTGGAAGATGGCATGGCTGGCTGGCTGCTACCCTAGACCGGAGCACCCCTGTTATGGGGTGAAGATACATGGCAACATTTTGCTGTAGCTTCTAGTTGCTCATGTTTTCAGGATCTCCCAGTTAATACAGGGATTCTTCTGCATTATATTCAAAAGATGGAAGGACAAAATAGGTACATAAAGAGAGAAAAAAGTGGGTGTGAATATTTGTAACAATAATAAACCCAAGTCATGACCTAAGACCACCAGAAATGTACCACTGCCATAGCACAAAGGCTGGCTGACATGCACTGATCTAGTTTGAGCACAGAAGGCTATAGTGTCTTATTTTCTCCTTCCCTCCTTAGCCATGGCTGAAGAGCAGTTCCACATCCCCAAAGGCCATGGCAATGGCTTACAAAGCTAAAGGCACACCCATATTACTATTTTGGAGACTGGGCATGCAGCTCTGAAAGCTTTCATTTCACCCAGCAAACAGCTGAATGGCATTTGGACTGGCAGTACATTGTGCATGGCTGGCTTAGCAGAGTGATCACAGGGGCAAGGCATATAGCTGTCCCTCCCCAGAAGTCTCTAGATGAGAGCTACAACATCCAGTGAGGAATGTGAAAATGTGCTTTCTGGATCAGCTGTCAGTCTTCAGTCCCTCTGCAGTCTCTTTGCAGAGAACAATGCACCCTTACTGAATATCAGCATACTGAACATGGGCCTTTTAGTGTGTGCAGAGATGCCATTTAAGGACATTTCATAATTCTTTAAGAATGTAAAAGGATCACAGTTGCTTGAATGGCTGCTCAATGCTTCCAGCAGTGAAAAGAAAGGATGTCTGGCATGCAGCTGACAGAGGCCACTGTACCCCATTTAATAGTGCTGGCTTCGTATTCCTTTTTGGAATGTATTATGCAGCATACAGAGTGATATCATTTTTCAAGGAGACAGTTGGCTCAACTTCATTTTATTGGTACCAATTTTTGTAACAATTTGAATAATAGCCTTCAACCTTAATGAAATATTGCCCAAGCTGCCCCCATCCTTTCCCCAGCTTTTGACGCTACTAAATAAACTATGGTTGGGTGGTGTCATTTCAAAGAGAAAAAGACAACCCGCCTGCCTCACATGCTGTGGGAAGGAACACAGGCTTTCAAAGTGGGAAATAAGTATATATCTTTCTTGATATTGGCAGCAGGGAGCTATCATTTTATAATTGCCCCATCATGTCATCATGTTGCTTAATATCCTATAATGACCACCTGGCACAGAGAAATAATGAAATGTTGACTCTGCTGAATATTTAAAGTGGGGTATACTTATCAGCGAGGAAGGTTCTTATTAGCTCATATAGTAGTTCTTCATGGTGAAGTGAAGATGCAAATCATCATTATTTTAATATGGCGTAGGGGGAGAAAAATGTTCCTGTTTGTGAAAGCCGCTCTTTCAGAAACAGCTCATTGACTCTCTAGCCTTTACTGCGCATTCCCCAAAGGCATGCAAATAGCCAGCCTTCCAAAAGTGTTAAGGAAGCTCTAGGTCTTGTTAAGAGAGAGAAGAGAACAAGGGATAGAAACTTTTGCCATTAAGAGTTTGAGGGTCCCCTTTTGCCCCTTTTAAAATGATATATTTGCTGCTGTTTACATTATGTGTATATGTGGGATGTTATGGGAGGGTGTACCTCTGGTGAGAGACACATCGTGCTCCCTGGGGGATAATTTGTGCACCTTTGGTCCCCACCTTGCGCTCAGCTCTCATCTGTGGGTTCTAGAAGCTGTCAGCTTGCAACAGTGGCCACACTCTGGGAACTGGCTTCGACTGGCTGGCTAAACCAGGTGAGGGTAGCTGATGGGTCTCAAACTCTAAGTGATTTAGGGACTTCCCCTGCATGCAAAAACAGACTCTGGTGGATTGAGCAGTCAAGACCAATAGTGGGGCCCAAGGTCAAGAAGGTGGTCATGAAGGGAAGCGAGGGGCAGATGAGGCTCATCAACCTGGGAAGGTAGCCTATATATGAAAAGGAAAACTCTGATCCTCAAACTCTGCAGCCTTGCAGGTATACTCATCTGTGAGAAAGGTTTCAGGACTGAACCCTGAGGACAAACCCATACCCATTTCCTTGCAGGACATGTTGGAGAGAATAAAAGGCTAAGGAGTAAATCCTACACAAATCCAGAGTGGAGTCCCTAAAATTGTTGGGTGGTGCCTTATATGCTTCCTTCTGGCAACTCCTGCAGCCAAGCTGGTGCCAAATGTATTACTCTGCTTTCCTTTGGACCATGTCAGTGAAGCTGAGAGTGGAGTCTTGTCATCCATACATAATGCTCAGACTTGTGCCCTGGAGAAGACACTTTGGTGCTGCCAATGCAGCAGAAACAACGTGGGAGACAGCAGTTACAGGTTATCAGTCTCTGCAGCCACAGCAGGCACTGTGATTCTCTAGCAGTTTGACTTCACTCCCAGAGTCTCATGTCATTGTCCCTTGAGACAGATGGATGCCAGCAACTATGTAACATGAATTACATAAGAGGTGCTTCTAATGTTACTAGAGTGTCATAGCTGCTGATTCTCTGTCATTTCATACTGTAATGACATTTACATAGTGCCATGGGAAGAACCAACAACACAGGGTACTATCCAATGTTTGTTCATACGGAGCAAACCTAATGAAATCAATGGGTTTGTTACCACTGATTTCAGTGGATCTACTTTGACTTTGTTTTGTTAGCATAGTTCCTCTATATGTCAGTATCATCTCACCTCTTTTTTGTATAATATTTTTTTTAAATTTTTAATTACATTGATCCAAAAGAGCCACATTATCACAATACCAAATTGCAATACAATTAAATAGCCAATTATTCAAATACAGTCATACCTTGTGTTACGCGTGCTTCAGGATGCATACAACACGGGTTACGAATGCGCCGAACCTGGAAGTAACTGATTTGCCATTTGAATCTGGACTCCTCTGGGGCCATGCAGATATTCTTACATCATAGCCATTCATAAAAGTCTGTCATCCCTGAATGACAGTTATAGCTATCACCCTCCATGATAATTGTCCACCACTGAGTAGGTGAATGGGAAGCTCCACTATGGGTTTATTGTATGTTACATTGTTATTTCACCTGACCCCCCCCCCGCCTCCCCCCAAACCAGTTAATGAGCATATCAGGGACCTTCCATGATAAAAAAAAAATCATTTTCATATATTTGAAAACCGTAATTAAACTATTGCTTCTTAATGGACTATTGACTAATCTTAGGTCTCCCTCCCTCTCACCTCTTTCTGGCTGATCTAACTCACTAACACAGAGGTGTGAGGATAAAACTGAGAGGAGAATCATGTGTGCTAACATGTGCTCCTAGAAAGAAGAGTGAGATCACCCCCCCCCCCCCGCCGCTATCTTCCTTGTGTCTAACCCCAACTCTCCAGAACATGGGTAGGGAAACTAAGGCCCAGGGCCGGATCCAGCCCAATCACCTTCTAAATCCGGCCCAAGGACGGTCCAGGAATCAGCATGTTTTTACATGAGTAGAATATGTCCTTTTATTTAAAATGCATCTCTGGGTTATTTGTGGGGCCTGCCTGGTGTTTTTACATGAGTAGAATGTGTGCTTTTATTTAAAATGCATCTCTGGGTTATTTGTGGGGCATAGGAATTCGTTCATTCTTTTTTCAAAATATAGTCCGGCCCCCGCACAAGGTCTAAGGGACAGTGGAGCGGCCCCCTGCTGAAAAAGTTTTCTGACCCCTGCTCCAGAACATTCTGCTGAATATCCTACAGAACATGGGTGGGGAAACTTGTGTACTGCCAGATGTTGTTGAACTTCAACTCCTATAATCCATGACCATTGGCTATGCTATCTGATGCTGATGGGCACTGGACTAACATCTGGAGGGCCGCACAGTCCTCATCTCTGCTTTAAAATAAAAGGCAACTAAATCTGTTGCAAGAAAAAGAACCCCTCCCATTTAGCTCAAAGACAGCTCAAAATGACTTCATTAAATGGTAAACAGCTTACTGGTCTAGATAATAGACAGAATCTTCACTTCCCCTAGTTATATGTATATGTATATGTATATATATGCACACACACACTCCAGGCAATTAATCATATAGCAGTATCTTAAATATATAGCTGCCCGGAAATGTGTTTCGCTACTTATAAGTGCTCAAAATATGTCACCATGACTTCAAAAAGCTTTGGGTTGGAACAGATTGCATGTCTATATTCTCAGCATGTGGGGCTCTTAGTCATGTCATCGAAGCCTGAACAGTGTTAAGTATTTATTGAAGCAACACAGACAGAAGATGGCAGTGTTTATTCATTGCTGAAGAATGAAACTACAGTTTTTACTTGGGGGTAAAAATATGATTTTGGAAAGGAAGGGTATTGAAAAAGGAGGTGTTAGCAATTAATTGTAATCAGCCATTCACTAAAGTGCCCATCTAAGGCTGCAGTCATCCAAAGAGGTTTGTCTTATGCATCTGGGAATCAGCTTGAATTCAAATAATGTGTGGGAAGCCTTACTGACTCACAGTTTAAAGCTGTGTAGGCAGAAAAGGAAAATGCTTCATTTCCATTAAGTAGGATTAAACATCAAAAATTGAAACATTCTGTTTATGATAAAATATTTACTGTGCAATTTCAACAGTTATAGCTCCATGTAAGGAAGATTTTTAGTGGCAGGTAGAGCTGGTTAGCCATCCAGCATCTGTGTAAAGCCAGTGGGTGTTGTCTTCTAACTGTAATTTATGCTTTTGTGAAGGATTTTCTCCTCTAGCCATGGAAAATGTAATTTAGCCCAATGGTTAAATGGGCACCTGAAAGACTATGCTATGCCTTCTGATTTGAAGCTCTGTTTGAGTTGGAAAAACAAACATTTAATGACAGGATAATGTAGTAAAGAAATAATATTGGGGATTGGAGGACTCCAATGTCATTTAAGAATTTACCAGATGTTTAAAGACATCTACCATTAATGCCTGCCTGTCACCAAATGGGGTCAACAAAATAAATAGTAGCGGATACTGTATTGTTAGACTTGATTTCAATATTGCTGTGATTTGTTAGCTTCCTTGGGTGTTGTTTTATCGAAGAACGTCAAGATATAATTGTTTAAGTAAATGAATAATTCAGATAAGAGAGATGTAAGCAAGTATTCCACATTGAAGAGAAAAGCTGGGACTAATATTGATGGCTGTCCATGTGAAAAATGCAGCCAGTGTCTGGGTACTGCCAAAGGGTAGAGATGTGCTTGGTATGGTAGTCTTCTGGATTGCTTCATAGTTAACCATCCGTTCAAATTACACGCCCTCTCTAGGAGTGGGTACGTAGCTTGGGGTTACTTCTGGATCCTTTGCTGTCACTTGAGGCTCAGGTGGTCTCAGTGGCACTGAGTGCCTTCCATCAACTTCAGTTGGTGGCCCAGCTGTGGCCCTATCTGGACTGGGATTGGATAGCTACTATGGTCTATGCTCTGCTAACCTCTAGGCTACATTACTGCAACATGTTATATGTAGGGCTGCCTCTGAAGATGGTTTGGAAACTTCAGTTGGTGCAGAATTTGGCAGCCATGTTGCTCACCAGTCAAGACAGTTTGAGCATATTACACCAATCCTGGTCTGACTGTACTGGCTTCCATTTAGTTTCTGGACCCAATTCAAAGTGCTGGTTTTGACCTATAAAGTCTTAAACGGCTCAGGACTGCAATACCTCAAGGACCACGTCTCCCTATATGAACCGACCTGGACCCTACAATCATCCTCTGAGACCCTTCTTCATGTATCTCCTCCTCGAGAGGTCTGAAGAGTGGCAACATGAGAATGGGCCTTTTCTGCAGTGGCTCCCCATTTGTGGAATGCTCTCCCAGGGAGGCTCGCCTGGCACCTTCATTATACACCTTTCGCTCCCAGATGAAAATGTTCCTCTTCAACCAGGTCTTTGGCTGATTAACATCCAATACCCCTTTAAATGTGTTTCTATGAGGGTGGGTTATTGTTTTATTCTGTTATTGTTTTATGATATATTTTGTTTTGTTTTTTATCTTGTATTTTTATGCTGAGAACCACCCTGAGGTCTACGGATGAAGGGTGGTACACAAATTTAAACAACAATTTTATTATTTGTATTCTGCTGAGTGGGTTGCCCTAGTAATAATAATAAGTTGGCCAGCAGTTTGCAGGCAATGATGTGGATGACATTGTGCTTGTTTCTCCTTCTTGTGCTGCCAGGCCTTGGTCAAAGTGATGGATATATTTTGAAAAGGAATGGCAATTAAGTGAGGTTAATCCCCCCTCTCCCTAAATCAATCAGTACAGGTGAATAAAAGAGCTATGGTTGCTGCTTCCTTAAGGAGCATTCTATTTTAAGAACAGATTAATTTCTCCTCCTAACACAATCAATCAATATATATGAATAAGGATTTTCAATGAATGATCCATAAATTAGCATGTATGCTGGCTGTCATTACTCTGAGATATAAAATACCACCCTAGGGTTCTGTTAATATAAGATCCGTTCAGTCCACTATGTTGCTATTGTTATTATATTATTTTAATCAAATGCAAGCATATCCTTCTCTGAAAGTCTATGTCTAAAGCTGGCTTTGAATGTCACATAATGTATAAGCTGGTTTTGAAAATTCTATAAAAGCGTAAAGGACCCCAATGTTGCATCTCTTGCCTTTTTTGATCACGCTGAAGTGTTCGTGGCAATCGGAAACAAGGCATGCATTTCTGATTTTACTATGGGATTAACAAAATTTTCATTATTTTGAACTCACTGCACCCTTAAGAACCTGCGTAGGCCTTAAAACCAGCCTCATGGACCTACTTTTAGACCAATTAAACTGGTAGGAACTAGAGACAGAGGCTTTTCCATGGTAGCCTCCATGTCTATGGAACAACCCATCTCATCTCAGGGATATATTTCCGAGCTTTAATCACCTATAATAAAGTGCAAGTGTCTCTGAGTCCAGTCCCTGTGTCCGTGGGATTGTGCTACTGCGCATGTGCCCCATGGACAGCCGTTGGGACTTGGAGCGCAGAGACGCTTTGCGCATGTTCCTGATGTTGCTAGAGCAACAGGGACACTATGCGCAGAGCTGGCTACGTCATGCGGCTCTTGCATTGTTAGAAAAAAACACACATGAGATAAGCAAGAGCCGCTCAGTCAGCTCTGCGCATGTCCCCGACATTGCTAGGGCAACAGTTTGACCACATATGTTCTAGCACCTGTTAATTTAACGGGGTTAATGTACTAGTTATTTATATTGCTGCTGTTTTTGAATTTTCCGTGCTAAAACTGTTTGAGCTAGCTTTATATGAGTGTGCTTCTGGATTGTGAAATGTTTTAAGCTGCCATTTTAATTGACTGTGTTTTGTTGGTGCTGTAATGCTGTGTTTGATGTTCTCTGTGTAAGTTGCCTTGGAGGACATCTTACCTGAAAAGGTGGCATTAAAAAGTGTTCAATATATAAATAAAATAAATACATCTATGTGGCAGACAAGACTGAGGTAGACCTGTGAAATGCAAGATCTTTCCCAGGATACAATAGTTCTTTTCCTTTCTGCTGTGCATTGTGCCCCTTGCAAAAGATCTGTTGGCAGGGATGTAAGAAGGCATCTCTTTCCATTCCACTGTAGTCAGTGCATGCAGCAGTGTTCCCATTCTGCTGCAGTTCATCTTCTTCCATAAACTATGTTTGTCTCGCTGTCTGCTGTGGTGAAATTATGTCACTGGATGTCATTTATGCAATCAGTTAAAGTAAGATACATTGTCATTATGTTACTCTACCCTATTCACTTTGGTGCAAAGGAAATACAGTGCAAATGGAGGGCCGGGAGAAGTAATCAATTACATACCTTTTGCAGGCCGAAACCAACCACAACAGTGAGTGCCTATTGTTTTTACTGGATTGATATCCATCCTGAACATGGGATGACTAAGCAAACACTGGTAATTTCTGCTCCTGTTTCTGTTGTCATTGGAATTCTCTTATATCTCTATGATGGTGAAGGCTGCACCACTGCATTCAATTAAAAGAGAGAGAGAGAGAGAGAGAGAGAGAGAGAGAGAGAGAGAGAGAGAGAGAGCGAGAGAGAAACATAATAGTCCAACTATCTCCCCTCAAAATCAATGGCATATAAAGCTTGTTAACTCTGACTGAATTGCACCCATTTATATTACAACCGGGAATGTATTTATGTGTCATCACAGCCAAACAAGTATCAGGATCTAGTGCAGTGCTAAGCATAGCTGCCAACCCTCCCTGCTGTTCCCCACTGCTATAATAAGGGAATTTCCTGCAAAAAAAGGAAAGGTTGACAGCTATGGTGCTGAGAGCCTATGCTATGGATGTGTAAGATGGCCTTGTTAGCACAAGAAATATAAAGGTGATTTGCTTTATTATTTAAACAATCACTGTCTTTTTGAACCATGCATATGGAAGAACAGACACCTCCTGTGGTGCAAATAAACCTCAAGGCTCTGTGCCAAGGTGTTTAATGGCAGAAGGAGAGAGGCTGAATGAGAACAATGCATAGTTTCCCTGATTTGTAGTACCTATCAATATAAAACATTTGAAATCACTTAATCCCCCCCTAGTTTTTTCTTTGTTGTGCCTTCCTGAACTCATTGACTTATTACTGACTAAACATCCACAGGATTGGATTACAGCACATTTGCTCAGAAATGTCCTACCAAGGGGCTTATTCCCTTGTGAAAATACTTAGGATAACAGCTTAAAGCAACACACAAGTGATGGATTAATCAAATAATGACTGATTTGTTTACTATCCTTGTGTCATTGAGATCGCATCTGCACCATACATTTAAAACATTATTATGGCTCCCCTCAAAGTATCCTGGGAACTGTAGTTTGTTAAGGGTGTTGAAAGTTCAAAGAATCATAGTATCAGAGAATTGTAGAGCTGGAAGCAACCCTGAAGTTCATCTTGTCCAACCCTGCTGCAATGCAGGAATCTCGAATAAAACATCCATGACAGATGATCACCCAACCTCTGCTTAAAAATATCCAATGAAGAAGAGTCCAACACCTCTCCTGTTCCCCTGCCAGACCTGCAGTTCTCAGAGGGCAGTAGGGGTCTCTTATCACCTCATTTTTGTTCCCACAATAAAGGGAGATTAATGCATTATTTTGTCTCTATTGAGAACTATGAGGTCTTTCCTTCTCCACAAGTGAGACGTAGGTGAGGTTGATGGAAGAAGAAAAATGTCTCATCCCCTTGTCCTTCCTGCTGTTACCTGTGACCCACAAATAGCTTTGCTAGAAGGTTGGGGCTCCTGAAGAAGGTTGAATAGGTATAGTGGACTTTAGAGTGGAGGTGGGTAGAAGAAGCTCCCTGTGGTTCAGTGGTAAAGTATGTCTTTTGCATGCAGAGGGCCCCAGGTTCAATTCCCAGCATCTCCTGATAAGGCTGGGAGAACCTCCTGCCTGACACCCCAGAGAACTGCTCCAATGTCCCATCAGTGTTAGCAGCAAGATGGGCCAATGGTTTGGCTCAGTGTACGGCAGCTTCCTGTGTTCCTGCTTCTGGACTTTCAGGGCTTCCCTGAACTTTCTTCAGTTAACTCATCTTGGGATCCAAGCCTATGTATCTAAGTGCCAGCATTATTTTTTTGTAACTACCAAGTTTAAGCAAATGAAGTAGTCCCTGCTTGCATTCTAAAATTGCTATTTGTAGTGGTTGACTAGACAGTCCTTAATTTTAAGCACAAGCGTGCTGAACTGCATATGATGAACACAACTTTTGGGGTGGTTAATTTAAATTAATAGAGCTTGCCATGAAACACACAGACTAGAGCAAAATATCCTTAGACAGTATAACATATGAATCCTAGTAACTACAAGTCTATATGCAGGAAAACATTTTCAATTCTCTCTTCTGCATTGCTCGATCAATTCAATATATGATAAGCTTTCAAATTAGAAAGTGCATGTCGCCACTCCACAAGCCTTTCTTGCTATTTATAATTTTTGCTTGCAGCACAGAATTCTGTGTGAGGCACCAAAATCTATTCTCCCCACATATGGAAAATTCAAGAGTAATGCAGCACCTCGTTTTTGCTTTCTGGGATTCTGTTTTCTTTTCTTTCTCTTTCCACACAAAAGAACCACCTCCAGCTCAACCCCTTGCTTTCTTCCTTTCCCCCTTTTTTAAATATAAAGCTTTCTTAGTTATAAAGGATAGAGGCTTTCATCTGAGGAGTAAGCAAGCAAGAAAAAGGCAGGCTTCTTTTGAAGCGCATATGAGTTCTGTAATCTTGTGTTTCAAAAAGTGCACATTTGAATATTTATTTTAAAACATATCACGGGCTGAGCAGACAAGGTTTCTCTCCACTGCTCCAAAGAAAAATGTAATTATTCTTTATGTTGGCAGAATTGATTGTTGGGCTAGAGTTGCACAGATACTTTGGGTTTAAAAAAATGGGATATGATGTTGGCATTTGTCATGAACTTCAGGGCTTATGCTGACTACATATTTGGCTGAGTATTTATATCATTATGATAGCTAACGTATCAAATGAGTACAGTGAAGCAACCAGCATTAATTACATTGGTTGTATAGGCTTGAATCCAGCACAGCCTCCCATCAAAACAAGGATTTCTGCTTGCACTATGGGACTTCCCCCATTATCTCAACTTCCCATGGGTTTCCCAAATCTGCTCTGGTGGGTAGACAAGAAACCCACAACAGATTTAGGGGACACACAGGGAGATAGGGGATGTCCCATTGATAAAGTGGAAATCCTTGAACTGGTGGGGCACTTACTGAGTGCTGCACCAGATACTAGACATTGTTTTAATGAGTAGGAAGCACAACAGAGGCCCTGTCACTGCTGGTTTAGAACTACTTAATCCCAGGATACCTTAAGCACTGCCTTCTCCCATAGCAGTCTGTTGGTCTCCTGACAATCTGGTGGAGAGGCCTTTCCCTATGTCCCACCCATGGTGGAGGCATGGCCGGGGAAGGAGGAAGGACATTCTTGGTAGATCTGTTCAGGCATCCATTCCCAACAGGACTTGGATCTTGGGAGGAGGAAGAAGAATTTGAGAGTAAGGCACACTAGTTATCCCTATCCATTCCATCCCATTCCAGGTTTTATGTCACACAGTGAGTTTTTACGAATACAGCCAATCCCCTGCTGCAGAAATTACCTCTTCAACACATGGGGGTGACAGTGTTAGGGACATTGCAAAGAGTGTGGCACCAATGAGTGCATCTCCACTCTCTCCCTCACACAATTCTTATTGTGTGTGGGATGAATATCTGGACGTGGCCTGCAGACTGCATTCACACTATGGAGCAGCTTCTCCTATGAAGCACAAATGACCCCCTCCTTTGCCATCTTCCACCAGCTGGTAAAGACTTTTCTATTCCGTCAGGCTTTTGCCTTGCCAGACAGATGTTTTGACGTGGTGGATGTTCTTGTCATTTTCTGCATCTGTTTCTATCTTATGTGTTTGTTTTGTATTGGTGTTTTAGTGTAAAGTTGTGATCTGAACTGTAGTATGCTGCCCTGAGTTACGTATACACATTAAGGATATAAATTTTCAACTAAATAAACACCTAGAGTAATACAAAAGGGATCTGGTGGGAGCATTTTGCTAGCCCACCTGGAACAGGGAAAGCTTCTCTGATGGTTGTGCATAATGAATGATCTAATTCAGGTAACTAACCAGATCAAATATGTATTCAGTTTGCAATTAGGCGACAATCGACAACTCTGAATCTGGGCTTGTCAGTTCACACCAGCACACCTCTAATGTGCAAACATCATGAATTTAGGCTGCTGTGTATACACACGCATGTACACACACAGAGAGAGCTTTGCAACATCTATCTGCTTGTGCCTTAATGGCTCTTATTCAAGCCAGTGGCAGAGCTAGCCACCTGAGGGGGTGGGGTGAGCGTCCTGGGTGTGTGCCGCTTGCGCCGAGCATCCTGGGAGTGCGCTGTTTGCGTCAAGTGTCCTGGGGGTGTGTGCCTTCCATGCCAAGCGTCCCAGGGTGTGTGCGTCCCGGGGGGTGCGCTGCCCACGGTGAGCATCCCGGGGTGTGCCACCTGCGGCGAGCATCCCAGGGGGCATGGCGTGACAATGTAACCCCCCTTCAGGGATGACACCTGGGGCGGACCGCACTCACTCCACCCACCTCGCTCTGCCTCTGATTCAAACACAGCAGTATATTGGCCTCTAATTTCACTGAAGCAAACATCACACGTGGCAGTACACACATTCATATGATGTCCATGCAGGATTTTTTTAAAAAAGCAGTGTGAGGAGCAGCATTCCACCTGAGTACAATAGTGTTCCCATATTCAGGGATTTGGCCAGCCTCTGATCTAGTCTCTGTTGAAGGAACTGGACATGGAGGAAAGGGTTAATTCCTTTCATGGGCACAAATCACCACAGGTATGGGATAAAGCCAAGAGGTGCAAGGTCAGCCAAGCCAGTTGCTATGGCAATGGTCCAGTGTCATTAGTCGGTCAGTGAGTGCTGTCCATGAGTCAGAGCCTGTGTTTCAGCTTGAAAATGCTGGAGCAACAGAAATACTTTTGGACTTGTACATATCTGTACCTATATCCTCAAAACCAACAAGCTGCATATACATCAACATTGGGAACTATATTACTGAAGCCTAATCTCCTACAGCAGTATTTTGAACCTTAAGCTGCCTCTGTGTGGTGACTGGAACAGGGGGCACCTTCCGCTACATGGTATGTCACAGCAGATTCCCAACAGCATCTGAACGCAGAATATAAAACTCACTGTACTTTCCCTATGATTTTTTTTTTTAAGTAAAAGACTGCATTTTGAATCTTTTTTATGTTTCCTGTGCTTAAAATCAAGTTTCATTCTGATAGCCTGACTGTACTAAAAGTAGGATTCATTAGTAATTACAGTGTAGTTCATTGAAGGCCCCGGTGCAATCTCTTAGTCAACACAAGCGGCAAATTGTTTCTGCCCCTTCATCCAAAGATGTAAGTCTATTAGATCTGCCAGCTCAAGAGTCTGATACTGCACCTCTGGATGTCAAGCAAGATAACAGCTGTAATGCCTGCTCCTGAGCTTAGTGCAAGCCAGAAAAGCATTGCAGTGGCCTCTACAATTACAGCAGCAGAAGAATGTCTTATTTGGCTTACTAAATGTTCACATTTATGACATTTGCTATAGCTTTTGCTGAGAATGCAGTTGCACTCCTTTAAATCTTAAAATAATAATAAAAATAATAAAGGAGAGAAGTCATGCTTTGACATGAAAGATTATTGGTATCCTAGGTGCATTTAGCATGACCAGGCTGCTTTATTGGAGTTTGCATAAAAAAGACACACATCATTGTTCATTTGCGAAATGACAAATGAATGCAAGGGCTTACAACTGTGGATGTGACAGCACAGATAGTTCTCTTGTCAAATTCTAACAACTGTACTGAATGCCAAATAAAACTGCTCTCATCACACACACACACACACACACACACACCCATGCTGTATTGTTATGTGATGTGAATTTCAAATAATTTCCTATGGTAGTGCCAGATGAGAATGATTTAATAATAGTGGAGGGTCGGTTCATCTGTGTTATGGTTTGCCTCATAGAATTTTTGCTCAGAATCACACCTTGAGAAAAATCTGCACTCAACAATGATTTGATTTATTTTATTTTGATAATTTATAGATCACTTCATTAGGGAGAAGGAACATAGCTCAATAGCGGTGCACCTGCTTTGCATGGAAAAGCTTCTGTGTTCAGTCCCTGGCATCTCCAGACAGGACTGGGAATGTTCCTTGTTTGAAACCCTACAGAACAGCTGCCAGCCAGTCTGCCGACAACACTTAAGATAGCTTCCCACATTCTGGCAACACTATCAGTGTGACTGCATCTTCCACCACCTTTGGGGGCAACAGGCTAGCTTAGGACATGCAAGGCAAGGCACATGACAAGCGCAGCTCTGTCCTTCCATCACAACCAGAAACCGTTCAAGGCAGACAAATGGGTAGGTTTGCTCCAAAACATGGAGCAAACTGGAATCTCCCCCATCCCTGGTTACTGAACCATACAATGAATCCTTCACACTATACAACAAGAAGTTTGCATCATTTGAGGAGACTTAAAGCTTAATGCAGAACTTTAAAAACGGGACCGCCTCTTCTGGTATGCTCCACGGAGGACCTTATGGTCTGCAAACAACAACACTCAGAAGATCCCAGGCCCCAGGGAAATTAAACTGTCCTCGACCAGAGCCAGGGCCTTTTTGGCCGTGGCCCAACCTATTGGAATGTTCTCCCACAAGAGACTAGGGCCCTGCAGGATTTGTTCACAGGTCCTTATATGATCAATGAAATCAGTTGGTCCTGGAAAGTATTAACCACTCTCAATCTTAACCTTTTAACTGCCATTTGTCCAGATTTTAATTTGTCTGAATTAATTTTAAGATGTTGTTGTTGTTGTTATTGTTCAGTCGTTCAGTCGTGTCTGACTCTTCCTGACCCCATGGACCAAAGCACGCCAGGCACACCTATCTTTTACTGCCTCCCGCAGTTTTAAGATGTATTTTAATTAATTGATGCCTGTTTTTAAGTATATTGTGTGCAGTTTACCTGGATGGCCCTGGGGCAGGGCAGAGCAGGGCAGCAGTAAGGTTGGAGTTGCATGGATGTCCGCTCAGCCTTATTTTCACCACTGGCCTGCCCTACCTGATGTAGCAAACAGGTGTCAGAAGGGCAGCTCTGTCCCCATCACACCAGCTGTTACTGACCATTGCACAGATTCTACTTTAGTACACTTTGGATGATAGCCAACTAAATCAGAGTAGACCAATTGAAATCAATGGACTTGAGTTACTTAAATCTATTGGTTTCAATGGGTCTACTTGAAGTATAACTAATATCAGGCGTATATAAAAATGGGAGAATGTTTGAAGAGAACAACAGCATGATTCCTGAGTAGTGCCTGCTTGGTTTCTCTGTCAGATATAACTTGCTATTTCATTCATCACAGAAGATGGCTGCACCAGGAAAGGTGAAGAACAGATCATCTTTAAAGAAACAGTACTGAAGGGTAATTGTTTCCCTTGTCCAAAGTTCATAGTTTGTTTGTTTTTATGTGAGAGAGATATCAAGCTTATTGGCCAAAAATCTCTGTTCCTGAAAGCAGTCCCAGTTTTACTGAGAATCTGAGAGGTTTTCAGAGAGCAAAAATCTGTAAATCCATAAAAATCTAGGGGTTCAAAGTAATCCAAACCAATTGTGAGTTAGTCCAATATCCTCATGTCTGCATAAACCAAGTTTGTGTTTTTCAGGACACTTAGCCCATTTGTACGCCTGCTTTTTTTGTCTGCAAATAATATAATGGAAGTGAGGTAAATCTCATAGGCAGATAAAATGATGCTTAATTTGGTTTTGTGGGGGGTTATCTGGACTGCAATTAACATCTTAAAAGTTCAGGGGACTTCACAGATGCAATAAAAGGAGTGTGTAATTATTCCCCTTAGATAATGACTTGTGCTTAAAATGAAATATAACATTTTTTTTCCATGGTGCACTCTGTTGCAAGCTTTCCTTCTGAGATACTGTTTCTGAGCTACATGGGTCATTGGTGCTTAGTTACAGTGAAATCTAATTAACCAGCGCACATTCTTCCATACAGAAAAGAGCTGCCATCCATGAAAGGTGCTCCAGACTATATATATGGTGAATGAACATCAATACAAGAAACTACATATTATATGTACTCTCTACAAGTTTAATCTTTTATAGAAGAAAAGACCAGAATCACAAAACTCATCTGCCTGGATAAAGTAATCTCACACACATCATAACACACAAGTGGAAAGATGCTTGTAAAGTTTCTGGAGCCATTTGTAACTCTGTAACATATGCTTGTATGTACATCCATACTCCTCGGAAACACATTCTGTATGACGTGCTGTGTTTGTGTTGTGGATATGAAATGAAAATTCAGTCAAAGTTGTCAGAGGTGTTGAGAGAGGAAAATGATAGGTGGAAATAATGTCGTATCTCAAGACTTAGTTGTAGTTTCGCTGCTAGCCTCTACAACCTCCAAATTCAGAAACATATTGTGTGGTAGTCATCCAAGTTCTACCTAGAATAGACACATCAGAGGTTATGAAGCTAAGTTAGTCATGTCAATTAACTTCAGTGGTTTTACTGAACAGGACTAGCATTGAAGACTACCCATTAAAGTCATGGCCAGCCCAAGATATTTTGCTACCTAAAGTAAGTCACAAGATCTCTCTTACTCTGCATTACAGGTACAGAAGTCAACCAGTGGGACAGTTTAATCTCATTTCAACGCTAGCACTGGGACAGCATCTTCCACCACACCAGGCTAGCTTGGAGAGTGCAGAGAAGGTCGCCGACATCGCACCATAAGTCACTCTCCACTCTGCATTACACAATGGTGTGTGATTTAGATGCTGAACTTTCATTCCTCAGCACTTGACAGGTGGCAAGCACAGCAATGGAGAGGTGCAGGGTGGGACAGACCAACAGACTTGTCTTTGCTCTCCCCTTCATGCAGTGGTAATCACATGAGAAAAGAGGAAAATGAGTAAATAGGGCTGGTGCTACAAAACACCACCTGCTTGTTCTGTGATGGCATTCACCCAATGATATCGCTCAGATCATACCTGTGACACATTTAATCAGCACACCTGAGTCACAGATTCCCTGAAATAAGTGCTTCTGCCTCCTGCCCTTCATTGAAAAAAGGAAAATATTGCTATCACCCTTCTACCCCCCAAAAAAACCCTAGAGATCTCTGTATGCATGTAATTTTTTTTTACAAATTTATTGAAAAAAATAATTACAAGCATAAAGCATTATTGTCCAGAACAAATGCATGTGCAGAGGTTAAGTCTTGCATGCAGTCATGCACATGGCATCAAAACAGACCTGGAAAATCTTTTACATTACAAATTAACCTTAGAGGGTGTGAGTCACTATAAAGTGTTAAGATAATTTCTCCATAGTGGCTGCTGTGAATGGGACAGAAGGGAGATTACTGTGCCATTGTTAATAAATGATATAAATTGAGACCATACAGCATCATGCATGTGTGATGTGTTTGTGTAGACTGAACTATGCTCTCCCTTAGACCACATTACTAATGCCAGCTGTTCTTGGACTTTCCCCTTTGAAAAATTTCCTACATACATTGAAAGAAAGAATTATTACGTTCAGGACACGTCTACTGTTTTTAATCAGTCCCATTACCAAAAAAGTCATGAATTTCTTCAAAGTAATAAATGATTCTGAGTTCTGGCGATATCTATATGAGCTCATTAATCCACACAATTCCTTCTATAATATTTGTCAAGATCAGGATCGTACCAGCAACTGAATTACAATTATTTTGAGGGGGATTCAAACTTGACACTGTAAAAACTGTAGCACAGTTCAAAAGGAGGAAGCAATAGTCTATGCAAGTGAACATGGATAGTTTGTTGCCATCCAATAAATTACTGTGGTATACTATAATGACTAAAAATGACAAACAAATGGAACAGCTATATGGGGCCTTCTTATTTAGGATGCCACTGAAATAAGTTGTAGAGGAGCAACAATAGCAGGTGGCTGTTGTTTTCACTTCCTAATTGTTGGTTCCCCCAACACATTTGGTTGACCACTGTAGGAGACGGGAGGCAGGGCTAGGGAGGGAGAACCTATCTCCCTTCAGATGTTGTTGGCCAATGATCAGGGATGGCATGAGTTGTAGTCCAACAACATCTGGAGGACCACAGATTTCTCCATCCCTGATAAAAACATTGGTTTCCATTCAGGAGGGCTTATGGAGTAAGATGGACTAACATTTAAAGGGTGGAATTCAGCATTGTGTAGTATAACATTCTGTATGTGCAAGCTTTGTCTCTTCTGCTCCTTAGCCTGTGTGCTGTTCTGAGGGTTCTCCTGACCCTCCTGGAGCCAATATGGGGGGGGGGGGGGACATGTGGAGAGGGGAGGGGAGAAAGCTCAGTTGTACAAGTCCTTGCACAGAGATTCAACTTATGGGGCTCATTAGGTGAATCCCACCCCAAAAAAGTTTATCTCATGGATTTGGCAACCCGTTCCCTTTTAAAAATGCCAAATATTTCAGTATACTTATGACCTCTCTTGAACTAGATTCTTATTGCACTTTAGGCAAAATTCAAAGCACTGGTTTTAGTCTATAAATCTTAAACTACATAGCATAGAAACACAATCCATTCCTATTCTCACTGGGATACCTAAATCTGACTTTTCAACAAGTACAAATTACAACTTAAATACATAGTTTGCACTGAAATAAGGTGACGAGTATGCAGGATGTAAGTTGTGGCATGGGATGTCTTATGCCTGTTTTAAAATGAAAAAAGACCCAACCATTTTCAAAATAGAGTATTTTAGTTATAGATCCAGTTACAGGTAGGTAGCTGTGTTGGTCTGCCATAGTAAAATAATAATAATAATAATAATAATAATAATAATAATAATAATCCTTCCAGTAGCACCTTAGAGACCAACTAATTTTGTTATTGGTATGAGCTTTCGTGTGCATGCAGTTCTCTAAGGTGCTACTAGAAGGAATTTTTATTTTATTTTTTATTTTGTTTTAGTTATAGATGTTCACTTACAGTTTTAAGCCAACTTCTACACTGTTGCCCTTGGTAAATTTGGTAAGAAATGATTTAGAAACTCCAAAATAGTGTCCCTCTCCCCACCAAGGAGAATGGATGAGGGAAAAAAATCTACATCAGGAACAAGGAGGGAAGAAATATAGACACTGAGATCTGCTGCCCTGGTGGATTCTGCCACCTGAAGCAGTCGCCTCACCTTGGTTGATGCGCCAGCCCTGGATTTCCTCCACGGTTGGAGGCCGTATGCTTCTGAATGCTGATTATGCTTCTGAATACCAGTTGATAGAGGCAGAGAGAGAGGAAGTGCCATTGCACTCAAGTCCTGCTTGCGGGCTTCCCATAGACATCTGGTGGCCACTGTGACAACAGGATGCTGAACTACCGTATTTTACGCTCCATAAGACACACTTTTTCCTTCCTAAAAAGGAAGGGGAAATCCCTGTGCGCCTTATGGAGTGAAGGCTTCGCTGCCACTGCCTCCTCCCCATCCCCCGCCGTGTTCAGCTGGAGGTGGGGGGAGGCAGCTGCGATGCCTGCTTTTGGGATCGGTGGGCGGCAGGGAGGTTGGTGGAGGAATTCCTCCACCACCCCACGCGCTGCCCGCCGATCCCACAAGCAGGCTTTTGGGATCGGTGCAAGGCGCAGGGTGGTGGAGAAAACAGCGGGGATGCTGCTGCTTTCTCCACCACCCTGCACCCTGCACGCCGATGCCAAAAACAGGCTCATCCCTGCTTGCTTTAAAGGGACATGGGGACGAGGGGAGAAACGGAGCCGCTGTGAAGGGAGAAGGGCCCCCCTCCAGCGCCCCCTCCCTGCCTTTTAGAGAAGGAGGAAAACCAGGAAAATATTTTTTCCTGGTTTTCCCCCTTTAAAAAACCAGTGTGTCTTGTGGTCCAGAGTGCCTTATGGACTGAAAAATACAGTAGATGGACCACTGGGCTGATCCAGCAGGATTTTCTCGTGTTCATGTTTTAAAATAAAAGCATGTCATTTAACAATAAATAAAATAAATATTTTTTGACAGTCCCCAAAAGCTTTCAGAAGCTGACAACTGCAAGTCCCCTTAGGCCATTGGTAGATAGAATTCCCTGCAATGAATCCCCTCCAGCAAATTTGGTGAAGTCATATGGAAAGTCTGACATGTCCCATTGAGACATTTTTGTCATAATCCCATTCTGTTTCTGCACAGCAGAATTCTGTAATTTGACAACAATTCCCGGTGTACCATGTGCTGAAAGTATGAAGGACCTAACCTGCTGTTCGTATGGCTTCTCTTTGATTCACAGGAAGTGCTGATTGCCTGCTAAAGGTATCAACTGATTATCATGAGTCTAAAGCAAAGTTCACTGAGCCTCTTATATTGAATCATCAGGGTAATCAAAGTCTTCCTCCGTGTTATAGTGTCAACCTATAATTGCATCAGAATTAATACTATGCATATTAGAGTTGGCTTTTTAAAAGGTCACTTACCAGTTAAAAATCCTCTTGGTTAGAAATGTAGCGAATGAGGGCTTGGCAAATTTAGAGGTTAAAAAAAAAGTCATTGGAGAGATTACCGAAACTAAGCTTTCTAGTGTGATGGCTTGGCTTTTGGTCATCACATTAGGGAATTGATTACTGAGTAAGTGACAACTGGAGCATAAAACATGAGCCTTTATTGTATGAGTTATGTAACTTTTAGCTCATCCAAATAGGAGGCTCATTAACCTCTAGGTAACCTCACACTGCTTTTCTATCCAAAGGAGGAAATCGGGACAGAGGCAGCCAATTTGAATATGAACACTGCTCCTTAATTTCCTTCTATTGCACGGGTGCTCCTATTTGTTGGCCTGGGCAGAACATGCAGTTTTGCACACTAAAGTGTCACCATGGAAAACTGCAGATTCTGTTGAATGAATCACATGGTCCCTTATCTTTAACAGTAAGCCCCCAAGGAGGAAAGAAAAAGTAGAGGCATAAATACATATCCTGATTCACAGTTAAAAGTGCAATTTATATTGAGCACGTTTACACAGAAGTAACTCCTATTCAGTTCCATGGAATTTATTCCCATGTCTGGATAGTGGAGAAATTAAAGGAGTTTGCATTTAAAGGCAAAACTACCTAATCCTTACTTTCTAAAATAAGTTGAATTGATAGACAACTACCCTTCAAAATTCACACTTCCCCTAATTTTGCAGTGCAGTTCTCCAGCCATGTAATGTGTAAGAAAAAAATGTATATCCTAGGGTAAAGTGCATATATTAGTGGAAATAACATTTAAAATGCACCATATTAGGGGAATCTGCTTTGCAATATTGGGTATATTCAGCAAAATTGCAAATGAATGGGGTTATTAGGAGATTTGTACTAAAATGGAGATGAATTTTCATAAGGCCTTGAGTAAAAAAAAGCACAAACTGATTTGGGGGACAGAACTTAAGTCTGGGGAAATGAGAAACTGAGATAAATTGAAATGGACAGATGCACACTTCCTTATTTTTAAGTGAGAATAGGATTGCAGCCTTAGTGTCATATAATAATTTGTAAGCCAATAACATCTGTTTCAGTGCTGTGTTATAGAAATAGAAGTTGACCTAGTCTGAACTTGTGCAGTAGTTATATTACGAACAAATGAAGTTGCTTTATGATGAACTAGCAGGGCAGCATTGCTTGACAATTCTGAGAAAACAAAAACTCAGTGCAGTTTTGAAATCACCAGTTAGAATCAGTGCAGTTTACAGAGGTCCAGTCCATCATCCTGATTCAGTTGTATGCAAATGTAAGATGAGAAGTTGCCCAATGTCAGGAACCATTATGCAAACTTAGGTTAAGATACCTTAAGAGGTGTCCAAACGCACAGCAAGCAAACAATTTTACAAAATATATAACAGATTAGACCATTGGTCTATCAAACCCAGAATTCAGTGCTGGCTGGTACTCATTGGAAGGGCAGGGAGACCACAGGAAGTGGAGCCAGAGCCAATGACAGGCAGAGGCAATTTTAGGTCCCGTCCCCCCCGAGTTCTACAGTTATATTGAAGAATAATCTTACAGACAGTGTCATCCTCTGCACTGGTTGTAAGGAAGAAGTCAGGCTAGTGGGGCCTGACTGAGGTTGATGGGCCAGCATCCACAGTTAGTATGGTCTGACAATAAGTAAGTTTCTGACGTCTCAGGCAGAGATCTTTCACAGCCCCGCTACCTGAGAGACTAGCTCCCTTGCTTCAGAAATCCATTTCTCATTGCATTACATAATCATAAATTAGATACAGTTCCAGCTCATAATGGAGTTTGATACTATTGCTGACCAGTCAGCCAATCTCCGAGCAAAGTTACCCTAATTATTAATATGTATTCTCAAAATATTAATACTCTCAAATGTAACCTAACATTTATGATTTGACAACTTTGTGTTCAAAAACAAGTACCGGAACTGAAATGGCAAATTAATATAGGTATTGCTGCAATTACAGTATTTAATGAAAATATTTGGTGTGGGAAAGAATGACACATTTGTAGCAAAGGTTGCAATCCTCTGCACTTTTAGCTGAGAGTAACTCCCTTTGAACAGAATGCTGCTTACTTTCAGGTGGCATGATTATTTAAGGAAGCCATCAAAGCCTAACAAATCTGAAGCTAGAGACAATTAAAGGTGTCAATGGGCTTATAAAACAATGATGGTAGCATACTCATTTCATCAAAAAGCTATTAAGTGAGGATTCCAATTTTAATAAACCTCGTAGAAAAGTACAGGAGCCTTGGGAAATCAAGGATTTTTTTGTAGGATGACTGATGTAAATGGAATTAAGGTTGAATGCCTGTCTGGTAAATGAAGACATCAAAATTATGCAGCTTCATCAGATAGAGGAAGCAAAATAACATTAAAAATATATAGATTGCAGGTGTTATTTTTTAAATACTCCAAAGTTATGGCCTTGGTCAAACACTTGATCCTTTGTGCTGCAAGGGGTTTGAATGAGGTGAGGTGTCCTTTCTCCAGCTCTGCTTAGATCTGCCACAAGGGAGGCCACACTTCCATAGAGGTCACTGCTCTGCAGGCTGAAAGCAGGACAGGTGGAAGCTAAAGCTGGCAGGATACTTTCCTATGTTAGCAAGCATACAGCCCTGAAACGAGGTGTTTTGCAAGTGTGGAGAGGACAGAGAAAGTGTCCAAGGATCTGTTAAATCCTAAACTAGCCCAGTGAGATACAAATTGAGTTAGGGCCCCAATACAGGTCTATGCTATGCCAACCCTGTAGCAAGTGTTGACTTAAAAGCGTGAGCTGGGGAGTGGTTTTAATCTGCCTTGATAGTGTGCATTTTCCAGAACAGGGTAAAGGTTAGTGTTATGTATTCAGTGGTCTGTATTTGCCTGAGCTTGAGTCTGGACTTAGAATTCTGAGCCCCTGTGTTCTGATTCGATACATGATATCCGATCACAGAACATTTCAGGATTTGGGCCACTGCCATTGGCCCTTAAACTGTGAATCATAACTCAGCTGTGAATCATAACTCAGATTCACAGCTTGGAAGTTTAGACAGCCAGTCACGTTGGGAATGGGAGCGGCCCAGACCTTCAGAAATGTATACAAGAAGCTGCTTTGCCCCATTGTATAGTTCCGTTAGTTCAATAAATGTTCTTGCTGCTATCACTGTGTCTTGCTTTGTGGGAACCCACTTACACTTCAGTTAGCTATAGTCATGTATAGTGGACAGAGTTTGGATGGGGGATTCCATCTTAGTCCCCCCCCCCCCCGAGGAGTTTGGAATAGGAATAAATTATACTGGCATGATTTATCTTGGCATAAATTATGCTGGCTTCCTATAGTTTGCATTGCTTTGCTCACGTTCTACTTTTGTTCAGACAAGAATCTGCAACAACCTTGGCTGACATACAGTTGCAATGGATAAGGGAATGTGCAGTACTGTCTGCAAGTGAAAGTGGGGTGTGTTTGTGTGTGGACCCAGCTCATGTCATGAATTCTCAATGGCCTCTCACATTCCATGCTGACTAGAAGCTCCCTGGCTGTTATATTGTGCATACATAGCCACCAGTCCTTCAATTTCATCCTATACACTTCTTTGCTTGTACTATAGTTCACAGAATAAGCCAGGAGTCAGCAACGTGTGGCCCATGGGCCGGATGCAGCCCATGCAGACCGTTTTACCGGCCCATGAGCCACCCCCAACCGAGCGCTAAACCAGCACAGCACAGTGCGGGGACTCGCAGAGCGGCGCCAGAAATCGTGTGTGTGCATGTGCAGATACCAGAAATCGCGTCTGCACATGTCCAGATGCCGAAAATTGCTTTTGCGCAGGCGCGATTTTCGGTGTCTGGGCATGTGCAGAAGCGATTTCCAGCACCATGTACATGCACAGACATGATTTCCGGCATAGCGCTGTACCAGTCCGGCCCACAGAGGATCTCTGTGGGACTGATCCAGCCCATGGTCGGTAAACCTTGCCGACCCCTGGAATAAGCAGTTGGCTTTATTTGAGAGTTCATTTGGGATTTTTGAGTTTTGAATCTTTGACTAAGTGTCTTAAAAAAAAAAAGCAGCTGAGATTCTGTCACAGGTGATATCTGAATTATTTAGGCACTTTGGGGTGTGTACGTATACCCTTCATGGCAATGGGTAACATCAAAGGACTTTCAGATGAGTGAAGAAAGTCTAAAATATTTTGGCAATTTGGAACATTACTATTATCCTCTTGGTATATGGGATCTAAAATCCTATTGAAAAGCTAATTTGTTCACAGAGCTGTGAATCCCTTCTGGTTGTTCTGTAGTAACTATAGTTTTGCAGATTGAACATTTTGTCCCCTAAACATGACAACTATTAGAGTGTTCAGAATTATAATTTTATAAATCAATGAGATAAAAAGATCTTTCCAGTACTCTGCTGCATTAGAGCAATCAAAGCTTAATACATCCCAATGCTCTGATGCCATTTAATAATGCAATAACTATGTCTCCCTTGTCACTGAATGCAGTGTCCACGACTTCTGGGAAATGTAATATTTAGCCATGATTGCTAATCTTTTTGTTTGCCTGCTCATAGCTGTCTAGGACAGAAATATTACAGTATCCTCGTGGAATAATAAAGAGCGTAGAGTCTTAGCAGCGAAGCGCAAATCAGCCCACTGCATATTTTGAATAGAAAATGGATGGCTGGTTTAAATGGCATGATAATGAAAAAAGACTGCATGTTTAGCAGAACAACCCAAACTTGAAAACCAATTAGTAAACATAGCAAGCCTTTGTTCAAAGATTGTGAAGAAGGGGAAAATAATCAAGTTCTGGTGGGTTGGATTTCCTACAAATTCAGTGTTTAAAATGTCGTATCAAGCATCAGCTATTCCATTATAAATTGTAAGTGTGGAACGGCCCGTAGTCTCTTTCAACAAATTTGCAGCTCATTAGCTGGGTGAAGGCTATTTGCGCAATTGAGGTGGCCTGAAAAAGGGCTGCTGCCATCAACTAGCCACAGTGACCATGCAGGTACTGCTAGATGAAGGTGCAACTTTTCATGAATGTTGCATCTTGTTCTTTGAGCTCAGTAGTAGACCCCGCAGGCTTTCAACGAGCAAAAGCTCTTGATCATTCTGGAAAAATGAAATATCATTGGAGGGAGATAAACCACTACAAATATAAACTGGGACCCCCAAAGCAAAAAGGCAACATTGCTTTTATTTCACAGTTCTAATAGCATTTGAATTTAAAAGATTAATGTCTGTGCTACTTTCTACTTTTGGGTCATTTACGTCCTTTTTTCTTTTAAAGTGTTAATGTCATTCTTCTCTAAAACACAGCCTTGGCATTGCTTGCAACAGCATCCAAAATGGAGTGCACTGTCTTCTCTTTATGATTGGCCAATATAACACCCATAAAAATGTCTCAAATTAAAATGAAAATCTCTTTTAAAAATAGACTTAATAATTACCAAAGAACACATAATCCATTCTCATTCATATTGGAGCAATTAAATATTTGCTTTGAGTGATCACTGCAATACAATTTGTGTCACCCATTTTTAATCAAAACACCGCCATATCACCAACGTAAATTAGAATGTAAATTTCAGCCTGGCCTTGTTTAGAAAGGAAAATACAGCAATAAATGTTGTGCCACAGATATATGAGCAGGTTGGGGGGGGGAAATGATCACTTATTTAAATAACTCTCATCTGTTAAAAAAAATTGCATACTGATAATCCAACTTCTAAGTACAGGAGCAAACTATACACAGGAGAAGAGGTATCTAAGGATATAAAAAGAATTTGGGTATGATTGAATAAATATTGACATTTTAAAGTATGTAAGGATTTTGTAGATGGTATTTTTATCCCTTTCAATATGCTTGTGTGTAGTGAGGTGGAGATTCAATTCTTGTAGAGCCTATCCTGGACAGTTTGTTTTGGAACATGACATATGCAAAAGATGACTTTCCTGCTCCCCAGTACATTTAAAAGCACTTATGTGGAAATCTAGAAGTGTGGTGTTTAATATTGTAATATCTGCTCTTTTAATAGCACACTTACTAGAGAACAAATTCTATTGAATTTAATGGAATGAACGTCTGGGTAAACATATTTAGCAATGCATTGTAAATTTATTATTTATATTTTAATGAATAGCTACTATGAATATTAGTTTTCACAGAATGAGCAGGAATTTGTGATTATTTGTTCTACTAAGGTTATTTAATGCAGTGATTGATGCGTCACTAAAGCTCTTTTAATGCGTTCCAAGGTTTCCTTCAGTGTTTCCCATATGACAAATATCTATATTGACCTTGTGAGCAAAGCATAGTTTCATATATGCATTTAACATATCAAAGCTACTTGTTTAGGGAAAACCTGCTAGAAGACTATATGCTGTGACTTAATTGTTGCTTCCTGGTGGGACTGTTTTACCTAATACAACCTAATATTGAATTGCAGATAACCGTGTGTTGATATCTACTAACAGTCTCAACTCAAGCCTATGTGACCATATGTAAAAATCTAGCTGTTTATGGAGTTGATTTCTCTTTTCCCCATGGGACAGTAGGGAAAACGGCTAATGGGCTCATTCCTCTTTGGTTATTTCTCTGGGCAATCTCCCTCTCCTGTTTCCCCACCATGAGGCCAGAGAGGGAAAGGGTGTGAGAGGGAAGCCTCTGGAGACAAAGCAGAAAAATGGCCAGATGTGAAAGGGTTTCGCAGGACCTCCCCCAAATGTCCCTCAGCTCAAACTCACACCCATCTAATGCTCTGTTTTGTTTTGCTGTTGCTTTGTTTCCTTTTACACTATAACACCTTTGTTCATTCTTAGAGTGAGGGAATTTAACCAGTGTCATTCATGCTATTGTAACCTATGGGATGAACTACAGAAATGTATATTATGTATGGCTGCTACTTAAAGCTACCAAGAAACCCATCTCCTGCCTGGTATAGAGAGGTGGAACCTTCCTCCATTAATATTGAAGCAACTGCTGCGGCTACTTTTTTTTCTTACTGGGCCAATTCCAGGTACTGGTTATGACCATTTAAAAACATTTGAAAGCTGGTTCCAACATACTTCAAATGACATGTTCCCCTCATGAAAGCAGTGGTGATCCTTTGGCCTAATGAGGGACACTAGGTTCCTCCAAATGGTCCACAACTCCCCTTTCTTCCCAACTCCACTCATTGATATCCGCTCCCCCTCCCTCACGGCCCACAGCCAGTAATGGAAAACAAGCTTTTCTTACCAAGGTATTTTATTCTTTATTCACAGAGAGAGACATAGCACGTCATCTCTTAGTTAATGGCACTGCTCCGAATAATCTCCCCCTTTTCACTCTCAGTTGTCAGAATCTCCCCCTTAATATACGGTGGCTGTGCAAGGTCTTTTGCCTATTTGCTTTCTGATCTATCACTTTCGCTGTCCTCTGGGTCCTAGGAGATGGAGAGTCTGGAATGCTTTCTAAAGATAACAATTTAGTCATCTGTCCCAGCCCTGCTGCTTCCCACTCATCATCTTCCATTATTCTCCCAGCTCTGTCCCTCTTCTGTCTCAGAGTCATGACCTCCAGCAAACCACCGTTGTAAATCTATACTATCCTCCTCTTCTCAGGAAGGTTCAGGAAGAGGGGGAGGCGGTCTCCACTATTTCTCCTCCAATGTCCAGCCCCTGACAGGCATCATCTTGCATCACCTGTCACTCATGCCCATCACCTCTGGCACTTGTCACACTTTCTGTTGGACCCACCACACATCCATACAGCTATACTTGCTACCACAGCTTGTAATTCCCAGATGTGGCTTTGCAAAACTTTGCCCATTTTTTGACATGCCTTTGGAATGGGGGCAGGGGTGCCAACGTGAATAAAATATTGGGGAGGGGGTAAGCCCCACCCTGCATAACCAATCACAAGATGTGGCAAATACCCATTTTTGGGTGGGGGTGATTCCTACAAATATTCTATTGTGGGGGCTGAAGAGACCTCAGCCCCTAGAAGCTGCCACCTATGAATGGGTGCCTTTTCTGAGTCTAGAGTCCAGTTGCTAAGGTGGTTTCTACATTGCTGTGGAAGCTGAGGGTGCTGCTGCTTAAAGAGCCATTTACTTCCCCCTTCTCATACTAGATGGTATCCTTCAGAGCACAAGAAAAAATGTTTTAAAAATGGGTTTTAAAAATGTTTGACACCCACCCACCTGAGATTTGTCCAATGTCTGTGAGGGCTCAGTTTGTGTGTGGCCATGTTTGCATATGGGTCTGTCTTCATCTGGCCATAGCTAAATAATAGCAAATTTGGGTGCACACCCTTTGGGGAACACCCTTAACCTTGTATATGGGAGCTCTGTGTGTGAAAGCACCTTGCTTTGAATTGCTATGCATTACTGCTTGGTGGACCTCAATGTTGTCTGATGAGATCTTGTGTGTGCTTTGTGTGTGCTTTCTGTGCATACATGTGTGGGACACTTTTGCTTTTCATTGATAACACGGACCTTGTTTTTGTGGGAATTATTTTTGTTGCTTTGATATGAACTGAAATGTAACTTCCATTTTTGTCCTGTACATTTGGCCTTCAGGAGGTTAGCCCAGGTACAAATCTGGTCCTTGGTCTGAAAGAAGTTCCCCAGCACAGCCTTATGAGCTGCCTTATAGCTCCATATCTCCAAAGGTAATTAAACATGTCCCAGAACATTCTCACTTCACTTGGGGACTTTGCTCCTGGCTTTCAGAAAATAAATGTAAAGCCTGCTCATTGCACAAGGCTTTTGGAGGAAAGGTCTGTCAGTGGTTATTTATCATGATGGTTTTATGGAACCTCAAAGCACAGAAGTAGGATGATATTAAACACCAGTGGCTGGGAGATTATAGTCTTTCCTCACTGGGAAGCAACTTTGGAGGACGGTTATTACCTTGAAGCACTGCTTGTGGGATTCCCAGAAGTATCTGGATGGCCACTGTCTGAAGCAGGATACCTGAATAGATAGACCTGTGCTCTCCTCCAGCAGGCCTCCTTTCATGTGGCTAGCTGCTGGCTGTTGTTGTTTTACCATCCAACTATGACTCATAGTGTAATTAGAGTTCCCCCCTTCTTGTGATTACGATAAATTGTTATTGTTTTAATTTGTATGTGTTTAGTCTGAATGTAGTATGCAACCTTGATCAGATGAATCAGTAGAATAAATATGTGTCAATAAATAAAGGAGCAGATGTCAGATCTGCAAAATGGCAATGCCACATAAAACAACACGACTGACAACTTCAACAATGTAGTGCTTTGCAAAGTTCTGAAGTTTGAGATGCAGCTTTCTTTCTTTCTTTCTTTCTTTCTTTCTTTCTTTCTCCCCTTACACAACAAATTGGTGGGTGGATGTAATTACATGGCATATGGAATGCTTGACTAACTCCCAGTGAGTGTTACTTTGCCTTCCCTGTAATGTCACTCATTATTCTATTTGACTTTAATTGTGTTCTCAGATTGAGATGTTAAAAGATTTATTCTAAACTGAGAAGTTATTTACACTGATAGAAAGATGTAAATTGTATAGCTATTAAGGCATTTTCCTTTCACATGTGGGAAATCTGTGGCCTCATATACCTCAGAAGTCTCCATTTTAGATGTGATAGATTTGTGCTGAAAATGCATGGCAGAATAATTGAGAATAACTATGGTGGCTCTCTTGTAAATCAAACTATCAATGATTAACAAGATTTATTTTAGTGGTTTTTTAATATATATATATATAATCTTGCCCAACCTGCCCTGAATATTCAGGAAGGCTAATCAAGCACTAAAAATAAAAGTCACACAAAGATGCCAATTAATTTTCATGCGGACTACTTAAAAAATTGCAAATTGATACAGAAATGTGGAGAACTGAACTTTAGCTAGGAAAACCGAAAAATGAGAGAAAATGAGAGTTGCCCATCTCAACATGATGGTGAAATTTACTTCTGGGTATAAATGCATAGAATTCTACTATACAGGTAGGTGTCTGTGCTAAACATTAGCAGCATGAGTCTGTTCATTTCATCTTTTATGGGGAGGGAAGAGCACAACTGAGATTCTCTTCTGTTGCACACTCTACAGCAGGAGTAGCTAACCTGTATGTAGCCCATAGGTCAGATCTGGCCTGCTAAATTGCCAGGAAGTGGCTCCGCAGTCCCTATGGTTTTAGTTCCTGAGCTAATCAGATAAAGCACTCTGCTTGATTTTTAGAGTGATCTCTAAAGATAAGAAAGAGTGCTTTATCTCTCTATCTCAGGAGAAAAAAATTCAACAACCTCCAGAGGGCCATGGATTCCACATCCCTGATCTAATTGCTCATCACAGAACTTGTTCAAGTCACACAGAGAGTTCCCACAACAGTGCTACATATTACTGGTAGCTATTGTGGAAACTCCCAAATTCATATGCATCATGCACTGAGCAGTTCTACAAGTGATAGCACCAGCAGAGTATTGTCACTTGGAGACAGTTTCTGGCAAAATACCATGTGATGATTATAATGTGCAGGTCAGCCCTCCAATTTTACATTGCTACAGCACACTCTGCTGCCTGAATATTATTCATATTTTCAGGGATGCAGAGTTTTGGGAGTATGGCATACAGTCTGCTGGAACAAGACAGAGTGCATTTTTAGGAATTCAGCATAGCTGCTCAATGGAGTATTAAAAATCACATCATTTGTCAATGTTGTGACATGATTAAATCACAAAAACTTGCTAATTGTCTTGTAAATAAATTCACTGGGTTTGTTTTCATACTAATGATTATAGAAACTACATGGTGACTCTAATTCAGAGGTGGAGCATATGGCAGGTTGCAAATGCTAAGGCTGTTTCCCAGATGCATTGACTTAAGGAGAGCCATTAAATAGACACATCCCAGTCTCAATAGCTGGCATTAATGGAGATGGCTGGCATGTACAAAAGAACAAGGGGCGGGAGGAATGAAGCTTCAGTCGTCTGGCAATACAAAGCAACAGAAAGGGGTAGATTAGAAAACAGGTGGTCTAGAGGAACAAAGAATTCCCTGCTCAACCCTACAGTGCTAACTGAATTGGAAAGTAAAGCTATGATATTATGATGTGTATTTGTATCTGTCATTTATATATGCTAATAGGATTATAAAGCATAAGCCTAGCGAATATGTGCTACGTTTAAGTTAATTTATAATAATGTAAGGCAACAAGAAGCCCATTGCTGAAGTCTCCCGTTAATAGTTATTCAGGAATAAATCATCGGGTGATTGAATTTTTCTCTGTAGGAAGACTAAGTAAGGATTCTCATATGAAAACTTTGGTATAGTCTCAATTCAGGATGTTATGCTTCCTTAGTAGGCCAGCATGAGAAGCTAATCATTGGAATCTAACCATCCTCCTCTTTAGATCCTCTCATCCATCAAAAATGGTTCAGTCATTGTTTTTCAGCATCTCCTTCCACCAAGCTGCAAACTATTTCTGCAGATGGAAAATATTTTCAGCTTTGACATAGGAAGTTGCGGCTTAGTTTGGTGCCTAGGATGTCCCTGGGTGAATTTATTCACATTCTGAGTTTTCACATTGTAACAGGCATGCACTTCCAACTTTCTCAGCAGAACAGGCTGGGAAGTACCCTGCATTTTTATTTTTATTTTGCACCTCAGTAGTGTTCCCACCACCCACATTTTATCAGCCCAGGTCTGAAGATGTGGGGAATTCACACTGATGACATTTAAAGGGGAAGAGGCAGAGCTGAGTCAATTCTCTTTTCTTTTGCAACTGATTAGCATAAGGCAGAGCAGTCAGCTGTGGACAAAAATCATCCCAGTAGAGCTCATTAATCAAGTCTGGATTCTAATTCAAAAGTTTGATTAAGTGGTTCAAGGTAAAAAGGGTAAGAGATAGCAGATTGCTTCAAAAACAAAAGGAAAGTACTTTTCTTATTAATCCTAGGCTGGTATAATCTTTAAAATAGTTTCAGCAACGTACAACTAAAGCATCTTTTGGCTGATTTTTCAAAGAGCACAGGATTCCATCTCGAGGCAACAGAGACAATGAATTGCTCCAATTAGGATGGAGACAAGAACCTTTTCAGTTATCCTCTTTAATATTGTTCAGTGATTGGCAAGGAGAAGTCAAGAACACAAGATTACATCCTTAGCACATTGAAACAGGCCATTGCATAGCACTTTGAAGTAGGACATGGAAATAGCTTTAAGACTTCAATTCAATACCCACTTACTTGGGAGCGAGCCCTATTGACTTCCTTTGTGTAACTATGCATAGGATTGAACTGCAAACCTGAAGATATGTCTGGCTCCCTTCCATTCCAGGCACAGGAACAGATCAGATCAAAGGCCTATAAAGTCAAATATTCTGTTTTAACAGTGGCCAACCAGAGGCCCAATGGGAAGCCGTGAAGCAGAACTCTCACTTGGTGATTCCCAGCGACTGGTATTCAGATCATATTTCTTCCAATCTTATCGGCTTTACTAGCAGCCTTATCCAGTCTCCCCTCCCCCACAAAACGAGGCCCCTTTTAAAACCACCGACACTGATGGCAGTTGTTCTCCCCTGTTGAACCATATTCCCTAGATTCTCAGTTTTCTTTTTTCTTTTTAAAGTATTTTGGCTTTGTAGAGTTGGTCTAGAGATAAGAGGCAAACATGAAAAACTAGCCTTCTCCCACCTTTCAGTGTTCTTAGTCAATGAATGAAGTCATAGCTATGATTTATATTTATGAAAACACACCTTGACAATGACAAAGAGAAGGCAAGAGTAAAACCAGTGGTGCCAAAATGATTTTTTCTGGGTTGAGTACACTGTTTGTGGATCTAGCCCTTCATCCCACTCATAAAAGATGACACAAATTTTAACAACACCTTTTGCCATATGCAAAGTTGCACACTAATTTGTTGATGGGGTGGAGGGTCCAAAAATAAAACAGGAGCTACACCCATGCAATAATATGTCAGAAAGACAGAATGCCAACAGGTGAAGCTTTCCCCATAATTACATCTACATATTAGAAGTCTTTTTTTTGGGGGGGGCTACCCTGAAGCCGTTGAAGGCACAAGAACTATGCTGTCTTCCAGTGCCAACCCTAAACATAAAAAACCCCATACCAAACAAACACCAACCCTGATGTTTCATGAGTTGTCAAGTTTTGTTACTGTAGTCATTTCTACATTCAGTGCAAGATCACAAATGCATGTGTCAAAAGAGATTCAAGATTTATAGTAACCAAGGTTTAGAGGTCCATGCTTGGATAAATTCAATATTAAATTGTTAAAAATCAAGCAGCATATTCTAATAGAGTTCTGGAGAGAAATGAAGCCGGGGAGAAGCTAACGCTTTCATTACAAGTATGATTTATCTAATATTGCTGTCCTCAAAATTCTATTGAACAGTATCATATTGGGACAACACTTATTAGAATTCATCCAGTGACTTCTACATAGTACTTCCCCCAGTTAATAATTGAGCATCTATTATTGATATACTTTAAAAAAACTTTGTTGAAATAAAAAATTGCAATTTTTTTATGCAAACTTCACTTGATACCATGCATTGATTGATTGATTGATTGATTGATTGATTGATTGTTATCCACTCTTCAGAGTGGGATACAGAAACATTAAAGAATAAACCCCTGATCACAAATTATACTTACAATCTGACACAATTAGGAATCTAAAATCATAATTAAACAAACAGGCTGGAGTGTTAATTCCCAGCAAATACCTGAACAAAGAAGTGTGTCTTTTGTTGGTGAGCCATATTTCAGAGAGGAGGAAGCTCCATAATTGGGGGAGACCACCAAGAAGGCCTTCCTATGGTCTTCAAGTCTACATGGGAAAAAGGCACTCCATTATGTAGCCAGGTTCCAAAGATGTAGAGTATCTACAACCATAATTTGCATTCAACAGACAATTGGAATAAAAAGAGATTTTGCTGCGTTTAAGTGATGAAAGATAGACTCTTTTTCATTCTGCCTCTTTGATAAAGAAACTGAGTGAATGGTCTGGCACAAAGCCATGCATTTTGTCATCTTTGCCCTGTGGGTTTCAATCAGGACACTCACAGACATGATCCTGAGTTTTCACAGCACACGGCTAAATTTAGCTTTTCTATGGGATTGCATATAGCATTCATCTTCTGTCCCTTTCTATAAAATTAGCTAATTAGAAAAATGATAGGAATAGTTAATGGTCATCAAAGTGAAGCCTTCTGCAGAAAGGATTAAGTGTTTTAAGATGTTTCATTTAAAATTCTGGCATCTAAATATATGCAGGCTAAAATAATGTAATTTCTTTTTTTTTTAGCAAAAAATTTTTTAATAGCAAGTTCATTTAAAGTCAAGTACTTTTTTAAATTCAAAGCATGTGTTAGGTTTTCATTTCTCTTTGGCTGCTTCTGACTCCTGCTCTGTCTTACAGATGAATGGAAACTAGAGTCCTTGCTTCATTACAACATTTGCACAGGGCTTTTACACATACTGAGTAAGCAGCTGGAAATCCTACATGCAGTGAGGGTGGTTGCCTATCAAGGCTTGTACACACATATATCAACTGTGTGTGTTGAAATTGCTCTGGCCAGCTCTGGCTCCAAATTACTTGCATGCACCTGACCTTCTGTACAGCACTTACTTAATTGCATGTGAATATAAGCTCTGTACAGAAGACTGTATGAACATTTATTTATTAAATTTCTTACCTGACCTTCTCCATAAGGTCCCAGGGTGGATTTCAACAATTTAAAAACACAGCATTTGAAGCAGATGATCCTGTGACCTCTTTCCACACCTGATAATTCTTCGGTACCCTATTGAAGCTATGGGGAATTTTAAAATAACCGTTAAGCTGGGAGAGACCAGGACTCACTTTACACTGAGAAATCTTGTAATACGATAAACCACAACATGATCACTTTATGTCTGGTGCCTTTATTTTAGATTATTTAGCATCAAGGCTAGTCCTGCGCTGACTAACCAGGACAACATTAATTATCTTGGTATTAGTTATGTTTATACACTAGTGCAAAAGAGAGAATCAAATTTGACTTGGTTTCTAGAGGCCACAACTATGACTCTATGTACAGAAAGAGAACTGCTCTGTTAAGTAAACTTGTTAATATAGCTGCCATGGTGCTATTTAAAATTTCCTTAGGCTTTGAAACGCAAGATGAATTAAAAAGGAAGTTGCTCAATCGGGTATTTTTCCATGCTGTCAGTTTGTATAATGTATGGAGCCAAAATGTGTTTCCTTACCTGAGTTGCTTGCAGTCAGAGAACCAAAACTTAATCAGATAACAACATCCTGCATCCTTGTCACAACATTGTGATGTGTGTGGCTGTGCATTCATACTTCCTCCCTCTCTGGGTATCTCTACTTCATCCTAATTAGTTCCCATTATTTTTCTGTATTTACTGTATGATTTGGGGGTAGAAAAAGTGGTGTTCTACTTTTTACATCTGAATAATCACAGGAAAGGGAGATTGGATTATTGTGTGTCTGACTCATCTGGATACAGATTCCTATTTCTTCTATATCCCAAGCTTGCCCCATTGCTGTTTCATGATGGCATCAGGCTGGTGCAGTAGTAAGCCTGCCCCTGCCCCCCCAATTGATGTGAGCAGTGGGGTTGTGCATGTAGCAATGGCCCTGTCACTCCATCAAGCTCTGCTGCTGTCTGGACAGGGTTTTGATTGCAACCTTAGCGAATGTAAAGGATGCCCATTGAATGCAAGCTACCTGGTTTGACAGAGAGCGGAAGCTGTTAGCTGGATGCTTTCTCACCAAAGCAGAAAACTGGATTGTACCTCTGATTTTTCTTTCCAGACAGAATTAGAGATAAAAAGAGAAAGCTGGTGGCAGACTATGAAACACTACTGGCCCAACTGGCCTCTGTTGCAAGGCAATGGGGGGTGGGGGTGGGGAAGTACAGGATGTCATGCAAGCAATACCTGCTGAAATTCCCTTTTCCTGACATCTGTTAGAGCTGCAGTGCACACTTTATCACCACACCATCCTAGTTTAGACATGCCCTGGTCAATTTGGAACCACACACTCAACCCCAAACAAGTAGTGTTTGCAGCTCTTACAGCACTACTCAACCATTTTGGGGGTAGGGGGTTGAACCCAGTCCCTACCCCCAAAGATATTAAAGATAGTTTAGACCTTATAGATTAGCGACGGGGAACTTGTGGCTCTCCAGATGTTATTAGACTTGATATAAGGATCAAGGATCAACACATCCAAAAGTGAGACCTTCACATAGTTACAATATGTGTTTGTATGTAAATTATGCAGTTACACTTAATTTTCATACTGTTCTATATTTAGATAAGACCTATGGGCCTTTGTTATTAAGCTTATATTTTAGCTGCAGTGAGCTTAAATCTTTTACCTTGCTGAAGATCACTACCCTGATTTATGTTACCGGAGACTAAACTTTTTGCAAAGTGAAGAATGGAAGAGCCCCCTGTGGGCTTCATTTTGGCAGCCAATCCAGTTGAAATATCAAATATCATTATTTAAACCTCAGGACAAAAAATATGACTCAGCATATTGGTTTGAAATGGTGAATAGTTAAAAGTAGGTCTCTCCTCCCCTTTCCAGCTGGGTTTGTTGATTTACCATCTGTTACCCTCTAACAGTGATCCATCGATCCACTCCTAGCTGTGAACGCTTAGCATTTCAGATTGCTTAAATTTATTAAAGCAAGTGGCTAGGTAGCATTGACAGTGAAATAATTAGTTTAATTAGTCCAATTCACTGAATCAATATATTTGGAAATCATGAATATACTTATTTGTGAGTTCATGAATTAACAAGCAAAACTTTAGTCAATATTGATTTAAGGTTCCGTGAAGGAGGTTGATTTGTATTTATTTTATGTTACTGTTATTAGCCATTAAAAAGTGTCTTTAAATTTCTTAAAGGTGAAGACATTTGTTACTAAATAAATGGAAAATGTTTGCTTGTCTTTAAGGTGGCTCAGGACTCTAGGGTGGCACAACAAACTCACCCACCTAATTGTTATTAGCAAATGTTGAGCACAATCCAGTCAAAGTTAAGCAGTCCAGTCCAATGGAATGAATGCAGAGCAGCCAGAGTGACACTTGTAGAACCCTTTCAAAATAAAATAAAATAAAACCCCCACCGATCCCACCTGTTTGGTGGGAAATAGGAAGCTGGTATGCATATTTGTTCAAAGGGAAGTCCAGTTGAGTGTACAGTGGAACCTCGACTTATGTACGGCTCTACTTATGTATGATTCCAGTTATGACCTTCAGTAGGTGCTTCGACTTATGAACTTTCCTCTAGGTACGAACAGAGCCTTGCCAGCAGCCCGGAGCTCGGCCAGCCAGCTGCAGAGCAGTGCTGGAGTCTCCACCACCAGGGAGAGGGCCCCTATCCCACCCCCGAAGCTGTGGAAGGGGTGCCGCCTGCAAGAGGCACCGCAGGGTGCACTGCAGCTCCAAACCCCGCCGAGGAACTAACCTGAGGAAGTTCAGAGAAGAACCTGGCCTGGCAAGGGAAAAAAGTGACCCTGGCTGAAGTGAATCAGCTCTTTACTGACCTTTGCCCCACCTCCAGCTTGTAGCCAGGTAAGCCCACCCACCCAGTGCACGTAAGAAAAATAAATGTTAATTGTTAAAAATCTAAAATACTGTCTTATTTATTTTATTGTACAGTACATTGATTATTGCCTTCATTTTATGGATCTATGGTCTCGTTAGACAGTAAAATCCATGTTAAATTTCTGTTTTAGGGGGTGTTTTTCATCGTCTAGAATGGATCAATTCACCTTTGCATTACTTTCTATGGAAAAGTGTGCCTCTGCTTATGTACGTTTCTAGTTATGACCAGACCTCTGGAATGGATTATGGTTGTAAGCAGAGGTTCCACTGTAATGGGATTTGTTGCCAGGTGGGTATAGGATAGCAGCCAGAATCTTGTCCCCTTCACCTCCTTTGGAACATCCAGCTTTTCACCTTTTGGAATCAAAGCCTGCTTTGGGGGAAGTGCTCTACACACACAGGTGCAATTGACAATTGGGAAAGGGAGCCATTTGTGCAGTACCCATCTGAACATGCTGTCCCCCCCCCCCCCCCAGCTAGAGATCTCTGTTTGGAAGCCTACAGTGGGACTTTGTATGTTGTTGAAAAGTGCACCAATTTTCATTGGATCATATGTGTCTTAGTAAATGTAAATTTTGTAGGTGTAAGTAGCACTGGTGAAAAATCAACAAGTTATTACTAGATAAAAATAAATGTGTGTGTGTGTTTGTGTGTGTGTGTGTGTGTGTGTGTGTGTGTGTGCATGTATATTCCATATTATTTCCCCTGGGATTTGGATGTGCTGAATTATCTCATCTTGTTTGAAGAGTGAGACTGATGTATTCTGCCACTTTGAATTTCTGGACTTTTTTACAGGATGCTATACATGTAAAGTTTATTACAGATTCAGCTCCATTTGTTTATTGCAGACCTGTGCACATTGTTGAAACACATCCCCCTGATTCATGATGGTGTACAGGATTTTTGTCATGATTACTTTTTGTGCACATGTGTGCATCAGTAACCAGGATTTGGGAAGAGAAAGGCATTAAAACTGCAGCAAACTGCACATAGGCCAGTTGTGAAATTAGTTTTGGAAACTCTCCACATTAAATTGGAACCAAGGTGGAGTGGACATGAGGTAAATCAAATGCTTAGAACAGTCTTCACCAACATGGTGCCTTCCAAATATTTTAGACACCTCTCATCAGCCCCAGATAGTACAGTTATGCTGGTTGGGGTTCATGGGAATTGTAGTCCAAAATATCTGGAGGGCACCAGATTAGAGAATGTTGACTCCAACTTTCATCAGCCCCAGCTAGCATGGCCAATAGTCAAGGATGATGGGAGCTTTGGTTTGCAACAACATCTAGAGGACCACAGGTTCCCCTACCCTACAACAATAAGAGAATAGAACATCCCTAAAAATGTTTTAGATTCCTATATTTTCAAAGAGAGGAGAAAAAACCACAGCTGAAATGTTATTCTTTTCAAAACAAAATTATCCATATTTTATTGATGAAACTACAACATGTTGTGAAAGCTCCCTTCAAGAACTAGTTTTGTTTTAGTTTCCTGCAACTCTCACCTTAGCTCAAAGCAACTTTGGAAGTTATGTGTTTAGCCAGAGCATGGCCTCTTTGTACTTATAGCTAGCAGCAAACCTTATTGTAGTAACGTTATTTCTTCTACATTCACTTTCTTTCTTTCCCAAGGCACCAAGTGGCTCCTTTGAAGTTTTATCAAATGTGAACTTCAAAAAGTATTTGCAAATATACATTATAAAATGACTGACCGGAAAAAAGGGAAGTATAGCTTTGGTTAATAGTGACTCCTGCTGGGAGAAAGAAAGCTGGAGGCAAAAATGAACAGATTTCACAAAGGAAAAGGTTCATTCATTTTGTGTTCACTTGCACCCTCCATTCCCCACTGAAATCAAGGTATTTAAGATTTTTCTTCAATTTCACCCGCATCAGCATTATATCCATTAGAGGCCAATGAAAAAACAACAACACCCAATTTTGAATTAAAAGTAATCACGCTACAAACCTAGCAGTTCGAAAGCACATCAAAGTGCAAGTAGATAAATAGGTACCGCTCCGGCGGGAAGGTAAACGGTGTTTCCGTGCACTGCTCTGGTTCGCCAGAAGCGGCTTAGTCATGCTGGCCACATGACCTGGAAGCTGTATGTTGGCTCCCTCAGCCAATAAAGCGAGATGAGCACCACAACCCCAGAGTCGTCCGTGACTGGACCTAACGGTCAGGAGTCACTTTACCTTTACGCTACAAAGGAGCATGTGAATTATTATTTTTACTGTAACTTGGTTTTTTGAAATTGTATCTTCCAAGACACTTAGGCCACATTCACACCATACAATTAAAGCACCAAGGTGCCACTTTGAATAGACATGGGTTACCCAAAGAACTGGGAGCTGGTGTGTTAAGGGTGCTAAGTTGTTAGAAGATGCTTATTTCCCCTCCGACAATTCCCAGAGTGGTTTAACAACCAATCCCTCTCAGGCCTGTGCAGGGGTGGGGACAGAGGGGTACACTTGCGCCGGGCCTCAGAGAACTAAGCTGGCTGGAGGGCCCTGCCAAACTTACGCAGTCATGCCAAGAACGCCCTGTGTCCCCCAGCCATCCCATGACTTAGAAAAGCTCTGCATGGGCCTGATCCCTCTTCAGACAGGACTCTGGGAATTGTAGCTCTGTGATGGGAGCAGGTGTCTTCTAACATCTCTCAACATCCTTAAAAAAAACTATGCTTTCCAGGATTCTTTAGGGGAAGCCATGGCTGTTTAAAAGGGTACCATAGTGCTCTAAACATATGGCATGGATGTGATCTTATGACTATTCTGCATTAGGGCTGGAGATCCCATGGCTCTCAAGTGGTTGTTGGACTCCAGTACTGCAGCTCCAGTATGGCCAATGAACAGGGCTGATGGGAGTGGTAGTCTCAAAGTATGGAGGACAGCAATTTCCCCATCCCTCCTCAGTATTAACCTAAGGACCATCTCCTAGGAGCACAAAACAAATGGAAGGGATCATCTATTCCAGTGTACTTTTTCCACCAGTGACCAGCCATGTTCCCCTGAGAAACTTATAAGCAGGGTATTGGGGAAACAGCTTTTCCTTTGTTGTCTGGTTGTACCATCTAGTGTGCAAAAAGCATATAGCATAAACATATGTTTCATTTAGCAATTGCAACTATTACCCATTGATAAAACCATCCGAGTCACCTTCAGAAGGAAGGGCAGGATAAAAATTGAATCAGTAGTAGTGATCACTTTTGTGAGGCAGCAACAAACACTTATGATATAGATCCATGCATGGGAATAACAGCTGACAGTGGAAAGCATGGGGAATGCAGCTTCCATGTTAAAAAGTTTAGTCTTGATTTTTACATGAACTACAATTTTTTTGTTGTCATTGGAATTCCAGTTTCCAAAGCAACATTCAGCTTTGCCTTGGCAACAGAGATATTCATAGACCAGTAGCAGTTGCTCAGTTACTAAAATCAACAACCCCATTTGTTATAATTAATTGAATAAATTTCTTTTTTGTAAGAAAGTCTACATGCAAATGATCAAATGAGGGCAGTTTCTGTGGAATGCTCAATAGAAGTTGATTGCTATCATTTACTAATAAAATGGGGGAATATAATAGAATCAGAATTCAAAAACAAACTGCAGAGTGGCAGACTTGTGGCAGCAAAAACGAGAGGGTATTATGGCATCTTACAGGTTAACGCCCCCCCCCATCAAACTCAAGTTGTATTTCTGAGCAGACTTGCACTGTAAATGATTGTGTCACAATATATTTGTTAGGCTTTAATGATCAGATTCTCCTGATTATTCACAAAATGCACTGCTATTTACATTTCTAATTATTCTAATTATTACATTTTCTAATCTATTCTGCTGCCTATATCATCCTTAATATCTTTTTCATAAAAACCCTTTCAGCTGCATGTGTTCATATCTCTATTTCAAGTACTGAACATTTTCTAACTTAATAAATTCTTATAATTTAAATGAAGGCTTATCAGAAAATTGAACCTTGTTTAAGACTTGAGTTGCACACACTCACAGATACCCTTATCCAGAGATCCATTGCAGATATGCAAGCTCTAGTGTGCAATTGAAATGTCCCTGTCCACCCAGTCTTGCTACCGGTGTCACAATGATTGCTTCTATGTGATTCTGAGTAAGATGTTTACCTTCTCACATGGTTAGGATGGACTGAGTAGTTACCTAACATGTTGGTGCTTATTGGGGCTCACACAGATATACAATCCATCCTAAATATGGTGCCTTTTAGATGTAATAGTACCAGTGTCAGTGCCACTTTCCCATGCATTCATTTCTGTAACATTTAAAATCCCACTACCATTATGGATGATGACAGTTGCATGGCACTTTCTGTTCAGTTTTCACTTGGTCAAGATCAGGGACAATAATTGGAAGGTGGGGAAGCCTTCTAAGATTACAGTCAAGCTGTGGGTTGAACCCATGCCAAAACTTCAATAGTTTTTAAAGTGTCATCACATGGATAGAAGATGCACATGGCACCCTACGTGTGGGAGCAACCATGGCGGTGGTTGGCAACCACCATACCATTCAGCATTAAACATAAGGATGACTCCAGTAAGATAATAAGTTAAGATCTCTGAGTGCTGTTCTATACAAATCTGTATAGTCTCATTCAGTAGTCCCATAGTATAATTCAATAGCCCTGTGAGTATAGCTTCAGAAAAGTTTCATGGATGCAAACATCCTTTTTATTTTGTTTTGTTAGTGAAAGCAAAATGAAGCATTACCTCAGAACACCATACATGAAATAGATGTCAACTCCCTTGAATTCACGTTTCCTTCCCATAAAACAAATAAAAACAAAAATGGCTGCTGGCCTTTGATGGTGGTATCTCCCAGCATTGTGGTTCTCCATGATTACCTTAATACATAGAATGTGATAAACCTTAGTTTATATTTTGTAGTGGTTAAAGGATGTATTATTGGTGATAACACACTCGAGGATTTTGTCTACTTGAGTTCCACCATAACCAGCAAGCTCACCATCAATGCTGAGCTGGACAAGCATATTGACAAGGCAGCTACCACAGTGTCTCGCCTCTCCAAAAGGGTATGGGAAAATGTGATGTTAACATCCATTACCAAGATGAAGGGCTACTAGGCTTGCATATTGAACATGCTGCTTTATGGAAGTGATCAATGGGCAATGTACAACCACTAGGAGCAACATCTCAACACCTTCCACATGCACTGTTTAAGGAAGTTTTTGGGCATCACATAGCAGGATAGAGTTTTAAACAAAGATGTGTTCTCCCAAGCCCACATTCCCAGCAGATTCCTGTATCAGTGTCGTCTATGCTGTCTTGGTTATGTCTACAGAATGGAATATGGGAAGATCCCCAAGGATATGCTCTAAGGGGACAGACATATGCCCAAAACAGTAAAAGGGATGTAATAAAACTATTTCAAACTTAGAAATATGCTGATGCTAAGCTGTCATTACAACAATCAGCAAAATTTCTCTATGTCCTCATGGTTGCATATTGTATAAAGGAAGATATTTGAGTTATGAACTTAGCAATATAAATATTTTTGAGTTCAAAATCCCAGCCAGAATAAGGCTTGGTATATACAGGTATTCTGTAAATTCCACCTGTAAGCTTCTTTCAAGACTTCCAATACCTCTGCCATTCACCTAAGATATATCTCAGGAATGGAGTATCTGCTTCTTCTATCATTTAGATCTTCCGACTTTGTGCTAACACCTTACATGTTGTAGAATGCCTTTGGACAATTTATCATTTTATTTGCTCCCCATAGATTAAGAGGCAAGTTTTGACCTTGAAGAACAGTGCTGACATTGTTGCCAGTGTCACAGGAACAGGCTTGCCAGCATGTTTGTACAAAAGTGAATCCTGAAATCCAATACCTAAGTTAAATCAGCACCGGCTTTGACAAAGCACACTCTCCTTTATCACTAGCTGACAACCCTTATTGGAGCTCAGGCAATGCTAACAATTCACAGTGAATAGACAGAGGGCAAGGTGATGAAGATGTATAGACATGCCTCATTATTATTTAAATTTCTGGAGAGCTCCATTACATTTTTTTTTAAAAGTGCATTATTAAAATGTGTTTACCAGTGGTAGTAATCCATAAGGAAGGTATAACATTTAAGATAGTGTTCTTCAACCTTGGATCCCCAAATATTGTTGGAGTGTAACTCCCATTGGCCAATTTAGCCAAAGGTCAGGAATGAAAGTTGTAGTCCAACAACATCTAGTTGTCCAAGGTGGAAGCACATAACTTTAAGAGATCTTGCACTCTTGTGTTGGCCAACCCACAAAGCATCTACCTGTCAGCCAATGACCAGCATATGTGCTTACTTTTGTTGACAGACAACAAAAGAAAATTAACATGTGACACCTGCCACATGACACACTGCCAAGGGACAGCACTTGGAAAAGCCTGTGATATTTAAATTGAGGAGATATAATACCAACTCTTTTAATATAAAACAGATTATGGAGGGAAAAAACCATGCAGCACATTGCTGCTTGTACTGCAGAACTAAAACTGAACTGCACACTGGCATGGCACACTGTTCATCCAGTATAAGATAGCATAGTGTTTGTTTGTTTGCCAGATTTATATACCACCCTTCATCATAAGATCTCAGGGCAGTTCACAGTGTTGATGTGATTGCCTCGGCGATGGGCCATTGAGAGCAAAGGAAAGGGGGCTCTGTACCAGATGGTAAATGGGTGGGGGCCCTTCTCCAGATCTTAGATAGTTAGAAGGACAAAGCCTGAGTTAGAGGTAAAAAATTGCTGGGAGGTGACCTAGAGGGAAAGCTGCAGGACGGAAAGCCAGAGAGGCAGAGTATGATGATGTTTGAATCTAAGGCTGTGGCTTTGGGAGAAAAGAATACCCTTTGAGGATGTTAATGCTGCGAACCCTCCATCGTAGACTCAGGTTGTACATATGTGTAAATAAACCATATATCACAAAGGCACCTCAGTTCCTTCTGTGCCTCATTTCCAAAGGAAACACAAAGCCTGGGTAAGCTCCTGGAATTTTGCACCACTCAGAGACTGGGATGGCATGCAACAATAAGTTACAGCTTGCATCAGTTCCTGGGAGCCATTAAGTCAATTAGATCTCCAAATATTCTCACTAAGGGTGGTATCTTAAAACTGTTAAGAGAAACTTAGTCTGATTCTGTGGAAGAGTGAAATGTCAAGAGGCTCATGCATGAAAGTCCCTCCACAAATAGATAAATGAACAAATAACTAAGTAAGTAAAGTCCTGTACATAAAAAAAACTATATGACAGTAAGAAGGGATCTTTCATATGAAAGAATTTTCAACCATGCAAGACCATCACTTGCAGTGTGATGTGGCATCATCTGTAAATAGGCTTATCACCTCATCTGTTGTTTTTATTTTATGACATGTAGCTCTGAGCTCTGCAGAGATCTGGACATTGTGATTTGCTCCTGGTCTTTCTGGTCCAAAAAGCAGGACTAAAAAAATCTATTTAATGGCTTGCTTGGCTTGCTGTATGATCCATGTGAAGGTTAACAAGAAATATAGAATAATACAGCTGTTGGTGCCAGGTGGAAGTTGCTCACCGCTGAAGAAAAGAGGTTAAAAAAAAGAAGAGCACTGCTTTTGGACTGGCAACTGAATTAACACCCACATTTCTTGTGCAGCATAGTCAAAACTGTCATATTGTGGGATAATATCTGTAGTAAAATCACCACTAAAAACTGTACTAAAATGGCTTTCAAGCTTCATTTTTAAAACAACAACAACAACAACATGGACACAAAGAACGTTTTCTAAATTGCACATGAACGTAAGTACCAGCTAACAAGCCATATTTCTGCCATCAGTACTTTTCTGGATTTATGTCTCATGCAGTTAAGACAGAAGATGGCAGTCTGTGTTCAGTGTGAATCATAGACTGAATATTTCACTTCAAAAGTGTAGTGAGTTTTTCTGTCTATTAAGGAAGACTATATGCAAATAGCAATATAGTAAATCTTCTGTAAGCATGTCATTTCTGCATTAGCAGCAATGTAATAAAACAGGAACCATGTTTTGCATTATTAAAACATCAAATGAATCAGATTATGCAGCACTAATGACTGCATCATTGAGCTAAGCTGCCTCATGTTTTGTGCAATGTTTATGTTATTTTTTTAAAAAGGATTTTCAGAAGGGTAAAAAGTTTACTGTGCAACAAAATACAACAACAGATTGTTCTATTCAGCAGATCTGATATCGCCTGACAGCAACAACATCTCTCACTTATGCAAATTGAGCCCAGTGAAAACTTTTTAAGAAACCAAGGTGTTTGCTAGAGGAGTAAAAAACCAAAACCAATCTGCCCAAACCAGCAGTAAATGATCATGCAGCTGAATGAATAATGTGTGATTTATAAAAGTCAGCATCTGTGGCATAATATTCATGTCATGATCATGTCTGAAGTGTCTAAGGTACCCATGTGCACTAAGGATTCAGGTTGTTGATCTCGGTTCACAATTTCAAATGTTGCTGCAATGGATGCTGCAGAGTACATGATATGAGCATTCCTCTCTCTTTGGCTCCCATGAATTATTTTGAGCCAAGATGGGGGCAGCCAGGGATGGGAACATTGTCAGTTTTGGTTTCTCACCCCCCCAAAAAGTTCAATTATCATCATTTCTGCATCATTTTGCATTTAATGTCAACACACAAATCTGTTAGCATTTTCGTAAGCACTCCCCCCTAATACATTCATTTTTGTATGCAATGTTGCCTACTGTTGCAAGCCATTTCCCCAGCATTGTGCATTTTTTGTTATTTTCACCTACACTTTATGCACACTTTCCTCTAATGTGCACATTATTTGGCTAGAGAACTGCATTGCAAATTTCAGAGAAGTGCACATTTCAATAGGATAGCTGAGTTTTGGTTTGCATATATATTTATTTAAAAGTTGAAGTTTAGTAAGTACACATTCAAATGCTTACCAACTCAAATTTCTCCCCATTCCTAATGGTAGCAGAACAATGTGACAATTTGGCCAATATTTATTTCATACATCTCTCTCCATATATCCACCCTTGATTGGAATATTGCTGGGGGAAGTAACCAAAGTTTTAGGGAAATCGGACAGGATGGTATTCAACTAGATTTTATTCAGCGCAGACTCACTGAAATCAGTGAACTTAACTTAGTTGTGTTCATTAATTTCAGTGAGTTTCCTCTGAGTAAAGCTCCATTGAATGCCACCCAACTGGTATCCAATGAAGTGCTTCCACTAGCATGACTTCCACTTGCACAATGGAACTTCCACCCTGTCTCCTTTCTTTACACCCTCCTAAAATCTGCTCTGGGTGGTTGAGGGAGGCCTCCAAAACTGATCTAGGGAGCACATGGGGAGAAGTGAGCAAGGAAAAATTCTACTGTATAGTTCAAACTTCCTTGTGTTAACAGAACTACTCGGTTGGACACTGCCTTTCATCTTTGTTCCTCCTGTTAACATGATGGAAATTCGTGATTCAAGTAGGGATACTTGAGGCACTTGGTGGGTCTGAATTCCAAACCAGACGTTTCTGACCTAAACAATCAATCAAGGTGGATTAGAATAAGGTCTGCTCTAGAATCCACGGTCAGGTTCCCACGCTCAGAGATAGGCGGCAGGATGGAAGTAGAGGAGGGAGGCGTGGGTTTCGTATTCCGCGCCTGTTTTGCTGGGCGAAGAGCAGGAAGTCCTCATTCCAGGGATCTGCAGACGATTGAGATGGACTTTTTTTTTTAGCTTCACTGTATATAGCTGTGCACAATAAAGAACTTAGTTTTAGAAGTTCTGCGTTTGGCTTTTACTCATGAGCAACCACTGAATGTCCTTACACCTTTTAAGTTGAATTACTGAAAGAAATGAACCTTTCCACGATAGTCTAATTTTTCGAGTTTCACTTGTATATGTTTGGAGTGTGTCTAAGATAGAGTATATTTTAAACCCTTAGAAGACCCCAAATATAATTTAGAATCTGTTTCTATATAGCCTATCTTTCTGCACATGTATATCCAAGGTCTAATAAAGGCAGATTATCTTTAAAAAGAAAAGCAAATTAAATAAATAACATTCTTTAACACAGTACAATCAACCAAAGGAATGTTTTTGTAACCCCCAAATATTTCTGGGCAATAGACGCTGGTTGGTTCACAGGACTTCACTGCAAGAAGTTCCTCGGCACCTCCCCTTAGTTCCCACCTCTCACGCTGAATAAGGGGGTTTGTGCATCAGGATTTCCCCAGGACATCTAAGAGAGAGAAAAAAACCCACTCTCTTATAATTCTGTTGAATAATTTGTTAGGACTTCTTTGCCCATACATTCTGAAAACATTTATCCCAGTCTTCATTCTTCTTGATTAATGATTCCTTTCTACTCCTTTCTGCTTTTTCATCTGCTTGACAGACCTCCCATAATATTTAAATGGCAAGGTATTAAGTTACAGATCTTCCTTTGTGAGAAAGATGGCTAGACTACTAATACAACTCAGATTTGCTCAGGGAAATCTGTCAAGTTGTTACTGTGTTCAGTGCTAAGTGATTTCTTTTTTTCCTTTTGAAATCAACCAGTCTATTTAATGCCAAACAACTGTATGACTAACTAGTTCAGGCGCAAGATAAACCAGATTTCATGGGCTCCTGTTTCGCATGTGTGGCTGGGTATGGGCCTAGCAAATGCCCTGCTTTCCTGTAGGATAGAATTAGGATGGTTGCTATGGAGGAACCTGTGTGATCTCCCCGTTTTCCTTTCTTGCTCTTGAGATAAGCCTACGCCTTTCATGCTTATACTTTTATGATTCTAAAGCAGTACTGCCTGTAGTGAGAACATTTGGTTGCTACGTGGTCAACCTAGCAAACAATGAGATCCCAGGTGCCATGCACCTCTCTTCCCTCTATCCAAAAGAATGTAAGCTATGCCTTACATGATGCATTGAAGGAAAACAGAATTGCCTCCATCAGTAACTGTACAGGAATGGATGTGGAAATAAATTTATTTTTGTTTGCTTAATTGTATAGCCTACAACTGGAGGCTTTTTCTGTGCAGCCCTTCACAATTAAGGCGGGTTTAAGAGCTCTGACATTTGGAAATACATGCATTAATCTCAGATATTTTAACGTTTACTTTGGCTCTCTGGTTCCCTACAGGAACTTGTGGCTCTCTAAGGGCCTGCCACAACCCCTGTTTGCATACGGTAGGTAAACAAGCTAAGACATTGACCTTACAAACAACATTCCCACTTGGGTCCCGATATATGAGAATGAGGTGGGCACAACTTCAGGGTAGAAGCAGAGCTGTCCTTTGCACTGGGCAAGTAAATGAGAAATCTCTCTAGAAGGCTGAACCTGCATTGTCCATTTGCGCCTGTACCAATGTCTCTATGACCTAGGCGATGGGCGAGTGGTGGCTTTAAGTCATACTGAGAGGCAGATTCTTCCTGAGAGGACACATTAAGAGCTGACTCCAGCAGCACTAGAGGGAGTGCTGGGATTGGAGCTGAGGCTGGCATGGAAACCATGGGTAAAGTTGAACCTGGGTGTCATTGGAACGGACAGAGCAATAACACTGGGGGGCTGTGTTGCTGGGACCTTCACTGACTTCCTCCTGAGATGACTCATCAAGATCCTGATGCAGCCCATAGCAACCCACTGAGCACCTCCAGCTCCCAACCCCCGTCCATTATGGAAGAGAAGAGGGAAGCCATATGATATATTGAACAGTAGAGCACTTTGCTCAATAGAGGCTGCATATTATATCCTACAATCACAAGCAAGTTTTCCTTGGTCTTTATTTGTGCAACTTTCTATCTGATAACATTTGATTAAGCTTTTTGATTGTTCTCTTCTTGCCTTTACCTGATTATACCTTAATGTTCGTTCTTTGCTTCACTATTTACTTTGGATATGTGTTTCAAAGGTAAGGTTTGGGCAAAATATCCAGTAAAAATGATGCAGAGCTCTATAAAAAGCCTTGTGTGGAAGAAAGCCTCTATAAAAATGTAATGTGTGGCCCAGGGAGCTGATTATTGTGAAAAACTATACTCAATGCTAAATGATCTATGATTAAAACTATATGCACTTTTTCTTTCTTTTTACAAATGTTCTCTGCATTATTATTTCTAACCTGCTCATTGTAATGAATTAACCTTTTTGCTGGGCCTACGCATACAGTTCTTCTTCAAGCACCTTCTTAGCCAAGAAAGGACCTCACCATGATCACAAATGCCCAATTTATATTTCTTTATAAGATTTACAAGCTGCATGATCTACAAGCTACAAGCTCTACAAGTGTTGTACAAATAAAATTGCAAATAAGGCACAACCAAAACCCACCATCAATTGGAAACCAATACACATAAAACCAAATGCAGTAGGCAACTGCGCCTTTTGTCTAGGTAGGCTTGCTGAAACAAAAAAAGTTTTTAGCAGGTGTCTTAAAATAATGTAGTCAGGACCCCTGCCTCATGTCAGTAGCAAGTTCAAGTGCTGCCACACTAAAGCCTTGAGTCGTCACAAAAGCAGAATGGGCATTATGGCACTTGGAAAAGGGCGCGAAGGGCAAGCCACTCCCATTACATATCAGTGTCTTTTGTCTTTTCAGCCCCTATTGGAGACTTTCCTTTATCAACATACCTTTTCAGTAGAGACATTTTAATCACAAACTGCTTGTATTAGACTCAGAATTGGTTTATATGTGAAATCATCTTAATTGTTTTTCTATGACAATGTTTTAATTGATTTTGCATGTGAAATTGTGTGTGTGTGTGTGTGTGTGTGTGTATATATATATATATATATATATATATATATATATATATATATATATATATATATACTGCTGGTGGTTTTATTGTCAAATTGCTTAGAGGTCTTTTATAAGAAGCAATTCATCAGTGGAATGAACTAATGCATAAATAAGTAAACACCCTCTTACCTTCTCCTGACAACATGAGTTGCTTGAAGTTTACCATAGGCAAATTTTTGTCACATTTGTCATATCTCTCAACATATACTTCCCTGCCAGTGCTCAAAAGTTTCCCTTTGTTTAAAGTGTGTTGCTGGGATCCCAAATAGTCTCTTGGAGTTTGGGGCACTGTTTGAGCAGGTGTAACTGGATATTTTGAGCATTTTCACCCTTATCCGAAGGCAAACTTTTTGAGTGTGGCATGAACACCTAATAAAATAAATTGAGAGCCTCTGTATCACGGCCCAACAGCATCCAATTAGTCACTGGATGTCCGTGTCATAGCAAAGGGCTTTGATTTAAGGTTGGCTGAAATCAGAAGGCAGGCTGCTTAAACATCTGTCAGAAATCTTGCGATTCATGAAGGGATGATCCCTTGACAAATGTGCTTGCCAGTGCAGGAAATTCAGATGCCAGGCTGTGAGATCAACACCCAAACCTTGCAACAGATAGATAGAAGGTGATACTCTTCCTGCCTTTTCTCCTTGTTATACTTGTTAGGAGCACCATTCCTGGCTTTCTTAACCGCATTATTTAATCACACCTGCTTTTTTCTCCAGCATTGTCAAATCTCAATGAGCTTTAAGCATTTGTGACATTTGCAAAGCTCCCTGGGTGGGTGTTGACACAAAAGCTTTGCAGAACACGCTAAGAGAGCACTCATAGGAGGCAGTCACTAGGGAGTTGCAAATGCTTACCTGATTTCATCTGCTGCTGCTTCACAAAAATGTGTACCTTTAGAAATTGGTTTTTATTTACCATTTTCTGTGGTTTCATTAGGTGCTTAATTCTGTCAAACAGCACCTGCTTTTAATTCATTTTTAACTACCTACTATATTTCAATGTTCCAGATTATTATTTTTTACAACACTTCAATCATGCAATTGTGTTTTGCTACAATAAAACAGGTAGCCAACAAGGTGCTTTCCAGCCGCTGTTCAACTACAGCTCCCATCAGCCCCAGCCAGCATGGCCAATGATTAGGCGTGATGGGAGGTGTAGTCCAGCATCCAAAAGGCACCAGAGCTGGGTACTGCTGTGTTAACGCAAGCAAACAGCATTGAGGTTATTTAGATTTTCTCCCTCAGTTGAACATGTGCAATTCCCATGGCAGATTCCCCACAAAAGTAAATATTTTAATTAAATTAGTGACACTATTAGTTCTTTCCCCTGTGCACATTGTCCTTTGTGCATACAGTTCTGCCCACATGGAGGCAATCCATGTGGGCAGGGGTGAAAAACCTGTAACCCTCCATCATTTTTAAAACATATATATTTTTATTAAATATTTATTAGTTTACAAAAATACATGCATTGTCTCTTTTTTTCAAGTTGTGTTTTCTACAGATCAGTTTCATTTGTTGTGAGACATCAGTGACCATTGAGCATGCTGGCAGGGGCTAATGGGAGTTGAAATCCAACAGCATTGGGGGGGTCATAGGGACCCCATTTCTTCCTTCCTCTCCCAAGCGCTGATCTTGGCAGACTCTCATGGTGTCTTAGATTATTTATTTATTTATTTATTTTATTACATAGCAATGTGCTTAATAACATGAAGCGATCACAGATTTGAAGCAAGCTGATTTTATTTGACAAGTTTTACATTGCATGATTTATCTTATTTCCCATAATTGCATTGTTTTTTGCTTTTGCTTTTTTTCACATTACAAGGACCTGAAACCTTCCACCTCCAGCCACTGACACCTTTCAGCTACTGAGAGCTGGGCACTGTCTAAACACATTCAAGCATGTTTTCCTTGTGATGGTATCGTTGGTGAATGTGTTGTGCAAATGGGACAGTAGTGGTGAAACTTTAGCACATAGTAGACCCAACACAACCCAAAATATTTATGGGATGGAGGGTGTGGCCTTTTGCCGCCGAAGAGTAATTTAGGTTGCAGTCCTCTACACACATAAACGGGCGTAAGTTCCCATTGAACCTAATGGAAGTCACTTCTGAGCAGAACTGTATAGGAGATTGTGCTATCAGTTTTTAGCCTTTGGTTAAATAGCAGCTTTCTGATTACAAAGAGAGCAGGGGTGCTAACTTGAATAAAAAAATTGAGGGGGCCCAGGTAAGTCCCACCCCACATAATTGATCACATGATGCACACACACTATTTGAATGAGAATCCCAACCAACATTATGGGGGCCAGGCCCCCTCAAATATTTTATTGTGGGGGCTGAAGCCCCCATGGCCCCTAGGAGTTGGCTCCTATGAAAGGGAGGGCACATTGGGTGTGTTTTTCTGACCATAGTGTTGGCTACAAGTGACTAATTAAAAATGTATGTAAATTAAGATAATGGGGAATAATTAGTGTGCACTTTCCACAATTTCATCTTCCAAAATGATTTCTTTAAAAAGGAAAAGGAAAAGATAGCAGAGAGATTCCAAGCTCAGCAAATTAGATGGCACTTAGTTTCAAGGAGGGTGTGCAATTAGCAGCTGGCAAGGAGGGAAAAAAGCTGACATCCTGGGTTTCTTTTTAAAACTGGGCACAATTTTGCATGACTGGAGGGATAGCATTCCTGGACTTGCATAACTCAAGCTAAAGTGGGCTTACTGTGCTATTGAGCCAATCCTTTAATATTAATCTGATTCACAGCATTCTTATTCTTTGCAACTTTTTTTTTTTGCATCAAAATTGCTCCCTCCCTCTAACTGTAACTCCACCGCTGAAGGGAAATATATGGGTGTCTTCCGTGGGTGGAAAAACAACTTTGTGAGGAAGAGTGGGGAGACAGGATTTGGAGGGGAAATAGCTGGGAGGTTTTAACAGCATCCTGCCATTCTTCTCTTCCCATTTGTAACAGCTCTTCATTTATTTGAAAAGTATATTGGGTTTGGGATAGAGTGTTCTCCTTCATGGAGAGCACATGTTGCAGTTGGGTCTAGCAAGACATCCTTCTGTTGCTAGGCGGATTTGACGGGATGGCCACAAATGTGATTGGGCTCTTCTGGTTGTTGGGGAAATTTTGATGTTGCCAATTTTGACTGACATTCCCTGCACGCAGCACTGAGCTTCCTCTTTTCGCTTTTCGCATTGACCTTGCTATGCCTGTCATGTGGTTGTCTGCTTTTGGGGCAGGGGCCTGGTAGGAATTTTGTCCATTTGGCTGATTGGCTGGTACCATTTGGTTTTTGCCAACTGCGTAGCAAATCGTCACAACTTGTAAGGTTGCGGTTGTAAGGTTGCGGCATTGGTTAAATTTGGTTTGTGGAGGGGTATGGATTGGCTGTGCCTGCCCCTCCAATGCTGCTGCTGCAAGGGTATTCCATTAAAGGAATCCAGGGGCTCACCATGCTCTTGTCCGAACCCCTGTCAAGGGGCTAGTGCCGTGTAAGAGCCCCTGGAAGCATTTGGGGGAGAGGTGAGGGCCTGGAACCCAGCTCTATTCTCTCCCCAAAATGTTTTCCCTTACTGACTTTCGCATGCTTGCGGATGTCAGTTCTGTCCCTGAGCGGGGACAGATAGTCGCAACCAATGCCAAAGCAAACACTTACATTTTGTATTTAATAAAGTTGTGGCCAAAAAATTATGCCAAAAAACTTTAAACAAAATTCTGTGTGAAGTGTGATTTATTTCAAGGGTGGCTTGGGGACCTCAACACGCAAACTTGCATTCACCATACAATGTCTGCTTTGGTCTCCAAACCCAGAATTGTGGATTATTTCGAAAAGCATCCATGTGAATTATTTTATTGATTCATTGAATTTATACCTCACACTTCCTCCAAAAGGACCCCAGGACAGCAATTATGCTTCCTCGAGGAAGCCCTATAGCACCTTGGATGAGGAGAGGAGTGAAATATTATAATATGGAGCTCTTAAAAGTAAGGTACTCCTATTTAAGTATTGCAACTGTACAAAATAATATTTCACATGATTTCAACTATTGTTTCAGGCTTTGCTCATTTGCTGTATTATCTATAAATATAAACCAGCATGGGATTTGTGCCATCTCTGCTATATTGTCTGCAAAATTCCTGTATATGAGACTCTAGCGACTAGAGGATGTCATTTGGGCTGTCAAACAATCACTGAATCAGCTATGACCCTCTCCTGTTAATACTAGGCTTTCCCCTCTTCTTAAGGTGCAATGTCTCGAACTTATTGTTACCTAAGGATTTGCTGCTATTGTGAGTGAAAAATTCCAGTTCATCTCACAGCTTGACAAGATCATGTACTGTGTAATATACAGCTCTAGCTCAGATATTTCAGAAGGTGAATAATTACTTGTTTTGGTTGATTTTTTTTAAAGACAGAGGTCAGCTGGAGGGAAAACAATTGGTTGGCTCCAGACTTTGGTTCATTGGTGGCTTGAAAGGCAGCAAGATAAAAAATTTTTTTGCTGCATTTCAAGAAGAAGAAGAAGAAGAAGAGTTTGGATTTGATACCCCGCTTTTCACTACCCGAAGGAGTCTCAAAGCGGCTAACATTCTCCTTTCCCTTCCTCCCCCACAACAAACACTCTGTGAGGTGAGTGGGGCTGAGAGACTTCAGAGAAGTGTGACTAGCCCAAGGTCACCCAGCAGCTGCATGTGGAGGAGCGGAGACACGAACCCGGTTCCCCAGATAACGAGTCTACCGCTCTTAACCACTACACCACACTGGCTCTCAAGTCACATTCGCACTTTCTGTACACACAGGGGCAGGGGTGTCTTCATCTGATGCACAGTACCTGATTTGTTTCCCTGCATCTGGATCCCCCCCCCCAGCCCCTACCCCCCTGATTCAATGAAGATGTCATCTGGGCATAAGCTGTCATCTGTAAGAATAGCTGTCTGCAATGTATACACCTCAGCTTAACAGCAGCTTATGCTTTCAAATTGGATGGAAGCTGACTTGAAGGAACTCACAGAACTTCTCAAGAAACTACAGAATGGATATGGATTATAGCCAGCATAATGTGTACTCAGGTTGAAACACCAGTGGTAGGAGAGCATGGGAGAGTAAACAATAGTTTGAACACAGCATTAGAGTAGTGAATACATTCAAATAAGTGGGACTTATTAGTCAGTGAGTCTGCCTACTTTAAGCATGCCTAAGCATGGATCCAACCCAGTGTAAAGTATGCTATAATAATGAAGCTATGAGGTCATAGTATTTCTCTATCTAGCACAGTATTGACGTGGGTGACACTGTGGTCTACTGAGCCTTTTGGGCTTGCCAATCAGAAGGTTAGTGGCTCGAATCCCTGTGACAGGGTGAGCTCCTGTTGTTCTGTCCCAGTTCCTGCCAACCTAGCAGTTCAAAAGTATACCTGTGAACAGAGCCGTCTCATCATAGGGGCTGGGTGGCGCGCCGTGCCAGGGCGCTGGGCCCCCCAGGGGTACCCCTGCGAGCCAGCCGGCATACCAGGCGCCCCCTCCCCAACCCACCCCCGCCCCCACCCTGCGAAGGGTGCGCAAAGCCCCGCGCCGCTCCAGCGCCACGCCCCTCATCCCCTTTAAGACGGCCCTGCCTGTGAAAGTCGATAAAAAGGTACCGCTGCGGCGGGAAGATAAACAGTGTTTCCATGCACTCTGGTTTCCATCATGGTGTTCCATTGTGCCAGAAGTGCTTTAGTCATTCTGGCCACATGACCTGGAAAGCTGTGGACAAACACTGACTCCCTTGGCCTGAAAGTGAGATGAGTGCCACATCCCAAAGTCACCTTTGACTGGACTTAACCACCCAAGGGTACTTTACCTTTTTTAACATTTTACCTGTTAATACTGACCGGCAACAACCTCCAGGGTTCCTGGTAGAGGCCTTTCCCTTCACCTGATAAGGGATTCTTTTTATTGGAGAAACCAGGGACTGAACCTGTGACCTCATAAGCAAGTAAAGCATGTATTCTGCTGCTGAGTTATGATCTATTCCCTCCAGTATTTGCTAACAACGTGTGCAATAGACTAGATATTCTATGAATGCACATGCAATGTTGTTATATATACAAAAGAACTTTAGCTCCTGAGGACTGGCAAACAACCTAAGAGAAACTTGTGGAAAAGCACAGATTTAGATACTTGTCACCTCCATTCGGTTTAGGTGGGGAAGGAAAGTCTGCCCTCAAATATGCAACACAAAGGTGGATAGCTTAGAGGCTTTTCACAGAAGCTCAGAGGTGTCAAATTTTGTCGTACTCACTACCAGGAAGATACCAGGGTGATTGTAAAATCTGCTAGTAAACAGGTAGACAAGGCTGGCATCTGTGGTGGATTTGTGGGGTCAGGAGTCATCACAAACCTTTTAAGAATAGTGAAACATGTATTTAAAAAAGTTTAAGAAGGTCAAATGCATCGGAAGTCTAAGCCAACCAAGGAATTGGAATGCTTGGATGTTATGATCAAATTGACAGGCAAGTACAATGACCTTAGCAGCTGCATTTTGATTGTGCTGAAGAAGGCAATCTGTGTGTGAGTCTGAGAAACCACAAAGGAAATACTGTAGCAGCTGATGGAGCATATAATTACGGGACTGCTTGAATGAAAAATAGAGATGTGGGAATGGGAAGGGAATTGTGGCAAGCAGGGAAATGGCATTGTTTCATTTATTTTTAAAATTTTAAAGGCAGTTCCTGGGCTCCATCTCTTTATCAAGTGTGGCTTATTAAGTGTGGCTATGCAGATGGGTGTGGACTTGATTCTCAGTGGTACGCAGTGGCAGCTTCTTGGTGAATTTGCACAGTGCCTCTTATTGGCCCAAAGAAAAGTGCCATAAAAATCAGTGGGATTCCCTCCCTTTCAGGATGGTGACCATGATTTTCAGCACAGGTGGCTAAGGGCCCCAGTGCCAACACACTAGCAGTTTTTGTCAAGTTGTGAAGAAAGGCTGAGTCTCAGAGGCTGGCTTAGTCCCCACTGGTGGAATTGTAATGTAGAGTCGTTGGTTCCTGGTTGACCAGCTGTCCTTTTGGAAGAAACAGGACCTACCTCTCATGTCTGTGAAAACTTTCCCAGTCATTCCTAGTGACTATATCAATGTGGTGGAAGAAGGGTGTGTGAGCTGGCAAATAAGATTCTCCTTCATTCTAATGGGAATCAGAGACAGAAATTAATTGGTGAGCATTCAGATTGTAAGATCATGGGCAGAATTGTGGACTTGATTGGGAGCATGCTATTGTGTCAAGACTGGAGTCAGACACAGATAATTATATATTCGTTCCCTTATTGCATCTTTGACTGATATGTATATAGATGTACCTGCGGATGATGTTTAATAAAACACAGATCATTGTGTTCTGATTTCAGTTAGACATGGAAATATTTCACAATGTTCTGAACAGTTTATATGCAGATCTCATTTATCTTTCCATAAGTAGCTGAAAACATAATGTCCTGCTTAAAATAACACTGAAAAATGGCAAATATGTATAAATACTGAAAATATTATGAACCTGCAACTTCTGTGTTTTAAGTGTCAGGAATTACAGCTGTCTAATGTTGACATCACAAAGTACACATTTTTGCTGAAGGTACTGGTCTAGCCATGCAGAACTTCTGCATTTAAATATATTATGTAAATTAGGCTTTTTGAAAAACTTGTTTTGTTTTTCTCCACTGAAAATTGGTATTTTACAGACATCGTGTAAATTGCATGGAAAAAAGGACTTCAAAATTTAGTTATTTCTAGAAATATATAAAACAAATTTCTTAAAAAAAACTTGTGCCTGGTTAGATGTAAAATATAATCAAACATTATTTAAATATTGAAAACCTCAAATAAATATAATATCGTTCCTGTGTTGATGGGTTCATTTTAGCTAGCAAACATGTATTTTAATTTTATACTTAAGTTCTTGCCTTAGAGGTTTTGCTATCTAGGAAATGCCTTAGGGATATGTTTTTTGATCACATGCCTTAAACAAGAGCTGAATAGGTTTCCCCAAGTTAATTCTCTGTTAATTTGGTATTCTATTATACCCCAGTAAGTTATTAAATCAGATATGTGGATGCCATTGCAGATGAGTGTCATTGTCACTAATAAGTGGTGAGGCTAATGATTACTTTTTAGTACATGCTGTTATTTGACATATGCTACTCACTTTTCTGAAGTTACCATTCTGGGCATAAAGACATAATGCTTAATGGTCAAGAACAACACAATGTGAGTTCCAATATAAAAATATGTCTTATTTTCTATCAATTAATGGAAGCAGGTAACTCATTAAAATAAACTTTAATTGCAACCCGGTGTAATAATCCACGTCTAATTATTCTAAATTTGTCCCCATCACCCTGTGCATACAACCCAATTCCATTGTGCAAAAGAGTTGAAATCCCCAAATTTGAATACTTGCTTGATACTGAAAGCTCCAATATCTCCATTCATAGAAAGACTCAACTTTTTTTAAAAAGGACACTCCCTAGCTTTTGAAACATTAATCCACTTCATTGTATTGCCTGTAATCTGTGCATTTGGTGGACTACTACTGCACTGCTTGCACATCTTTGTGAAGGCTACAATCATATGCATGATTCTATGAAATAAGTCACAATGAATTCAGTGGGGCTTCTGAATAAATGTGCTCAGGATCATGCGGTTTCCCCAAGTCATGTCTCTACCTTGCATGTTCCAAGGTATCTAATGTGGGGAGATGGAGGCTGCTATCATGGTCTAGAGATATCCCAGACTTTGCTAGGCTACTGTCATATAATGCTTCTAGAACAGGCCCAGAGTCCACCAGAAATATTTTCCACTGATTGAAACTGGATTTCAGCTGGGATTTAGGAAGTGGCACTGAGGTAGAGTGGGTGCAAACTTTGGAATGAGAGTTGAATATAGTAATATTTGATATATTGTATTTAATAGATCACAGGTAACATGCAGCTCTAACGGTATCTTTCAGTGCAAGTTATCATAGTTGTCTTGAACATATTTTGGTTTATCCTAGCTTTTCCGCTTGGGGACCTGGGCAGTATGGTTAAAAAGTGGTGGATTTAGAATGTGATTTAACAAAGATGACTGAAAAGAAAGTTAACCAATTAATATGCTCTCACATACACATGTCCTTTTTGTGGCAAGGCTTTAACACTCGATTGGGAGCCGCCCAGAGTGGCTGGGGAAACTCAGCCAGATGGGTGGGGTATAAATAATAAATTATAATAATAATATTATTATTTATTTCCTCAATGTTAGATTCATCTTCCCATAACGTTAATAAAAGATAATGGCACAGGCTAGCCTATTATTATTTAGTATGATGAAAGGTGGCATATGCACATATTAAATGAATGAATTATTATTCAGAAGTGATTTGTTTGGGCTGCTGTCTCAGAGAATGTGGAAATATAATGTCTTTCATTGTATTATTTCACAGTAACTTTTCAGTTCAGACTTTACTCATAAAACTAATACAATACCAGCTTGGAGATGTCTGTATAATCTCATAAAACTTGGAACAGAGATACTTTGATAACACTGGCAGATAATACTATTATTAACAGAAGTGATAGATACCATTTAAGTAAAGCATGGATGCCACTCATATTTGGTAAAGCATTTAGCCAGTGCACATCAATCACAGAACACTTTCCTCCTACTTTCACTTTTCCGTGAATAACTGTACATAATTATAATGATAGCTTTGAACAGCATCAACTCAGTAAGATAAAAATAACAGGTTTCTAACATGAACCAATTGCTCCATGCACTCTTGTGAAAGGTCAACACAGAATGCTTTTCTCCAGCCACAAGGCATTCTCATTCACTTCAATGGAGGCAACAGTTGGGTCCAACAGTCTTCATGAAAATGTGCTGAGGACGTGGTGTTAAAAACACTGCTATTAATGACATGGAAGTTTATAAAATATGAACTTGGAATGTCTGGAATCATTTTAGCTTAAATGATACATCTATATGAGTTGTTCTTTTCAAATGAAATGGACTAGTCATTACTCATATGACCCAAGTGTGTGTAATCCCCCCCCCCCTTGCAGTACATTTATCAGTAAGTTTATGAAGCTTGGACAGTAATTCATTACGAGGTAAAAACAGTTGTTAGGGCAATTACTTAGAACTTATCTAATTGAAATTATTGTACCACCTGCCGGGGCCCCCAAATTCCATCATAAGAAGAAGTATCACAGCAAACCTTGTACACTCTTCTGATGGCTAGGTTTGCCATAGGCTTAATAAAATTGGAGCCTAGTGGGCAATTATGCCTACCACAATGACCCAGCCAGAATCATATATTCATCACAATAATGAACAAGGTGAAATATATAAAGGGAGAAACATGCTAATCAGAAATATGCAAGTTGAACTCCCCCCCCCCCCCAAGGTAGAGAAGTAATAAGGCACTTAAGGAAACTTCCACCCTTATTACTATTACCAGGGCCTGCCTCTTACTTTTAGTTAGCATTAGGAATGGGGAACTGGTGGCCCTCCAGTTGATGTTGGGCTCCAGATCCCATTAGTCCCAGCCAGCATGGCCAGTGGTCAGAGATGTTGTGAGCTGTAGTCTGGAACCCCATGGAAGGCTACAGGTTCCTCATCCCTGTGACACACATTTAAGAGATGATGGGATGGTGCAAGTGTCTGTTTTGATATTATGCTCGAGCTGGGACACTACTAGGCCTTGTAAACTGTTAAAATTCTCTCTCTTTGTTCTTGAAGGGTAGTTTTGAAGTAACTCTAGGCACATAATAGTTCAACTTGTTCTGCCAGCATTTCAAAAAGGGAAATCAATTTAATGGGAAATACTTGGAAGTCTCTATTTTGGCATTATGCATCTTGCAAAAATCATATCTCTTCTGTGGCACAACATCACACATTAACCATACCTCGCAGACAACCTGCTGATGTTACTTCCATCTGCAAATGAGATTGCAAAGGGCATAATTGTATGATTTAAATCTGCCAATTGATTCTGAAACTCTACTACCAGCATGCGACAAAAGCTATGTGGAGCTAATCTAATCTGCATTATTAGATCAATTACCACCATTCAAGGGACTGCAAAATGTAAGAGTAAGAATGATACTAGTTTTCTCAGTTCAAGGTACCTGTACATGTCAATGATTTATTTATTTTTTTAAGCCCATCTTTTGTTGTTTATGCTCTGGTAAACTGCATTAGATTACCACAATGTGTTGTACATGGGGCTGCCTTTTAAGAGGGTTCAAAAACTACAGATGCTTTTTGTGGCCATATTCTTGATCGGTGCAGAACAGTCTGGACATATAACAACAATTCTGGCATGGCTGCGCTGGCTACCAATGGTAATTGCTGGACTCAATTCAAAGTGCTGGTTTTGACCCATAATAAAGTCTTATTCAGCTGAGAACTCTAATACTTCAAGAACCACCTCTTCCCACATGAACTGGACCCAATGAAGATCATCTGAAGCTCTATGTTCCTCCTCCATGGAAAGTCCAGAGGGTGACAACAAACGAACATACATTTTCAGTGGTGCCTCCTTGCTTGTCGAATGTTTTCCCCATCAGTTGAAGTGATTAAGAGACCTGTAGTTGAGCAGGAACTCAGACTGCACAACAGGATCTGCATGACAATCTGCCGAGGGGCAGGTTTCCTAAAATTAAAAAGCCTATAACAAATGCCTATACAGAACTGCTGGCACAAACCTCTTGGCTTTTTGGGACATTAGTAATACCCAGATAGCTTACAAAAAGCAATACTACCAACAAATAATTTTGCTATGTTGCTATTTATTTCTGCATTGAATTGAAGTATTCATGCTAATATATTTTGAAGGGAATCATATTATTCTTGCCCAGCATTTGCTTTCTAATATTTGCGTTGGAACTTTTTTTTTAAACCCTCTAGTTTATGATTCACAATAAAAAAAAATACTTGGTTGCTACTCTTCCCATCTAGAGGCTTTGTTCTGCCTCAAGTACTTTAAAACCTGTCAAAAGCTTTGTGGGGAAAATAAATGCTATCTGCAGTATTAAAAATGTTATCTCTGTGTGCAAAACATAGCTATAATTTGGCTCATCCTTTGGATAAACTCAGTTGTGCTGCTACACAAATGTATTTCCTGTATATAGTGAAGGTGACATTACTGTGCATTTAATGTATTGGGAAATCATTTTTATCATAGCTTTTTTCTTTACACCATGGTGGTTTTAAAGCATTGAAGTTTCTTCTTCATATACAAAACCAGGTGTTTAAAGAACAGAGCATTTGATTTATTGGCCTTAATTTAAACTGAATCACTCCATTTTACAGATCCAGACACCTGTTCCAACTTATGAAAATAATTGAATCTAACTAAGACCTACTCACTACAATCAATGGACCTACTACAATCAACGGACTTAAGTTAGTCATTATTGAAAAGAACAAAACTATTTGCACTCAGCAAAATAAAAGCACCACATAATTGTAAATATGTGTCCAACATAAATATATATGTATATACAATATTCATTTTTTTAAAAAAATCTCTACTGTGGTTTTCATATGACATGGAACTTACAGAATTACAGAGCATCTGATAAGATGTAGGACTCATGAGATCAATATGTTATGCATTTATGAAATTAAAGGCCTGCAAAAGAGAAGTCTTTCAGTACAGATCAATAATTATGTACTGAAAGGATTATTCCTCCTCCTTTAAAAAAGACTTCAGTAAGCTTCCACTACAGTCAATGTTGTCTGGATTCCACAGCATGGGAAAGTGTTTAAAAAAGTGCCAAAAAAACCCACCCGTTGTTGGTAATTTTGGAAGCCCTCTAGCTAGTTCACTGCACCTTTAAATAAATAAATAAATAAATGCATGGCTTATCTATTCCAGTTTGTAAATATCTTTTGAACTATTAAAGCTGCCCCAAAGTTACAAATGGTTTCGTAACATTTCGCTAACAGAAAGTGTCCTGCCCAGGCTTGTTTATGCAACAGAGACTCCAAGGTTATCATAGTTTTCCAGCTTGATACATGCAGAGATAACAGTTTCAGGCTACAAGAACAGTGGTTTCCTCTACAGTTTTAAGCTGCTTTAGGACATTAAAGAATTATATTTATTGATGCTTATTAAGGACCTTTCAAGAAGTACATTTGACACAAGAGAGAAAACAGTGAAGCAAACAAACAAATCAAAGCACAAACACAAACAACTCAGGTGGATAATGCAAAATATGTGTTATGTACATAGTTGCAAGAAAACAGAGAAGAAGCCTCTGTTTGCCCAGGCCATGTATTTATTTATGGTTATCCAGTTCTAACCTTTATCCTCTGGTTTCCTGAATCTGACACTATAATAGTCCTCAGGATTTTGTGGTTTGGAAGAGGAATTTACGCAGATACCTTATTTGCTCAAAAGGTCTTCATACCCTTCAGTACATTACAATAACAACAAAGAGCTGAAGTCTTTACCAATATATCCGATTAAAATCCTTTTTTTCACATCTTGCTGTAGAAAATGCCACTTTTCAAAATACTGGAGGGGATCCTAGGTCTTCTACCCAAATTGCCAAAACTCAAGCAGAGTCATAAACAAGCATTATTATTACTACTGTCATTAAACAGCAAATTTGCTTGCTGAATGTGTTTCTCCCAAGTTCTGCCATCTGCACTAATGATTCTACACATTACCAGCTCTATTATCATCTTGAAGCACTAAGGAAAGTCATGTTCCATTTGCCGATCAAGGGCAAGTTATGCCCTGAGGATTGGACATGTGTTCATGTTTCTGATTTGTAATTTGTCACTTACACATCTGATTATCCCTGCACCAGAGACTAGCACTTAGTTATGTTTAACTCTTATACCTACATCACTTTTCTCCTTTATGATGATAATTCATCTTTGGCTCAGCACAAATAAATCCTTGAATTATCTTGCTCCCACAGCCATTCATTGTGACAGATTTTATCTGCTAGGGTTTTTTAAAAAAGAAAAAAATCAGTAAGATTACTTGGTCTTATCTTTTCCTGTGGTTTCTTGGAGCTCAATACTGAACCCTCCTGTTCTTTATGTTTGGTAGGAGATAAGTGCTAGTTCATTGAGCATACATACTAATGCCGAATGTTGTACAATTTTAGCCAAGATCTCATCCAATATTTAAAGGATTTCCCCAAACAAATCTCCAGTATAAACTCTCATGAGTGAATCTAGGTGGCTTCTGAAAGAAGGAGACAGGCATTTGGAAAGCCATGTGATCATAAAATAATTGCCATGCTTGCCTTAGCAGTTTTTGGAACAGATATTTTAAGGACTGTGTATTAGTCTGCTTGACTGTTGCTGTTGTCATGACAACACTAAATAATAAACATGTTTCAGTTTACTTTTCTTCTAGAAATACAGTATATGAGATTGCTGCAGAAGGGTACCTAAACTATTTTGGGGCCAAGTAGCTTCAGATCATGTTGGTGAGAACCAGAATCTTAGCCTGTCTTCATATGCTTAAAGAAATGAAGAAACACAAAGGATTTCTGCTACTCCTATTCACCCGGAAGATGCACAATACCATGTTTCAAATCTTATCCTTGAACAATGTATATAAGAGTCTCTTCTTTTACTTTCTGCCTTGTGTTTTTAACTTAAAGACTTGTAGGTTTTTCTCAAATGTTATCACAGCAGCAGCTCTGACAGCAGAAGAGCCAAGTCTCTAAACTGAACAGTTACTTGCCTCTCTGCCGATGTGAAATGCTAGAGGGGAAAATGAATGAAAAGGTCCAAGCTATGCATATTGATCCTGTGTGTCTATAATATAGTTTTGAATGCAGCTGAAAGTTGTGGGATTGAGGGATGCACAGTAAATGTGAATAACCAATAATGTTAATAATTACCGTTTAATGTCTTGCTATGTTGAGCTAGTAAAAGTTTTATCTTCTACACCAAAGTGGTTTGAAGTCTTTACAGTCAGCCACCTCTGCTCAAGTGGAATTTTACAGAGCAGCTAATCTGCTGATCTCATTTCCTTTGAAGTTTGCAACCAGGTGGCCTCGAGGCAACAATTGACTGGCAACATTCTAATGCATTTTAATAGGGTTTAATGTTAGGGGAAAATATTGATTATAGGACAAGCAATAAATTGAATCCTTCTCTGTGCAGGTTAGCCAAACTAGAATGTTTAAACCCAAATGTAACTTTTTATGCAGTGGAGGGGAGAAACAGTCTGAGTAATAACCACCTAGATTCTAGAGGAAGAAGTATTAGTTTTGCATGCAATTATCCAACCAGGCAATGTTCCTTGTGGCTGGAAGCAATCCCAGATTGGGACAGGGTCAATCAGTTGACGATCCATTTCTCAAGAGACAAAAGTAGGAGCTGGGCAAACAACCTGCAGAGAGAATACAAGAGGAAGCTCATGCTAAAACCACGATCTTCAGTAGTGTTAAAGTACAGATTGCTACTTGGATTTGTTATCTCAAGCACTTTCCAATTTGGCCAATCTACCAAGGCTACCAACCTGCCGGGTAACAACCTGGATTGATGTACATGATCTCTTGAAAGAAATGCAGGTGACTACAAGACACTGGACCATAAAGAAGGCTGATCGCCGAAGAATTGATGCTTTTGAATTATGGTGCTGGAGGAGACTCCTGAGAGTCCCATGGACTGCAAGAAGATCAAACCTATCCATTCTTAAAGAAATCAGCCCTGAGTGCTCACTAGAAGGACAGATCCTGAAGTTGAGGCTCCAGTACTTTGGCCACCTCATGAGAAGAGAAGACTCCCTAGAAAAGACCCTGATGCTGGGAAAGATGGAGGGCACAAGGAGAAGGGGACGACAGAGGATGAGATGGTTGGACAGTGTTCTCGAAGCGACTGGCATGAGTTTGGCCAAACTGCGAGAGGCAGTGAAGGATAGGCGTGCCTGGCGTGCTCTGGTCCATGGGGTCACGAAGAGTTGGACACGACTGAATGACTGAACAACAACAACACAAGACACTTGGAGAGAAGGGGTTACTTGTTCACTACTCTGACATTGTTCACTTTTTCTTACTGTGTTGAAGTAAATTTAATGGTGTGGCAAGTCACTGAGCAAAAACGGGTGGTGGAGTTCTGGAAAGTGATGAAACTCCTTTGCATCGTATAAACACTCTGCCTCAGTGGCTCAATGGTAAGGATGGGGGAGAAATTTGATTCAGTCCACATATGAAAGTAAACCTCCCCAATACACACTTTATGAAACATTATATGAACTGAAATGCTGTCATCCTTCAAAATTCCCACTTTTCTGAATTTAGTAATGCACTTCTGCAGCTGAGTAATGTGCATTAAAATGCATATATTAATTAAAATACTATTGAAACATTCATTGTATGGGAAATTTGTTTTGCCTTTTAGGCAAAATTGAATACTAAAATGTTTGTATGAGGAGAAATTTGCACTGATACTGATGAATTTTCATTAGGACCAGCTAGTTAGCTTGCTAGCTTGATATTGCAAACTGATGTGGAAATGTGGAAAACTGAAGTTAAAACTGAGTTCGGAGACTCTGTGAGCAGAGGTGTGTGCGATGAGGAAGACCACTTCAAGAGACAGGATTCTTAGAGGAACATATTTGAGAGCTTTGAAAGGTGATCATTGCAGAGCTTTGAGAGAATTGAGATTGCTGTCACCTGGCATTTCAGGGTGTTGACTTTTAGTCACTTCTGTACGCCCTTTTGAAGGAGTTCTAGGACAGTTGATATGCCAGTCTTAGTGTGGTGGTGAACTTTTGCAGACCACATGTGAAACGACTTCCAGGGGGGCTGGATGGTCTTCTCAATTAGAAAAGAGTGTCTATCACTGCACTTGAGAGATCCATTTATGTCAGGCACTTCTGTTCAAATTCCACACAGATGCAACCAGGTGGGGTCTGAGATAGTATGTCCAGTTGAGCAGGTGGACAAAGTGTGGGGAGATGCCTGTTGGATCCAGATGCTTCCTATTGGATGAGGATTTGCATGCCATGGTAGAAGCTGTAATGTCAGTGCCAGGCAACGTTTCAGCCATAGAGTTGAGTTGCCAGGGGTGGCTGGAGGATCCAAGACTCCCAATTGGAATACAGTCGTACCTCGGGTTACGTACTCTTAGGGTTGCGTACTTTTCGGGTTATGAACTCCGCTAACCCAGAAGCACAACCCAATGTGCACATGATTTCCGCATGCGCAGAGCGTTTCTCGCTGGGTTTTTTGGTTTTTTCAGGGTTTTTTCAGTCTGCGCATGTGCAAAATGAATTGTTCGGGTTACGTCTTTTTCGGGTTATGTACTGTAACCTGGAATGGATTAAGTACGTAACCCGGGGTACCACTGTATAAAATGCATTTGTGAATTATCATTGCACCCCAAACATGGATCCATTGAATATCTTTGCTAAGGCTACAGTCTTAACCTTACTTACTTGGGTGTAAGTCCCATTGAATTCAGCAGGACTTACTTCTGAAAAGACAAGGTTAGGATTGCACTGTAAGATAGTCATTCAGATTTCATACGCATGAACTTCTACTGTGAGATATCTGTCCGTTTTTGAGGGAAGCATGAAAGCAAAGAAGGAGGAGCAGCAGAAGCTGCTTCAGTTCAATATTTCACTCACTTGTGCCCCTCAAACAGTTCAGGATATTGTTCAGAGTATACAAATATCAAGGCTACAATATTTGATCATTTTTCTTTCTTCTCCTTTGGGAGCATTTCCAATTTATATTACTTTGATTTTCCTCCACCATCACAAGCACACAAGCGTGTGTGCACGTGCGCACACACAGAGTCCTTCAACACAGATAGGAGAGTTGTATATTCTGATGGGTCTTCAGCCAAGCAGCCTTGAAATGATACTTAATTTTTTCTCCACAGAAGTGAACAGATGTTCTCACACGAGCCAGTGTAGTATGCATGGAATAAATGTGTTAAGGTGAATGCAGAGAGAGCTCTCTCATTCTCCTTCAGTAATTGACAGGTCTCCAAAAGGCCCATTAAAGGCAGCTAAGACCATGTTCAGAGGTTCCTAAACCAGTTCATGCAATCTGTAATTACTTGTTAACATAAGCCATTTACAAAGGGCCAAGTGATTTCCATATAAATTAATGCAAAAAAGTACTTCTTCCAAAGAGAAGCAGTTGTAGAATAATTTTTAAATTCAGAGAGGAAAGAAAAGGCAGGCATGTGAAATTAGTAGCCGCCGGCTGACAAACCTCTTTTGCATTTTAAGCAATTATTGATTTGCTGCAGCCACACAGGACAAAAGGAAGCACTGATTTATTTGTGGTCTAAATCATGATTTAGTCTGACTGCCCCCCACAGTATATGTTCATAATTCAGTGTTTTCTGCCAAGCTCTGACTGGACTATGTTTCATTTGAAGTAATAGAGAAGTTGTTTCTTTTGCAAGGCCTTAGCTATGAGTGAATGAGACATTGACTTAGAAAATGTGACTACATTGTACCTCATCCTTCACAAGTATAGATATGGACATTATAACTTTATTAGGGGTAATTGAAGAATTCAGCAAAGTTTCAGGGTATAAAATCCCTGTACAAAATCTGAGTATCTGGGCTTTAATTTAAACAATTCTTCTAGAGTTACAAAGTGGTATAAAATTTCATGGAAAGATTCTCCAGTCAAATATTTGGTTAAATGGATATTGCAAGATCTAACCGTGTTAACAAAGTACAGTCATGAGAAGCTGATATCTGAGTTTACAAGTGAATTAAAACATTGCTCCCAACTGAAAACATATTGACAACAGAAAATGTCCATTTAAAAAATGATAATTGCCCCCCCTTCCCAATATTTTTATTTCTGAACCTGCCGTGATGATTCAATGCTAAAATTCTCTTCAGCTGGCAAAACACATTAATGGATTTTACTTAGGAAAATAAAAGCTTGCAAGTGTCCATAAAACCTTATTTGGAGGAATAAATGAAGGGCTAACTGTTCCATTGATTTCAAAATACTATGAAGCTGCCATGTTGGCCCATTTTAAAAATCACAAAAATTGCTAGCTTTAGAACAGATTAACATCTCAATAAGCTTAAATAATATTTTGAGGGATTTTACACATGATACAAGAATCAGATAAATTCTATGCATATTGGCTGTGTACAATATTTGTTGTAAACATAAGAAGAAAATTAGTTCAGGTCTTTAACCCCTTATGTTGTTGTTGTTGTTGTTCAGTCGTTCAGTCGTGTCCGACTCTTCGTGACCCCATGGACCAGAGCACGCCAGGCACGCCTATCCTTCACTGCCTCCCGCAGTTTGGCCAAACTCATGTTAGTAGCTTCGAGAATACTGTCCAACCATCTCATCCTTTGTCGTCCCCTTCTCCTTGTGCCCTCCATCTTTCCCAACATCAGGGTCTTTTCCAGGGAGTCTTCTCTTCTCATGAGGTGGCCAAAGTACTGGAGCCTCAACTTCAGGATCTGTTAACCCCTTATAGCACCTTTTTATAACAATGAGATAAAAGAATATTTGCTTGAAAAACTTTACTCATGGAAATCACATAGATTTATGGAGTTTAGGAAATTATGGAAAGAAGGCACATTCACATTTCCCCCAATGTTTGTAACCTAGAAACAAAGCTCATACTTTAGTTGTTAAACAAGGGCCCCTTCAAGAACTTTCTGAAGTCGAAACTTTATGTTTTAAGAAGACTTGGCATGATTACTAAGCAGAGTTTAAAATATCATTACAAATTCAAAACGTAAGATAATTCCTATCTATCTAAATGGGAAAGAGGCAGTGTGGAGAGAGACTTGGTTATGGGATAACATATTCAGGGGTGGCCAACTCCCAAGAGACTGC